>NC_057399.1:35598451-35928206 GCF_019320065.1 Cervus canadensis
GCGAGTGTGATCAGGTGGAAGGGGGAGTCATTCTTTGACTTTTAAGACAGTAAGAGAAAAAAGAATTGAAGAACAAAAGCAAAAACCTTTTGAAAGATAAAGACAAAAAGCAGGTGTTCCAGGCTGTCTTCTGCATGTCTGCCACTGTTCTCCAGACCATCTTGACTTTGGTCCAGAACAAGAACAGCTAAGGAAGAAAAAAAATGATCTTTTTTTTTTTTTTTCTCCAGTTGGACAAAAAAAAAAGGAAAAAGAAGAAAAAAGAAAAAGAAAAAAAGGAAAAAGGAAGAAGAAGAAAAGGAAAAAAAGAGGGACAGATGGTACGCTGTGACTGGTCTGTGGTCTAAAGACCTGGATATGCTTTCTTTGAAGCATATCACAACTTAAAGAATCATTTTCATAAAGAAAGAAATGAACAAAACAAAGAGAAAAAGGAAAAAGAAAAGAAAAACTCACAAGATGAGAGTCACCATAACCAAACAGTACAAAGGAAAATTATAAAGTTGATGGACATTATTGGAATGATTTTGGAAACAGGACAAAGATGAGAGTGATGAAAGGACAGAAAGAATGAGCAAGATCATTCTGTGAACGTTAGTTCAGCACTCTTACCTCTTATTGGTGTACCACCTGGGTGGATAATATGAATGCAAATAAGATTAGAAAGAAGAAGCATTAGTACGAGAAGAAGGAGGCTAGGGCTGGGGAGAAGAATTAAATTAGATTTACAGAATTAAATAAGGTCTTAAAAGAAACTTGAATTACTATACTGGTAAAACAGGAATATATTAGATAGTATTATTAGATCATAAAAGCAAGTTGCATTATACCACAGAGGGCAAAGACCACAATAGGCAGCATTGCCTTTATCAGAGAAGCAAATGAGTTCTTAGGTCTGGGATTATACAGGGTTAGAATTATATCTTATATGCCTCACATTCTTAAAAAAAAAAAAAAAAGAACTAAACAATATTTTTAAAGACATAACTGGGGAAAATACTGGCTAGTCTATTTAAGTATATATATAGATATGCATATATATATACTGTTATAGGAAATACTAAAGACTAACTAGAAACAAACACTGTTCACTGATATATCTTACACTACTTACATTGCTACATTTGTGTGATATAACTTGTGTATTATTTTATTTTTCTACATAGTGTTCTTACAATAACAGTTCCGTGGATGTGTGAATGTGCACGCCGCTAAGGAAATCTTGTGTCTACACTGACAGTTAGTAAAATGCATGCCATGCATTTTATTAATAATAATAATAGTAATCTGAATATGGAAATTAGTGGGGGTGAAGTGCGCTTCAGAACTAAGCACTTACCAATAGATTCTGGAGATTTAAATACGGAGAGAAGAAAGACAGCATAAAAATATTATTATATTCCTTATAATTTGGTACAAATTTTTCAGAGTTAAAGCTTTATATACTAAATCATCTATGTTACAGGTGAATAATTAATTCTTTATTTACAATAACAGAATGCTAATCTACACAATTCTGCTGACAACAAGCAAAAGAGGCAGTTAACAAGACGCTTTAACATCACAGGACAGGTCAAAAGCTGAGAATTCTGGGAAGACAGGCAGTTAAACAACTTAGAATTATATTATCAATATTACTACCCATGCCAAAGTAAACAGCTTACTAGTACACATCCCTGTGAAATTACCTAGGGACAGGCTCTAAAAATTAACAGATTTAGAATTATCTCTACTTTTAGTCTAAAGAGAGCAAATGAATAAACTTGGGGTGGGGATGGGAGAGGGAGGAAGGGCAACAGGTAGCAAGAGAGAGAGACAGGAAGAGAGCAAGAGAAGCAAAAGCTGGAGTCTACACCAACCAAAAGCAGACTTCTGTAGATCCAGTCACTGGAGGGTTCAAAAACCTTTAGTGTGGGCGCACACTACTGCGGCAAATGTGCACAAAATACTCACTTATAATAATACTATAATAAGATTAATAAAAATCCCCTCCTTTCATTGGTACTTTGTAAAGGACTTTACAAAAAATACATCTGGATACTTAGGAGATAACAGTTCTGTGTTTTATGTATTAGTGAAAAGAAAGTAGATGAGCCCAAACTTACTAAACTTTGGTAGTTTGATGAGATAAAATGTAGAAAAGACAGAGAAACACACTTTAATAAAACGGAATCATTTCAGGGTTTAATATGAACATTTTTGATTTTTAATGGATATAACCATTGGAACTCCTTACAAGTTTTGAATGAAGTCCAATGTTGAAATAAATTTGTTTCAAAAGAAAACAGAGAAATAGAAAGAAACAGGAGAAAATGGATCCATCAAATACTGCAGAAGAGCAGTAAACTAAAAAAAAAATTATCAAAAATACAGTCACAGCAGTGAGCAATGTGGATTAAACAGAAGCTGCAAAACACGGAGAAGAGAAGAAAGACAGACTCTGAAACAGGCTATGACATCACAGACGTGGACAACACATTAAATAACAGAGAAAGAGAAGAGGGAGAAAAATTAATACCTAAAAAATAAAAATAAATAAAATTAAAATAAAAATAGAAAACTAAAAAGAAAAATTAAAATTCTCTAGGAGATCATGGAAACAGTAACAAGACCCTACCTGATCGTAACTGCTTAATACGGCCATTGTTGTTGCTTGTATCGACGGGTAAGAAATCTTTGAACCAAGTGATTTCTGGATCCGGATTCCCACTGGCTGCACAGAGCATGGTGGCGGTGCGTGTACGCTCAACCACCTTCAGCTGTGGGCCCATATCAATAGTAGGGAAGCCCCGGGGAATTTGATCCTCTGCAAGACAAAAGGTGATACAAACATGTCATGAAGGCAGATCCCCAAGATTCAAGAGGTACTGACGGTTAACCTTTCCCATTACTTAGCATTTGTTGAAAAACTAACACAATCCAAGTAGCCTTGCACTGTTAGGTTAGTGTATGGTAACAATGTTGTTGCTGGTCAGAGGAGCGTAGTCTAGCAAGAGGCCGAAAACCTAACAAATAGCTCAAACATGTGATTAAAAACCATGACCAGGAGATGAATCAAGTTTTCTGGCAGCACGGAAGCAGTCATTATATAACATGTGTCTGAGGAGGTCAGTGAGCACCAACAGAAAGCTATGAAATGAGCCATTAGGAAAGTCAGAATCAGTATCAGTTCAGTCGCTCAGTCGTGTCCGACTCTTTGAGACCCCATGGACTGCAGCACGCCAGGCGTCCCTGTCCATCACCAACTCCCGGAGTTTACTCAAATTCATGTCCATTGAGTCGGTGATGCCATCCAACCATCTCATCCACTGTTGAGTTTTAGGCCAACTTTTTCACTCTCCTCTTTCACTTTCACCAAGAGGCTCTTTAGTTCTTTTTCAATTTCTGCCGTAAGGGTGGTGTCATCTGCATATCTGAGGTTATTGATATTTCTCCTGGCAATCTTGATTCCAGCTTGTGCTTCACCCAGCCCATTGTTTTTCATGATGTACTCTGCATATAAGTTAAATAAGCAGGGTGACAGTATACAGCCTTGACGTACTCCTTTTCCTATTTGGAACCAATTTGTTGTTCCATGTCCAGTTCTAACTGTTGCTTCCTGACCTGCATACAGATTTCTCAAGAGTCAGGTCAAGAGAGTACCAGAAAAACATCTTTTTCTGCTTAATTGTCTATGCCAAAGCCTTCGACTGTGTGGATCACAACAAACTGTGGAAAATTCTTAAAGGAAAGTCAAGTTGACCCAGAAAGAAAGGCACATCAGAAGTACAAATACTCAGAAGGAAACTTTTCCTTGAGGGGAAATCACTGATGATGTAACACAGCTAGTTTTAGGAGGGCATGGAGAACAAGCAGGTTAGCTGGACTAAGCTATTCCTATTTTAGTCTATTATGGTTTTCTTTTTACTTTCAAGTAAAACTCTATGTATTTCTTTTTTCTTTTTTTACCCAAGTACAGGTTCAACCTGAATTAATTCCTCTGTAGAGAGTTTTAATTAGTCAGAAAAGTATCTGAAAGCTTCCCTTACAAAAGAAGAAAAGAACAAAAGCAACTCAAGAGTGCAACAGGGAAACATTCATTCCTCAGCGTGAGAGAATACCCTCCTCCATTCCAAAGGCCTAAACCACTTTCAGTCATTAAACAGTTGAAACGGGTCAATTTTGAATCATCAACTCATCCAAAGTTGATTTCTCCCTTGCATGCATGCTCAGTCACTAAGTCATGCCGACTTTTTGCGACCCCATGGACTGTAGCCCACTAGGCTCCTCTGTTCATGGGATTTTCCAGACAAGGATACTGGAATGGGTTGCCATTTCCCTATCCCTAATCAAAATTTCTCCATATCTTAGATCTTGAGAAACTGAAGTCCTCTTAAGTCCCTCAAGTAAGACCCACATTGATATCCTACATGACCAGTCAGTGTCAGAAAGGTATATTCTGTTGAGGCATTGAAGGCATTTTAGTTATATGGGCAATAATTATTTGCATTAGAATTTGGCTGTTTCAAGACTATTATGAAACATTTTGACTTTCCATTGGGCCCTGGAGTTAATGTAATCATCACTTCCTCATGACCTTTGATGAACTGTCATCAGCCACCAATTACAAAATGACTCAAAAGAACAACCAGTGAGACAAACAGAAACAATCAGACATGATACCTATCTTCTACTTGGATGTCCCCTACAATTTCTGGAATAATCCTCAGTGTCTTGCTAAACCTGCACAATTTCAAAGGAAAAGGTTACATTTTGATGATTCCACTGCCTTGCTGATCAAATCTATGTGTTCTCTACTGTCTCAATACTTAGAGGGTAAATCAAATCTGTGAAATCTGGCTAGTGAAGTCTTTTAAAATCAGGACCCATCTTTCTCAGCCTCTCACGGATAACCTTCCTCAGAGGAAACATTTCTTCTGCCCACACTGAAATTCTCATCATTCCTCATACAAATCATATCCAATGAGTACTCCATCTGTGTCAAGAAAGCCACACAATCAAAATCATATTCATTATAAAGCTTTTCAAAACTCACTCAAATAGACTTAATCTTTTCCTCCTCAGATTAACTGTAGTAGTAACTATCTAGATGCACTGTCTTGTGTTTTTTAAATACTGTTTAAATATATGTATATTTGCTTAGTCATGTCTGACTCTTTTTGTGACCCCATGGACTATAGTCCACCATGCTCCTCTGACCATGGAATTCTCCAGGCAAGAATACTGGAGTGGGTAGCCATTCCCTTCTCCAGGGGATCTTCCTGACCCAGGGATCTAACCAGGGTCTCCAGCATTGCAGGCAGATTCTTTACTGTCTGAGACACCAGGTAATCCAATTTATCTCCTCAGTTTATCCTTCTACAATACAAATTTCTCCATGCCTCACTTGTATCCAAATCTCTTCCCATAAAGCGAGTCTGAACTGACAGATTTTGAGAAAATTGTGATTCCCAAGCCTAAATATGAATATATCACAGTGATTAAGAAGTTTTCTACTACATGTCGTACAAAACTACTTATGGTAGAGAGTTCATCAGAGGAATAGTTCAGAACGAGGGAGGGAGATTTTTATCGTGAATAGTAAAAGAATGTCAAAATACTACGAAAGAATAAAGCTCCCAAGAAATGGATAGTATCCTGAACATTAAACCCGGGTGACTAAAAGAGAAAATCAGGGGTTAACAGGAAAAGTAGACTCTAGCTCTCCTACAGCGTGATCTACGAAAAGTCCAAAAAAAGTAGCTGAAGCAGTTGGGTTTGATGCATGGATTCACAAGAGAATATTTTCCTGTTCCATGGCCAGAGACTAAAAAAGAGTTAACTATGATGAGCTATTATACATTTTACTTAAGTTGAAAGACATGGCTCTTTTGAGGAAGCAGCAATACCTTCTGTTTATTTGAATGCTTGTACACTGCCAGCCAAATCCACATCTACAGTGGACAAGTGCCAGAAACAGTGGTTAAGAGTGGAATTTCAAGATGATTTTTCAAGGTTCCAAGTAAAGTTTAAAATTACAAATCAGGTAAAGAGTATTTTGCAAATTAGGGTATGATACTTTTAATACTCTATTACACTTGAATTTCATCTGGCTTTTTTTTTTTAATGGCTTTAAAGTTTTAGTCAATGTATTTGTAAATCTAAAGCTTAGTTTTAATGTTATTAGGGAAAATTAAAAAAAAGAAAGAAAGATGCTCAAAAGCCACTGCACCACACACATTACGTTATTAAACACCTCACTTGGCAGCCATTGGTCCAGAATGCTTCAAAGGATAAAATAATTTACCTCAAGTGCCCATAAATCAACTACCTACCTAACTACTTAGAAATGAGCTTCTAAAAAAGCTCTTAGAATTTGTTATTGTCAATTTCCATATTTAAAGCAACTGACTTCAGTTAATAAAACAATTATCTTGGGATTCCTGAGCTGTTCCTGTCTTTCCCAGGGCACTGAGTTCCTCCATTGGCATCTACCTACTAGTTACAACAGCATGCATGAACACGGCTTTACGTCATTACTGTTCTTCAACAAGTTTGTCTCTCTAGAAAACCATGCCAATATTCTATATATCCATCAGTGGCAAGTGTCAAAGACTTGTGATTGTTGAGCCACTTACTAAAGGCTCTTACCGAAGAAATTTAGAATTAATAACCATTTGTAAGAAATGAAGACCTCACCTTGGGGAGTGCTGCCAAAACTGACTTGTGCCCTATGGAAAGCAGTCTAAAACATATGCATGACCTTGCTTTTCCTTCTTGGCTCATAAGGAACACTCCAGAGCTCCCTTTCCATATACACAAGTGCACAACAAAGATAATGATTCTTGCATATTAATCACAAAGAAAATGTAAAGAGAGCGCCTTTCTTATTTTTAATAAGGGTAATTAAATTCTATCCATCCCCCTTTTGCACAGAACTCCTTTGAATGCACATTCTTCATTAAATTTTCATGAGAAACATCACAATGTAACAGATTTACATAGCCAGAGCTGTTACACGTTGACAGTTGTGGCTTGTTTCCAATCTGACTGTCAGGTATTTGGCAATAAAACTCAGTATTCAACATAAAATGAATGGTAGAAATAATGAAATTTCTAATTGGTATGCTTATCTCAGTGGGCGTAGTTTAGAAGATGCTAATTGTTTTTTTTTTCTTTTCATCTCTACATTTATTAGTGATTTATATAAAACTGCCTTGGCCATTTGATAACATCAATTTGACAGATCATCAAGTGTATGGTACCAGAAACTTGAGAAAAGAAAAACCGAATATCCTTTATATGTTAACCACATGAACTTTTACAGGAAAATACAAATCAAAAATTAACAAATTGTCATTATGTTAGTAGCTTTAAACTTTTACGTGAGTTGAAAAGAAAAACATTTTGTCCTATTCATTAAAGTGCTCATTAAGATTTAAAATGCCTTACTTATCACTGTTCCATATTAATATTCAATCACGTAGAATTAGCTACTAATTCATCAACAATTTAAATCAGACTTGACCTTCACAAAGCCATTCCGTCTGTCATTTTGAGAGGCCATTAAAGGGCAGATTACTACATACTTGTGCTTAGTGAATCGTAGAAGTCATACATATTTTGTTTGGAATGGCAGCTATAATAGACCTGGAGATATAGCACATTCTTTGAATTTGTTTGGGGTCTTAATGAAACATGCTGATATGAAACTTTTGGTTCCATTAAGGAAAGAGAAAAATGAACATCAGCAGTTTTCAGAGTTAACTTCCCACTGCTGTGGAACTTCTGTTAAAAACCCTTGCCCTCCCCAAAACTTGAAAGGAATATGAGAGGAAAAGAGTCTTTTTTTTTTTTGTACAGAATTATGCTTTAGATATCTGTGGATGATCAAGTAATAGTTTTTGCATAATTTGCTCAAACTGCTTTCATTGTTCATCTATAAACAATTTTAATGATGCTTTGCTTTTGCTCCAATTCTGCAAACACTCAATCTCTTTTATTTGATAGGAAACACAAAACTGAATTGCCTGCTAAGACCACAGCCTCGTTCCGAGGTGGCCAGAAGCAGTTCTTCCTGCCTAATTTTGCTAGGACTCAATGAATTCAATCAGGCAGGTGCTTTGACTCTGGTCCCAAATGATTTGAAGTTTTTTTCAGTAAAGGGCTGTTTACCATGATGCCACATTTCTAATTTATGAATTTATAGCAAATACGTTTAGGAAGGAAAAAAACATGTCATTTATATCAACAGTATGCTCCTCCAAAAGACATTAAAAGATGTGCCAAATACATTTGATCGTCTAGGTGTAATTGACAATATAGAGTAAACAGTTCATAACGGCTCCTCTTTAAATGCTTTCAAAACTCACAGAGGGCATGGCTACATGTTATTTCCTTTTTGACCATTACAGTATTCATAAACACTTGGAATTAGACATGTTTAGGAAATTTGGACAACCATGTCTGCATTCATTCATGTGGTATCTCTGAATTTCTACTGGATTTATTTAACAGCACCTTTTTCTTAAAAAAAAAAACAAAACACATTTTTTATAAAGTAACTTTATTTATTTATTGGCTACTACATGACCTGTGAGATCTTAATTCCCCAACCAGAGACAAACACGACCCACCCCCCACACACCCCGCCACCCACCCCAGCATTGGAAGCATGGTGTTTTAACCACTGGACCACCAGGGAAGTCTCAGTGGCATGTTTTTAAACAGCTAATCGTTATTTAATTGTTCTGGGGATATAGATTTGGTCTTGCCAATTTAAACATAATCTAAGAAGCAAAACTATCTTTTGCAGCGTTCATTGCTTAGTTGCTAGGTCATGTCCAAATCTGCAATCCCATGGACTGTATGCAGCCCACCAGGCCCCTCTGTCTATGGGATTTTCCAAAGCAAGAATACTGGAGTGGATTGCCATTTCCTTCTCTAGGCAATCTTCCTGATCCAGGGATCAGACCTGTATCACCTGCAGGTGGACTCTTTATCACTGCACCTATAGTGTCTTAAGTAGTACTAAACTTACAAATTCACAGAATAGTTACTAATTCACATTTTTATAGTCATAGGTTTTATTTAATTAGCAAACAACTTTTGTTTGAGAGGTGCAATTTATGCTTGGCTATTCTTTAAATTAGTGCAGTTGCTGCCCTGGGAAACACATGGTTCAGATCCTGCTTTCTTAATTTACAGGAAAGTGAAAGGGAAAGTGCTAGTCACTCAGTCATGTCTGATTCTTTGTGACCCCATGGCTCTTCTGCCCATGGAATTCTCCACGGCAGAATACTGGAGTGGGTAGCCATTCTCTTCAGGGGATCTTCCTGACCCAGGACTGAAACCAGGTCGCCTGCATTGTAGGGTGGACTCTTTACCATCTGATTCATCAGGGAAGCCCGATTTTATAGGAAATCTTCCTTCTTATATTGGTTTTAAGTACCTATAAGTCAAAAGGGCAACCACATAACAAAAACCTTAAGTGTGAACACAATGAAACTCAAAAGAACACAATAGAATGTGTATCTCTACTGTGCTATCCTATCTTTAGAATAACAGGATTCTTGATATTCAAACAAATGATAACATTCACGTGAATCAGTCAGCTGCATGTAAGGCAGATGCTGGGTCTTCTTTCACTTTCAGGATCAAACTTTTCACAGTGACTGGATATCTTGTAGCTTTAGGCATTTATCTTGTAATGTTACAGAAGCACAACTATTTTTTTTTTCTTTTTGAAGGATGAAAGAGTTGCAAAAGGTAAGTTTTTCTTAACCTAAGTCAAACAGTAGATGGACAGTATGAAGAATATTTTCTTAAATAAATGATACACCCTTTATATATGTTGAAATTCATGGCCACCTGTTAGAGAAACAGTACTACCTAAGATAGAAAAAAATCCACTTGAAAAATGTAAATATATATTAGTCTTAAGATAAACAAAGTATCTCCAGATTTATGAAAGTTGCATTAGACTGAAAGAAAAAGACCTTCTGAACTGCTAGTTTCAAAAATCTACTGGACAGCCAATAGATTGCCATTCATTCTACAGATATTTATTGAAAGCCTTCTCTGTGCAAAGACTGGGTCAGACATTGGGTATGAAGTAATCTAGAGAATCTCCATATTGCTGTGCTTTAATTGTATCTGTAGGATAATTAGATTCTTTGGGAGTAAAAATAGTACCCAACTCATAGACTGGAAGATTGAATGAGATAATACATTAAATATGCCTAGTACTGCCTGGCACTAGCGCCTGACATCTAGTAAAATACCAGCTTATATGTACTTACTCTATCCCAAGCTCCCACAAAAGATTTAAATAGAACAGAAGCAAGTGACTGTAAGGCTTGCTATAACAAGAGCTGCAGCAATAAACTAAATGGAAAAAAATTTCTACAGGAATCATAAAGAAACAGGGATTATATAGACATACAAGTGAATTTAGAGGGTGGTATGTATGCCAAATAACTTCTTAAAAGCCAGTAAAAAGCCCTCATTTCTCACTCTGAACAAGATTTTAGGCTTTTTGATTAACCAACAGAACAAATAAAACAAATCATATTGTCACTGAATCTGTTCCCCAAAACAAACTTAAAAAATAACACTAAATGTTTGGGACAGCAAAGCTTTGTTGTTAATAATTGGAAGCACTGAAACCACTGGAGACTTACTAGGGTTGCTTGAAGTAGGCAAGGGTGATACAATAATTACCATTTTTTGTAGACACAAAGCAAAGACTCAGCAAAATTGTTACTTGGTCTTGGTTATACACACAGTAAAAAATAATTTTTTCATTTCTTTTAACTCTAAGATTTGGTGTATTTTTACATCATCACGTTTTCTCTGTGGCAATTACTGTTCTTTGAATAAACATTCATCATGAACAGAGCCAGAACTCAGTTATGGTCAACTCATAATGGAAAACACAATAAAAATAATTCCAAATACTTGGTCATCTTTTATTTATTTTTTTAAACAGAAAGCACTAAAGACTAAAGTTTCATGAACTGTAATAATATTTTCATATCAAAAAGATTCATCCTTTAACATATATCAATTGACTTCTCAATTTTTTTTAGCACTGGTTCCAGGTAGCAACAGAATTTTGTTAAGTGTATTAGCCAATGAAATATAGACGAGAAATGGAAGATTATGAAAATGATGATAAATGTCAAACAATTTCCCTACCAAGTTCAAATTCAGCACTGTGCCTATGTCTTTAACCTTTCCATAATTTCTATTTCAGTTATCTAGAAAGGGTTATAAGTGGCAGGAATTCCGTTTGAGCAGACACCTATAAGATAGTACACAAACCAGAGAAGGAGCTAGATTCAGATCTCAGCAGATCATCTCTATGACCTAACACCACACAGGGGTCTCCTCTGTAATATGGGACAAGGAAGGATGCAAATGGCTTTGTCTGGGAGAGGAGACAGATCCTGTCTCAGAGACTGGCAGGCTGAAGGGTTAATACTTGGAGTATTTGCTACTTTGTTGAACAGCAAATGGGTTTTTAAGTCAAAATCTTTCAGAATAAACCACACTGCCAGGCTACAAACAAGAATGACTTTTTTTTCCCCCCAGAATACAGTTCCTAAAGAGGGGGGAAAACATTTATTACTCTTTTCTTAAAGAAAACAGTGTAAAGGCTTCTATTTTCACCATTTCAGATGAGAGCAGGGTATAATTTATACTGTTTTGACATCATAACCATTTTATTCAAAATCAATCTTCCTGCAAGTGAACTGAGTAAGAGACTGAAAACAGAAAAGTAAAACAAAGAAAAGTTAAATCAATGTTTCCTAGCAAAGTTAGGTTTCTGGGCCATTATCAAAATTATATGCATATGGATGAAACTGAAAAAATACATATAAATAAAAGGTATGTAATTATAAGTAAAAGGCTACTCTAAGTCAGAAAGAAATTATTGAAAGCAGGAGGAAATTGCCAGTTAATAAATGATATGTCAAATGGAATAATAAATATAAGGTCTGGTCTTCCAAAGTAATTATGAACAAGATACAATGAAGATCCTCTCTGAAAATTACTATGTACAGAAGGGTATGCTTGTCTTAATACAGCTATAAATCAATCAGAAAAGCTTTTATTTCTTAGTGGATTTAGGTATCTCTTAAGGATAGTTACTGGGAAAAAGGGTCTCCAAAGATTTCTCAGAGAATTATGTCATGCAAGAATAGGAAGTTGGACACTGATAAGCTGATAGGAGTCTCCTTAGCAGCTACTAAATATTCAACGTACTAACATGCAACACACAGGCATTCCAGAGCAAAGCTTCATTTTCTGAAATAATCTTCACATCTAGAGGACAGTGTAAGGAATTCTTGGCACAAAGTAAGCAAACTTATTTAGAAGCAATGTACGCAATTATCCTGTAAATCGTCAAGTAATGTCTACTGTCTATGTAGCAGAATACAAACTCAGATTACATTACCCTTTGTATGAATGTGGTAGCTGTAATTCCACATGGCCTTATGTTAATCCCCACTGCTGATAGTGTCTGGTCTTAGCAAATGATAATACTCTTTGTGATCCAAAATGCACTGAGGGTTGGGAGAGGGAGAAAGGTCTTCCTATTTAGCAACTCTATTAATACTTGGATATTTAAATAAATATTTAGAAATCAGGGTTATGCATTTATTCTTGGCAACACAAATCTTACTAAAAATCCAGTAACATCCACTTTCACAAATCTCACTGCTTTCTATTATTAATAATTTATTTTTACTAACAAGTTGTTGTCATGATACTCATCCCGTACGTTGTCCAAATTGTTCTCTATTTTAAACATTAAATTAACCACTTCATATAAATTTATATTAAAATCACACCAAGAATTTTTTTAAAGAAAAAAAAAAGCAAAGCTGCATATAATAGAGCTAAGGTTCAGGAACTTCATTCCTGTTTGTTGTTTTTGCATATTTAGAAATAGACAAAGGAATAGTAAACATGGAAAGAGAACTCGGTTTGGCTCCTGTCTCCATTCTTTGCTGGCTTTGTAAAAGTTAGGAATTCTAATGAGTTCAAATCAAATAAAGCCAAGGAAAACATCCATCTTGGCTGCCTCACTGTATTGTGGTGAATGCAAATAAAAATAAATAAAATGTTTATGCAATCAAATTTTCCATAAATAAGAAAAGTAGAATGAACTGTGTGGTTTTGGATTCAAATCAGAGGTATCAGTATGAACTCATGGTGTGCATACTGATGCAGAAATAAATCTTATTGTGAGTGTGCATATACACACATACATGCACTTCTTATATAAGCTTACCAAACACATTTTCCCTAGCTGTATGAGAAAGTTTTACATAAAAGATGAATTTTTTGAAGAGTTTCCTTCCAACTAAAACATCAGCAAGCTAACTTAAAAAGCAGAGTTGTTTCAAAAATCCAAGAGCAGTCTCCTAAGCCAGGGTTCTGAAGTATTTCAGCAATCTACCTTTGCCCTCCCCTCGGCCTCTTCACAGTTCTCCCCCGGGACCGACAACACGGTAAAGACAAATGTTCGTCATCCTGTCGTCTTTAATCATGTATGGGAATGGGGCAAGAAGTATAAGCACAAAAATAACATGATTCAGGTATGTATACATAAATTTACTGAAGAGAACATTTCATCATTTAACTCTACTCAGCAGTATTTCTCACAGTTTTAAAGGCAATCTGTGACTAGTATTTATTGGAATGGAGAAGACAGATTCTGCAAACAGAGGTAATGGCAGTTTTATTTGTAGGGTATTGTGGAAAAAATAATATATATATGGTATTTCACTGTAAATAATGACAACTACAAGGGCACATGAAGAAATCTTTAAAACAGGATGTGTGCTTCAAGAATGTATTATTTATCTATGGAGGAACTCTCCCCCTAAATATAAATCATTTTCTATGTCAAAAGTAAGCCTGAATTTAGCACCAAAGAATTACCAAAAGGAACTACATATATCTGTTTGTCAGTCTTAAGTCTTTGGACAAACAAACTGTCAATATGGGAAAACAGCCAAAAAAAAAAAAAAACTTTCCTTTTTTTTCAATTTTTGAGCTTTTCTCTCTCTTGATAAAAAATTATCATGTAAAGTAACATTACATTTACATGCAAACATAGGCTACCTAATTATGCAATAGTTTTGTAATAACAAAAATACAATAGTACTCAGTGGAAGGTCAGACATCTGGAAAATAACCAAATGGAAGAAAAACTACCCAAAAATGGCCAAAACCACCATCAAAATAGTACATGAAAAAAATCTCATAGTCTTTGTTCCTAGAAGAGATATCAGGCTTCCACATACAGAATTCTAAAGCCTTGATTTTCTTTAATAGAGAATCAAACTCATTAAAGTTAGAAAAAGGTTTGCAGGCAAAGCTGATGACATATATAAAAACTATGGCATTTTCCCTAAAAGAAGTAGAAGGTAAAGAAAAGTTTTTAAGGTTGGCCGAAGTGAGTGGCCACTCAAGTGCTTGCAGATGTGTACTGGGCAGATATGTTGTTTATCATCAAATTTTCATGAACACCATTTTAACTACAATGTGAAAGATGCATAGTGGCATGGAAAAAAAGAGAGAGAAAGAAAACAAGAAAAAAAAAAAAAAAAAAAAAAAAAAAAAAAAGGATGTGACAGCAAACACCCTCTTCTAACAACACAAGAGAGGACTCTATGCACGGAAAAAACCAGAATGATTATATACTTTGTAGCCCAAGATGGAGACACTCTAGACAGTCAAAGATCACCAAGCATTCAGGTATGACCGAAATCAAATCCCTTATGATTATAGAGAGGAGGTGACAATTAGATTTAAGGGATCAGATCTGATAGCCAGACAGCCTGAAGAACTATGGATTGAGGTTCATAACATTGTACAGGAGGCAATAACCAAAACGTTCCCCAGGAAAAAGAAATGCAAAAAGGCAAAATGGTTGTCTGAGGAGGCCTTACAAATAAGCGTGAAAAGAGAAGCGAAAAGCAAAGGAGAAAAGGAAAGATATACCTATCTGAATGCAGAGTTCCAAAGAAGAGCAAGGAGAGATAAGAAAGTCTTCTTAAGTGAACAATGCAAAGGAATAGAGGAAAACAATAGAATGGGAAAGACTGGAGATCTCTTCAAGAAAAATAGAGATAGCAAGAGAACATTTCATGCAAAGATGGGCACAATAAAGGACAGACATGATAAGGATTTAATAGAAGCAGAAGACATTAAGAAGAGGTGGCAAGAATACACAGAACTGTACAAAAAAAAGGTCTTGATGACTGGGAAAACCACGATGGCGTCTTCACTCACCTAGAACCAGACATCCTGGAGTGTGAACTTAAGTGGGCCTTAGGAAGCATTACCACCAACAAAGCTAGTGGAGGTGATGGAATTCCAGCTGAGCTATTTTAAAGCCTAAAAGATGATGCTGTTAAATTGCTGCACTCAGCATGCCAATAAATTTGGAAAACTCAGCAGTGACCACAGGACTGGAAAAGGTCAGCTTTCATTCCAATCCCAGTGAAGGGCAATGGCAAAGAATGTTCAAACTACGGCACAACTGTAGTCATTGCACACGTTAGCAAAATTATGCGCAAAATCCTTCAAGCTCGGCTTCAAAAGTACTTGAACCGAGAACTTCCAGATGTAAAAGCTGGATTTAGAAAAGGCAGAGAAACCAGAGATAAAATTGCCAACATCCTCTGGATCACAGAAAAAGCCAAGAGAATTCCAGAAAAACATCTATTTGGGTTTCATTTACTATGCTAAATTCTTTGTGTGGCTCACAAAATGGAAAATTCTGAAAGAGATGGGAATACCAGACCACCGTACCTGCCTCCTGAGAAACCTGTATCAGGTCAAGAAGCAACAGTTAGAATCAGACATGTAATAGTCGACTGTTTCAAAATTGGGAAAGAGTATGACAAGACTGTATATTGTCACCCTGTTTATTTAACTTCTATGCAGAGTACATTATGTGAAATACTGGGCTGGAGGCATCACAAGCTAGAATCAAGATTGCCAGGAGAAGTATCAATAGCCTCAGATATGCAGATGATATCATCTTAATGACAGAAAGCAAAGAGGAACTAAAGAACCTCTTGATGAAGGTGAACGAAGAGAGGAAAAAGCTGGCTTAAAACTCAACATTCAAAAAACTAAGATCACAGCATCTGGTTTGGCATGTCCCATTACTTCATGGCAAACACCTGGGGAAAAAGTGGAAACAGTGACAGATTTTACTTTTCTGGACTCCAAAATCATGGTGGATGGTGACTGCAGCATGAAATTAAAAGATGCTGCTCCCTGGAAGGAAAGTTATGACAAACCTAGACAGATTATTCAAAAGCAGAGACATCACTTTGCCAACAAAGGTCCATATAAGTTATGTTTCTCCATCAGTCATGTACGGACATGAGAATTGGACCATAAAGAAGGCTGAGCACCAAAGAACTGATACTTTCAAACTGTGGTGCTGGAAAAGACTCTTGGGAGTCTCTTGGACTGCAAGGAGATCAAACCAGTCAATCCTAAACGTAATCAACCCTGAATATTCACTGGAAGGACTGATGGTGAAGTATAACTGACAAAATTTATAAGATATTTAAAGTGTACATCATGGTGATACTTGACATAGGCATACACTGTGAGAGCTGAGATAGGCTGAAGGCAATTTTTACAGGGCTTGGTGATACTCAGAGGATGAGGGATGACAAAGAATTATCACGCTTGGTCTTCTAAAAACATGTGATGATCTGTATAACAGATTCCCTGGCATTTCTTCCCCTAGGTAACAATGGCAAACATCTAAGGGACCTATGCGAGAGCATCTGTCCCTGGAAATTGGACTCCCGTTTTTTCTTCACCAGTATAGGCACCCCTGGGGTGGAGTACAGCACCAACCACAGAGTAACTATATTCGCCAGATGAACACGGACACATCTTCACTTTCATGAACTGATAGAAGGGGCTGGTATGTTAGGTCATTTGTCTCAGAGTAAAGGCAATAAGTGACTTTGTCTGCCTATACACACGAGCTCAGCCCTCTCACCAGCAGCATGCTGGTAGCTCCCTGGCATCAGTCTAGAATGGGTTGGAGATATAAATGGTTTGTATCAATTTCCCTCACCAACTCAATCCTGGCAAACTTAAGACAGATGAGCATGCCATCAGGGTTTCTGTCTAGCCAGAGAAGAAACTCACTAAATATCAGAGTATGACAGTCAATGTCCTTTGAATAAAAGGGAAAGCAATTTGAGTTACACTCCTATGAAGACATGCCATTAAGACTTGTCTTAAACATAACTCAAAGTTGTTGCATTTTAATATGCTACATGCCAATTAAACAGGTACTAGTTTCCAAAGACAAGATACTCACTAGCATTACAATAAACCTTTTTCTTACATAATGAAAACAACCCAGAGTTGTTCATTTTCATTTAGTTGCAAGAGACTGACATATTGGTATAAATTTAAGAAACATACAGTCTCTAATTCCTTAACAAAGCGACAGCAACTTGACAAGTGAAAAAGTTATCACAGTCTTGAATTCACTGGCATAGAAAGCCAACCTATCCTCCAGTTCTTCACACAGCACAAGTGGATGGTTTTATGTTTACTGTAAGACGAATTCTCTTTCAATTGCTCAGTGATAATGGCTATGAGGCTGCTGAGTAAATAATGTGTGTGCATTGACAAAAGAAAGTGAGAATGTGTATTTCAGCCACTGATCCCTAAAATAACCAGCGCAATTTACGTGCTTATTGTTATAGAGAGAAAATAATATACAAAACAGCTTTGTAAAATGTGCATGGCAGGTTTCATGGGCAAATTATAATCAAATTGGCAAATTTTATAGCTTTTCAGGAATTAACTCAGAAGCATAAAAAACATAATCATAAGTGTTTACTCAGCGAGGAGAAAAAAAAGATATTTTCCATTTCATTTTTTTTCTAGTGGCTATTGCAGCCCTTGCCTCCGGAGCTCGTGACTTGGTCTTAAAAGTGCACAGACCACTGTTTACTGAGAACCAATAGGGCACAGCAGAGGAATTTTGCTGTTGAAATCCTGACTGACGCGCTCCTTCGTCAAGAGCAGCTAAGTCACATAGTAAAGACAACCTTTGGTGACACTCACATAAGCCTAAGCTACTTTCCTGAAACATGATGAGTGAAACTTTAGCAAAAATAAAAGCTTTCTAGGGTATCAGTTTTCTTGATAGGTTTGAATATGATTGAGATTTAAGAACATCCAAGCACACATTACCATTGTTTTTGAAATGTTTTTCCTGTTTTAAGACAAAAGATATGAAGCAGAAAATTTAAGACTAGGTTGGCTCACCTTCACCTCTTTTTCACTCCCAGACATAAATTCTTCCTTCATATTTTGAATTCATTTCCTGGGAGAAAATATTTGACTTATTTTTCTTTGTAATTTGGCCACATATTGTGATTTGCAGGATCTTAGTTCCCCGACGAGAGATCGAACTTGGAGACTGGCAGTGAAAATACCAAGTCCTAATCACCAGACTGCCAGGGAATACCTGGTAATATTTGTTTTAATATTTATTTTTCACATATGTCAAGAAGCCTGTTTGTTCAAATATAAGGTGATACATTTCTGACTGATCATTTAACTGCTAGTCATTCTGTTTAACCCATGGCAGAGTTCGTGAAAGGTACCTGGATTGCAGAATCCCTACTGTGTTAATGAGAAAAACGTCTTCCTTCTTGGTTATTCTTCAAAAGGCAGACATTAAATGGAAAATTCCTCACTAAAATTATTTATGAATTGTAGAATATGAGATAATTCTCAGAGGAACTATGCCATGCTGATAAAATATATGATACTAGCCCCTATGACAGAGTCAGTTGTAACAAATCTTATCAGAGTGATTCTCAGAAGAAAATGGCTAAGCAGATCAACTAAAGTCAAAGTCACGCCTTTTGGTAGATATTCTGATGTGTTTGACTGTTTTAAGTGACTGCTTCTATAGACATTACCTCATTCAATTACCAAAGTTCATGTGCTTCAATGATGACTGATCAAATGGTGTTGTGTGGAGGTCTTTTTTTAAAAACTTAACAAAATTTAAAAGCAGGATGGATGTTTGTTATAATTTCTTACTTGTTTTTCAGGTTCAAGATTTGATATTCATACTTTATGGCACAGATCGTTACTTGCCTTAATTTCCCACGAATCCTATTTTAGGAGAGATCTAACCTACTTCATACAAACCCAAGCTGAAATTATGGGTGCTCGCTCTATACCCTTTAACAGCGAGGGTAGCTGATCTATCCAAGTACTTATTACCACTCTTCCTGATTTTCTTAAGAAGATGTGCAAAATTGGCTTTTACAGAGGGCAGTGTTAGAATTTGAAACTTCACTTAACCAACCAGATAGTCTTGCTTTAATCTATACTTATCAAGGCTTCGAACCTCACACTGATGGACAAAACCTATGACAGGTTGACCAGAGAGGCAATGATTGTAGGTAATTAGCCAAAAGAATCCAACCTCATCTATTTCTCCACATAACATAAAAATAATCATTTGATCATCAAGAGGATCAGAGCCTAGGACACCAGAACAATTTTCTATCGATTGCTGAAGAATAAATCTTCCTGTTTTCCTTGCGTATTATTCCCCAGTTTACACTGAGGGACTTTAATCAACAACTGTCCTATGAAGTTGCAGAGAATTAAACAGGCAAATGATGAAGAGAATATTCTTTACAACATGACAATGTCCTCGTTCTGAAGAACTATGTAAGAAATCTTCCCCCAACTGGTTTCAGTCTCAGGAATAGTTATGATTTGTTTTTTCTTCTGAAGAACAGATTTGATTTTATTTTATGGATAATGTATATATGTGTCCCTGGTTTGTTCTTTCTCATTTCCAGAGTTGTTAGAGGAGATTTAGAGCTAACGGGGCTTTCCTGGTGGCTCCGAGGGTAAAGAATCTGCCTGCAGTGTGTAGGAGACCTGGGTTCAGTCCCTGGGTCAGGAAGATCCTCTGGAGAAGGGAATGGCTACCCACTCCAGTATTCTTGCCTAGAAAATCCTAAAGACAGAGGAGTCTGGTGGGCTATAGTCCATGGGGTTGCAAAGAGTCAGACACAGCTGAGTGACTAACACCTTCAACCTTCTTACAGCTAAAACTGCGGTTTTCTTCTAGCAAAGGTACAGAAGTCCACGGTAGGACTAGGTGTTTCAACTGCACTCTTGACAACTAACTTCTTTCAAGCCAATGTTTTCCTATTGTGCTATCACATTTTATCTCATCATTGTAAACATTCATCTGTAAACTAGTCGTATATCCCTTTGAAGCTAGGCCATGATAGACACATATATATATAATAAATAAAATACATTTTAAGAAAAATTATAAATAATAATATTTAATGAACAAAAGAGATAATCCACATGGCATCAAGAGACATCCAAACAAATCAATCCTCACTGTCCACAATAGTCTATGAGAAATGTCAGTTACATGCTTTTATGATGAATCAAAAACAGTGAGCTCAGTGAACAAGTTTCTGAGAAATAGGGCAGGCATAAAACTTTTGACTTAATGAACATTAACTTGAAGGGAGGAAAAAGGGAAAAACAAATTGAGAGAGTCAAAAGAACAAAGTGACTATATAAGCATTTTATTTCTATTTTAGGTAAATCACTTTTAAATATTCATCCCATGATAAAATTAAATAAATGTATCTTATGAAAATAGATGTATAATATCCCCATATGCATTTGTATAAAGCACATTCTTACATTATTTGGAGATAATTATATTCACATGTAACACACATTAAGCTATAGTACTATTTATTCATTTTAAAAAAACATTTGCTGAACACCTCTCAGACTCTCTGTATGAAACACAGGTTAGCACTGGAGGGCTCCAAGAGAGTCCCCCAAAAATTGTACAATGTAATAGTGGAAATGTACATGTAAGCAGAAGGAAATAAATGAAAGAATCAATAGCTAAGAGAGCATGAGAGGTGAATAATAAAAAAAAAAATAGCTAAGAGAGCATGTGGGATGAGAAACGAACTTTGTGGAATATCAGGAAAGCCAAGACTAACAGCATGAATATGATTTGAAGGCTTAGAGGCACAGGGAAGAATAAAATCAAGGTGCAAGTCTTCCCAGGTGGAGCTAGTGGTAAAGAACTCACCTGTCAATGCAGGAGACGTAAGAGATGCAGGCTTGATCCCTGGGCCAGGAAGATCCCCTGGAGGAGGGCATGGCAACCCACCCCAGTATTCTTGCCTGGAGAATCCCACGTACAGAGGAGACTGGCAGCCTCCTCCAGTCCACAGGGTTGCAAAGAGTCAGAGACGACTGAACTGACTTAGCCCGCACACACACAGACACAGACCCATGCAGGGATAGTGGATAGACAGTATATTCAGATTGAAGTTTGTTTCCTGCTTGGGTACATGTTGGGGACAGGATTAGGAGGCCAGTGTGGCAAATTCTGTGGCAGCATGACAAAGAGATGGTCAGCTCAGTGTGAGAGAGAAACCGAAAGGGCTGCAGGGTCTATTTGGTAGGAAGTATGGAGCCAAATTAGAGAAGGAAATGCCAACCCACTCCAGTATTCTTGCCTGAAAAATCCCATGGATGGAGGAGCCCAGTAGGCTACAGTTCATGGGGTCGCAAAGAGTCGGACACGACTGAGCGACTTCACTTCATGGAGCCAAATATTTTTAAATCAGGAAAGAACGCGTATTAACAACAATTCTTGTTCTAAAATACAGTCTTGTCAAGTAAGTTTAGTTTTGGGGGATAAAGACAAGATAAGTGAGAAAGTTGCTGTATTTGTTTTAATGTAAGATGATGAAGTTAAATGTATACAATTCCTAAGAAGAGCATGGAAGAAATGAGTTAGACACACATTGGATAAATGTTTCACAGGTTTAGGAAATATTAATTTTATTTAAGAAGAAGCCAGGGTACAAGTGAGTTTCAAGTTTTTAGTCTCCTAGTTCCTTGGTGAACAACTGTGGATAGGTAAGGATGGATGATTTCACCTAATATAACAGACACAGGAAGACAAAAGAAAAGCTCATGATTTAAAATGTAAGTTTTGAGTATCATTCATATGAAAATAGTAGTTGGAATTCTGTGATGGATGAGTAGATGCAAGGAAGAATTTACAGTGAGAATAGGGGAATAACCATATTTAAGCGTTTTGCATAATGAAATGATTTGCTTTGCTGATTCTAATTTGTTGTATATACCTGACCCATTATACCATGTGGAAAACTTTTATACACGTTGTACCTGTAAATCAAGTAATCTGTTGACAAATGCTGCAAGTGTTTTTTTCCTCAGAGTTTAGCATATTTACTCGGAGAAGGCAATGGCACCCCACTCCAGTACTCTTGCCTGGAAAATCCCATGGATGGAGGAGCCTGGTGGGCTGCTGTCTTGGGGTCGCACAGAGCCGGACACGACTGAAGTGATTTAGCAGCAGCAGCAGCATATTTATTTATTCCTCTTAAATATCAATAAATGTGATGAGTAATTACATTTTTCAAGATTGGAGAATTTAGATCTATGTAGACACAGATAAAAATACATATGAATATCTGCCTCATAAGGACAGGCATATGAGAAAACAATGCAAACTGTGAGAGAAGAGGAAGTAAAACAAAATAAATGAGAAATAAAATCTATAGGAAATTATTTAAATAGGCAATATAAAATTATTAAAATTGTAAATCAGCCAGAAAACAACAAAAACCTAATGTTAACTTAGAATGTGAAATCAACTGTTTTTCTTTAAACATTCCAAAGGAAGAAGTATGCTGTTTTCAACAATTGCTTCAGCAACGTAAATCATCCAAAGAAGGTGTCAAGGTTTCAAGCACTTTCATTTAGAGTATCTATACTCAGATCCCCATTCACATACTATGTGAAGCATCTGAAAGGAGATTAATAAGACCCAGGCAAGTTAACCTAGGAGGGCTACACCAATACAAACATCACTGATTAACATGAATAAAGTCAAACTCAAGGCAAAAACCAGAATGGAAATCACTCAGAGTTGAGGGGGACAAATGGAGTTTGCCCACTTTTAACTGTATTTTTATAAACTTGAAAACTGAGAGCCCAATCGATGTTGTTTAAAAATATAAACTAGCAGTTCTTTATACACAAGTACGTGTTCTTGATGTTCTATAGGCTTATATATTGTTCCACTATTTAAAATAAGAGGATATACACATTTTCAAATCTCTAACATTAGCACACTTATTTCACATACATACAGTAACCCTCACATTCAAACTGTTGCTAATATTAAATGATTCAATGTGTCAAGCAGTAAATATTTAGTGTTTACCAGTAATACCAAAAAACTGTCTCAGGTAAAAAGCAAAATTAAAACTATAGTCAACATTCTATAACTCAGTTAAGTTCAGTTGCTCAGTCATGTCCAGCTCTTTGCAACCCCATGAATCGCAGCATGCCAGGCCTCCCTGTCCATCACCAACTCCCGGAGTTTACCCAAACTCATGTCCATTGAGTTGGTGATGACATCAAACCATCTCATCCTCTGTCGTCCCCTTCTCCTCCTGCCCTCAATCTTTCCCAGCATCAGGGTCTTTTCAAGTAAGTCAGCCCTTCGGATCAGGTAGCCAAAGTACTGGAGTTTCAGCTTCAACATCAGTCCTTCCAATGAACACCCAGGACTGATCTACTTTAGGATGGACTGGTTGGATCTCCTTGCAGTCCAAGGGACTCTCAAGAGTCTTCTCCAACACCACAGTTCAAAAGCATCAATTCTTCGGCACTCAGCTTTCTTCACAGTCCAACTCTCACATCCATACATGACCACTGGAAAAACCAGAGCCTTGACTAAACGGACCTTTGTTGACAAAGTAATATCTCTGCTTTTTAATATGATGTCTAGGTTGGTCATAACTTCCCTTCCAAGGAATAAGGGTCTTTTAATTTCATGGCTGCAATCACCATCTGCAGTGATTTTGGAGCCCCCCAAAAAGTTAGCCACTGTTTCCCCATCTATTTGCCATGAAGTGATGGGACCAGATGCCATGATCTCAGTTTTCTGAATGTTGAGCTTTAAGCCAACTTTTTCACTCTCCTCTTTCACTTTCATTAACAGGCTCTTTAGTTTTTCATCAATTTCTGCCATAAGGGTGATGTCATCTGCATATCTGAGGTTATTGATATTTCTCCCAGCAATCTTGATTCCCAGCTTGTGTTTCCTCCAGCCCAGCGTTTCTCATGATGTACTCTGCATATAAGCTAAATAAGCAGGGTGGCAATATACAGCCTTGACGTACTCCTTTTCCTATTTGGAAGCAGTCTGTTGCTCTATGTCCAATTCTAACTGTTGTTTCCTGACCTGCATACAGATTTCTCAAGAGGCAGGTCAGGTGGTCTGGTATTCACATCTCTTTAAGAATTTCCCACAGTTTATTGTGATCCACACAGTCAAAGGCTTTGGCACAGTCAATAAAGCAGAAATAGACGATTTTCTGGAACTCTTGCTTTTTCGATGATCCAGCGGATTTTGGCAATTTGATCTCTGGTTCCTCCGCCTTTTCTAAAACCAGCTGGAACATCTGGAAGTTCACAGCTCACATATTGCTGAAGCCTGGCTTGGACAATTTTAAGCATTACTTTACTAGCTAGCATGTGAGATGAGGGCAATTGTGTAGTAGTTTGAGCATTCTTTGGCATTGCCTTTCTTTGGGATTGAAATGAAAACTGACCTTTTCCAGTCCTGTGGCCACTGCTGAGTTTTCCAAATTTCCTGACATATTGAGTGCAGCACTTTCACAGTATCATGTTTTAGGATTTGAAATAGCTCAACTGGAATTCTATCACCTCCACTAGCTTTGTTTGCAGTGATGCCTCCTAAGGCCCACTTGACTTCGCATTCCAGGATGTCTGGCTCTACGTGAGTGATCACAGCACCATGATTTTCTGGGTCGTGAAGATCTATTTTATAAAGTTCTTCTGTGTATTCTTGCCACCTCGTCTTAATATCTTCTGCACTACTGGCTCTCAAATATTTGAAGTTCAACCAACATTTCAGTTGGTTAAAACAACTACTTGTAATGTACCCACTACAGACACACACCTAGACATACAGTGTTTTTTGAATACATACTCTCCAAAAGCAGAGACATTACTATTACTTTGTCAGCAAAGGTTCATCTAGTTAAGGTTATGCTTTTTTCAATGGTCATGTATGGATGTGAGGGTTGGACTATAAAGAAAGCTGAGTGCCGAAGAATTGATGCTTTTGAACTGTGGTGTTAGAGAAGACTCTTGAGAGTCCCCTGGACTGCAAGGAGATCCAACCAGTCCATCCTAAAGGAAATCAGTCCTGGGTGTTCATTGGAAGGACTGATGTTGAAGCTGAAACTCCAATACTTTGGCCACCTGATGCAAAGAGCTGACTCATTGAAAAAGACCCTGATGCTGGGAAAGACTGAAGGCAGGAGCAGAAGGGGACACAAAGGATGAGATGGTTGGATGGCATCACCAACTCAATGGACATGAGTTTGGGTAAACTCTGGGAGTTGGTGATGGACAGGGAGGCCCAGAGTGCCGCAGTCCATGGGGTCGCAAAGAGTTGGACACGGCTGAGTGACTGAACTGAACTGAACATATTTCTTGGGGTAAGAACTGTACCCTACTTAAGAAGTCACCATGTTTTTCCATCACTTAACCAAAACCAAATCCATATCAACCTGAAAATCAAACTCAATGGTATTATATTATTCATAGTATAGAACCCCAACTCCAAGATTTCTGGCAACCCATGGTCTAGAGACTTGCCTTGGAGACTTCCTGACAAGAAAACCCAAGACATTCACATCCAGTGTTCAACCGTTCTACTAACTCAGACATAGGTCAAGTAATTTAATATAGAGCTAAGAGGCAAGTAGCATCTGAACAGGGTATGAAAAGAATATTCCTTCTATGGGACTGCCTTGAATAGTAAGCTTATTCTAAAACTGTCATAATGATTATTCACCACAAGCAATAACAAATATCAGTTCTGGATTGAAAGTAAGGCTGAATAAACTTTATCTCTGACATGTCCATGATACCTGGATAACAAAGTTCCTTTACAAGCATAATCAATAATACCATATCTGGGGGTGGTTTTTGCATTCTACACCCTTCAAGCATTTTCTCTCTTCCCTAATTACTTCAAAAGGTATATTTTCCAGTAACTGATAATCTCTCTAAGTGATCTTAAATTCTGCAAGACTTGGACTTCATGACTCACAGAACAAATGTAGTCTGCCATTAGTTATTTGACAAATTCCAGAGGCCATGTAAGAACTTTTCTGCTTTGAATGATTTTTATCCTACAAGTGGCACTCAATATGGGAGTTTGTATACACTAAACCCATTCAATTCCATCTCTATATGCTCCCTATCTCATTAATTTATTGCTTTCAAAAGTAAAAACCCTCATTATTATGGGTAAGAGCATGTATGGCAGGTCATATTATTCTCACTCCTTTACTTAAACACAAAAATTAATGATTCTTAAAAAATTACCTAGGATGAAAGACTGACAGAATTATTTAGCTGCCTGACAAATCAGTCTTTATAAGTGGCTTCAGATCCCAATCTGTGTGGGAGATGATGTGACCATTTTCAGTCACTTCACTATGAAGGAAAATCATTAATTGGCTTTCCCTGGAAATTGCTAACAACATTTCTGAAGAATTCATGGGTATAATAATTCAAATTTCCTAATTCAAAGATCCTCCCAGTGTTGACTCTGAGTCCCAATCAAAGAGGTGCTCTTTGCTTGCAATAAACATGCACGGACTTCATGAACACACAAAAAAGCAAAACCAAGCCCTGGAATGGACCAAACCAGAAATGGAATCCAGTCAGCTTGTTCCATTCAAAGAGAGGACTATGTGTTGAACTAAGCAAAGAACTATAGAAAAATAATGCATGATGGGTTTTGGGTAGAACTTTTTCATTGCATTTCAATCTTAGCAAAGATCTAAGTGGGAAACAACTAGTGGGAATACCCAGGCCTTTCCCCACCACTTATTCACAATGAACTTATCATTACAGAATACTGATCAGAGTTCTCTGTGCTATACAGTAGGTCTTTGCTGGTTATCTATTTTAAGTAGAGTAGTGTATACATGTCAATCCCAAACTCCCAATCTATGCCTCCCCTGACACCTTTTTCCCCCTGGTAACCATAAATTCATTCTCTAAGTCTATGAGTGTTTGTTTTGCAAATAAGTGCATTAATAAACTAAATGGAAAAGAATTTGAAAAAAAAATACTTTATATGCATAACTGAGTCACTCCGCTGTACAACTGAAACTAATACAACATTGTTAACTATACTCCAATATTAAATAAAAATTTAAAATAAATCTAAAAAACAAAAAAAAATAATTTGGATATATAGAAAAGATGTATATATTTAAAACTACACAGATAGATAGATAGATAAAAGGAATCTATCATCGGCTTGCCCTGCCAGGTGATGGCGATAGACATCTACTGACCTATTACCAATAACCACAACCCCAGTAACTCTAAATTCAATCTCTAATTTTCATATGAATGTCAGACGAAGGAAAGTCAATAGACACTTGGGAACTACAGGATTCTTCCATTCAGCAAGAATCATGGTCTAGTTTGGGGTCCTGCCAGAAAGGGAGAGTGGGATCACGTTCTTCTCATTGTTAGAGTCGACCAGGGTGAGACAGTTTTTGAGAGAATATGAAGTGTGTTTCTTGGATGTGATGTCCATTTCTATCCCAGAGTGCTGAGAAAAGAAGTCTTATTTAAGGATATGGGAAGCATATGGAGGCATTCCCACCAGCCCACCTCCTTGCACTCTTCAGAAGACGAGATGTAATCCTAAGAAATTCCCGCAGCTTCATGAGCAGAGTCATGATATTAAAGGAAGGTCCAAGCAACAGGAAATTTAACTAGAGGAGGGGCTGGGCAGCATGCACAATTGCCGGGACTAAATACACAGGACTCTGTTTCTCTGCAAAGGTCATGAACAACATCAGAGGCAAGAGAAAGCCAAACAGGAGCAGAAGGCTACGTGAACAAGCTGGAATCAAGATTGCCAGGAGAAATATCAATAACCTCAGGTATGCAGATGACACCACCCTTATGGCAGAAAGTGAAGAGGAACTAAAGAGCCTCTTGATCAAAGTGAAAGAGGAGAGTGAAAATGTTGGCTTAAAGCTCAACATTCAGAAACCTAAGATCATGGCATCTGGTCCCATCACTTCATGGCAAATAGATGGGGAAACAGTGGAAACAGTGGCTAACTTTATTTTTCTGGGCTCCAAAATCACTGCAGATGGTGACTGCAGCCATGAAATTAAAAGACCCTTATTCCTTGGAAGGGAAGTTATGACCAACCTAGACAGCATATTAAAAAGCAGAGACATTACTTTGTACACAAAGGTCCATCTAGTCAAGGCTATGGTTTTTCCAGTGGTCATGTATGGATGTGAGAGTTGGACTATAAAGAAAGCTGAGTGCCAAAGAACTGATGCTTTTGAACTGTGGTGTTGGAGAAGACTCTTGAGAGTCCCTTGGACTGCAAGGAGATCCAACCAGTCCATCCTAAAGGAGATCAGTCCTGGGTGTTCATTGCAAGGACTGATGTTGAAGCTGAGACTTCAAATATTTTGGCCACCTGATACGAAGAGCCTGAGTCATTTGAAAAGACCCTGATGCTGGGGAAGATTGAAAGTGGGAGAAGGGGATGCTAGAGGATGAGATGGTTGGTTGGATGGCATCACCGACTCAATGGACATGAGTTCGAGTAAACTCCAGGAGTTGGTGATGGACAGGGAGGCCTGGCGTGCTGCAGTCCATGGGGTTGCAAAGAGTTGGACATGACTGAGTGACTGAACTGAACTGAACCCCTTCTCTAACCTTTTGTGTAGACTGAAAAATGGCCATCAACTCTTGAATTTGACTTGACCATATAACTAGCTATAGTCAGTGAGACATTAGTAAGTATGCCACAAACAGATACTTGGCATATCATTGTGCATTGGGGTTACTGCCTGGAACCTGATGATGACCACCACATGAAAAAGATTCCCAGAGACATGTAGCCCAACTGCCTCTGTTGCCAGAAACTACATCCTACCAAACCCCAGATGTGTGAATGATCATACTACACATCATCCAACCATCAGTTATCCTGCCACATGACCACAGATGTAGGAGACAGTTGGCATCGTTCAGTCAAACTGGCCTAGATAACATAACTACCCAACAGAATAACAGGATTTGGAAGATTATTAGAATGGCTGCCATGTTAATCTTCTTGCAACCAGAGTTGAGGAAAACACAAATGCCCTGCTTTGCAAACATTTCACAGATGTCAACAGCACTCTGATCCTGAATCAACTTAAAAATGCTATGACAAAGTTCTTTAACAACTGTTCCCTTACAGAACTGTTAGGAGAAGATAAATGTACGAGTATAGGAAAGCCTTCTGGAAAAGTAGGTAATAATCTATGTAGAGTCCCTTTGACCTTGGTTGACTTGGAACAACTTAAACAGTGGATCTAAATCACTTGAAGTGGTACATAAAACAAGGAGCAATTTGCTTTAAGTTATCTTCTGGTGAGTTGAAGAAGTGGAATGTATTCATCCCATCCTGAATTAATTAGCTCAATCCTTCATTCATCAGTCATTCACTAGACACATACTTCATGCAAGCCACTATACATACCACCTACAAGGAGAAATCACAATAAATAAGACAGATTAGAAAAGAAGTAGGAGAGGGGAACTGAGGTGTATATTTATGATAGGTAGAAGGCTGGGCACTGTAAAATGTATAATTTATTTCAATAGCCACAAACCCTGTAAGAACCACCATCCTTACAGTTGTATTAATAGGTTCAGAGAAGCTTCATGATTCTAATTTAATAAGATCTGATCTTTTGGTTAGCCCCTAGATTCTATCCTTCTGAACGGATGGGACAGGTACACTATGATACAAGAGAGGAAGAGGCAGGGCTCCTAAGTATTTCTAAAGAAGAAAATATCATAAATTATAGTCAAGAAGGGGAAGATTACAAAAGTAAAGCTTTATTAACAGGGAGGATTTTGAGTTAGGCTTTGAAGAATAGAAAAAATCAAATGTTATTGGAAACAGAGTAAAAGAATTAATTTCTCATATTTTCATAGTGCAGAGCTATATTTTAATATAGAGAATTTTCAAAAATAGAAAAATAAAAAGTAGAGAAGAATTTCATATTCACTTAAATACAGCCATGGATAACCTTTGATCAAAATTCTTAAATTTGGAGTATACTATGTGGAGGGTACTCAAAGAGGTATGTGAACAGATTAGAAAAAGAACAACAAGTAGTTTGGTTTGACTGACAAAGAACCCACCCCCATAGGGCAATGGTGATGCCTGTTGTTCAATAGGTTAAAATATGAACACTGAGTCACAGGCTAATCAACTGTAACATGCAGTAAGGTGAATTTAGATGGCTAGGTATTCACTGAAATATAATTTTACAAACATTATGTTAATAAATCAAGTTAACCCTGAGATAGAAATCCATTCATTATCCAACAGATGTCTATTTTGACCCTGTTGGAATAAGTAGTGTAGGGGAGTCAGTGGATTACAACAAGCAAATTTAGGTCCACAAACCTCTTAACAAACATATTTGAGTTTTTATGCCTTTTCTATCATTTTTACAGGTCTTGGTATGAGAAGAGTAAATGATCCAGGATCAGAGTTCATCATCCTAAAATTGAAGTCTCGTTACACAAATGAGTACAAGACTTGTCTTTTGACAGATTCAATTGCTTAGTAATTATAAATTAACACATACACACACATCATTGCTTCTTCAAGACAATAGTGTTCAATTTGCTAAAACTTAACATATCAAAAAGTATGATTTTCTTCTCTTTTGATATGTTAAACTCCCAGAATAAAACAGTTCTCTCAAATTTAAAACTCAAAGAGAAAAAGAGCAAACAAAACTTTTACTTGGTAATCACCCCGATACTTTATAGTTTCAGCAATCTGAGAGTTAATGTAAAAGAAGTTACTACGCTTTTTGTCAGGAAGACTTTAATTTTAACTTGCATGAATTCCCTCCTTGCTACCTTCCCCCTGGAGAAATCTAATATAAAATCCTAAATCCACATTTCTCAGAGGAAGCACTGGCTTTGAACAGCAGGAGTGTCATAATGCTTGCTGCCATCTGGGTTCCCATCATCTTCCTTTGGACACCTCCCAAAACTGGGGTTTTATTTCTATTCCAGACACAACTTAGAATGCAGCTCCTAATGCTCTTGAAGGGACCGTGAAGTGGTCAATGAAATCTGAAGCTGGAGGAAAGAATACCCTGTCCACTTCCTAGACAGCCTACACATGCAGATGAAGCACTTGAGCACAGAAATGCAAATGGACAAAATGTGGGCACCAATCAAAACTGAAAACCACTCCACTTGACACAGGTCAAGTTCATCCTAGACTTATTGCTGCCTTCAGATCAGCATGGGAACACAGAAATGGGACAGGGCAGATGCAGATCTGTGAAAACATCCTCATTTCTCACATGGAACAGGGAAAGATGGATGTAAAGAATCTGGACAGAGCATGCTATCCTTTGGGAAAACATCTGGGTTTCACAGAATAGAAGGCAAGAATTCCAAGCTCTCTCACTCTGCCTAAGACTTCAGTCATTCTTACACTGCTGTCACTGAAGTTAAAAATGTATTTGTAAATTCTCCAAAATTGAAGACATTTTGTATATATGTGTCAAGTTTTCTTAGATTGCATTCAACTTTACTATGTGTAGAATACCTGTCACAACTAAATTGGGCTATGGTTGGTTACTCAGCATTGGTCATAATTGAAATTCCACTGCCAAACATTCAAAATAAAGCTAACTATAAAAGCTTTTCTAACAGTCTGTTGGCTGGATGTGTGATATACACTAACCAACAAAAAAAAAAAAAAACCATTTGTGGCCAATCAGTGGCTTCTAATCTCTAGAAATGATTTAGACTATATAAAGGATATTGCAAGGCCTCCAAAACAGTTTGTTAAAGTACAGATTATTCAGCAGATGCTAATTATATATTTGCATGTATACACGGGTATTTGATAATTATATCTGTTGGGATAAATATGCATTCAATTAATATAATCATGCATTTATTTCCTAACAAATTCCACACTCACATATACAAAGTTACAGTATATTTGGGGCCACTTTCATTATGCACATAGTCATAAGTGCTTCTGGCTTAGAATGTAGGAAGTAATCATTTCTGATAGGTTAAAAAAATAAGGGTTTAAAGTTGAAAATCCTGCAGCTAAAGCAACTGTATTGGTAAGGTGGCTAAAGGAGATGGTACAGATCACACACCCGAACCTGTGCCTGTCACTGACCTTACAAAGGTGGGCACTTAGCCAGTTATCTTTGTTTCCCTTGTTGTAAGATTAAGCTTTATCCATGGAATCTAAAAAACTAGTTAAAATGAACTTATTTTCAAAACAGAAATAGAGTCACAGATGTAGAAAACAAAATTTGCAGTTACCAAGGAGGAAAGGAAGAGAAGTATAAATTGGGAGATTGGGACTGACATATATACATTACCATATATAAACAGACAACTAATAAGACTCTATTGCATAGCATCTGGAACTCTACTCAAAGCTCTATAATGAACTATATGGGAACAGAACTAAAAAAACAAAAAGGGGATATACATACTTGTATAACTGATTCACTTTGCTGTACAGTAGAAATTAACACAACATTGTAAATAATGTACACTCCAATAAACTGAAAAAATAAGACTTGTGGTTCATAAATTTGTTTTATAATATATATTTATTAAAATATATAAATATATTTTGTATAATCATAATATGTGGATAATACACACATATTTAAACAAACAAACAAAAATCTAGAGAAACAAAGACCACTATCCCTTACTTCTATTTAATATAGTTAGTTTCTTCCATGCCAACATTTTCAATTTAGGAAAACTGCATAGTTTATAAAGTGTGATACCTGGGGAAAACAGATATAACTATAATCTATAATTAGATTATAACTCATCTATTACTTCTGCCTTCTACCAATTTTGACATAATGGCAACATGCTTAAGAAAATGCCAAAAATGAGGAAGAGAAAAAGTATTCCTCTTCTTCTTACTGAAGTTTGACTGTTTTGAACTTCAAATTTTGAATACTCACCATTTCCCCAGGATCAGTAATTAAATATTTCCTTAAGCAAATGGAAACAACCTAAAGATGCCTCATCTTCCTCCCCTGTATCTTCCCTCCTTGTTTTTCATCTAGCCTTGCCAGGAAAAATAAGCATGAGCTGAATCACCTGCAGTATTCTCTTACTGTGGATTTATTTCCAAGGAGCAGGGACATAATCACTTCTTTCTTTCCTCCCTGTCAGGGCATGGTACCCACACACATGAGGCTTCCAAGAGCCAATCCATATTCTAACCTCAGCTTCAAGCACCTCCCAGAAAGTCTGCATAACCCACACATCTTCAAGCCTGCTCTGATGGAGAGGCCAGAAAAAGCCTTCTAAATTGTGTTAAATTTTCACTTCTCTGAAAGGTATATTTAAACAGTTTTTATGACAGACCAGATGAAACTTTGAATCTATCAAATCAGCTGGTTTGGGTTATTGTGTGAAACTTTTCCTAATTAAAAATATACATCATTTTATTTTTGCTGTGGTCACTGCTTACTTACTTCAGACTAATCATTAATTTGCTTACATGCAATAATGAAACCAAAATAAAATGGCAGATGGCCACAAAATAGTGCCTGGGGATGAAAATATTTAAATACAAAAAAGGTCCAAGATAAAGAATTTAATGATTTAGTAATAATATTCATAAGAGATATCAGTGCTTCCAAAAACAGAATGATATGTCTGAGGTAATATATAATTTGATAGTAAAGTTTTGCTTTGTTTTCTATTAGATTTAAGCCAAACTGGCTTTTATTCACATTGAAATGCCATACATAACTCCCAGTGGATTTTCTTTAAAAAAAAAAAAAAAAAAAAGAGGAAAAACACTGAATAATTCAAATATTTATACTGCATCACTTGCTATCACATAATATTTAACACAAAGATTTCTCCCTTTAAAACTTGCTCAGGGGCAATATTTATGCCTATTTTATTTGAATAGAGAAGACAGAAGTTACCCTTTGTAGATGTTTCATGATGCAATAAATTTCAGTTATCAAGCATCAGTTCAGTTCACTTGCTCAGTCGTGTCTGACTCTTTGTGACCCCATGGAATGCAGCATGCCAGGCCTCCCTGTCCATCACCAACTCGCAGAGCCTACTCAAACTCATGTCCATCATGTCGGTGATGCCATCCAACCATCTCATTCTCTGTCGTTCCCTTCTCTTCCCACCTTCAATCTTTCCCAGCATCAGGGTCTTTTCCAATGTCAGTTCTTCATATCAGGTGGCGAAAGTATTGGAGTTTCAGCTTTAGCATCAGTCCTTCCAGTGAATATTCAGAACTGATCTCCTTTAGGATGGACTGGTTGGATCTCCTTCAGTCCAAGGGACTCTCAAGACTATTCTCCAACATCACAGTTCAAAAGTATCAATTCTTCGGCACTCAACTTTCTTTATAGTACAAATCTCACATCCACACATGACTACTGGAAAAAGCACAGCTTTGACTAGATGGACCTTTGTTGGTGAAGTAATGTCTCTGCTTTTCAATATGCTATCTGGGTTGGTCATAGCTTTTCTTCCAAGGAGCAAGTGTCTTTTAATTTCATGGCTGCGGTCACCATCTGCAGTGATTCTGGAGCCCAAGAAGTTAAAGTCTCTCACTGTTTCCATTGTTTCCCCATCTATTTGCCATGAAGTGATGGGGACCAGATGCAAAGCCTAATAGATTCATCCTTCCATTTCTACCCAAAAAAACCAGGCTGGCAATAATTCCAGTACCCATTTCAGTCATAACTTTAAGAAATGTGCTGTGGAGCTGTCCTACAAAGACATTCTCCCATCACATTTCAAAGTAACGCCTATGCTGACTCCTGGTCCCCTGGCTAACTCTCACAAGTGTTACTGACAGCCCCAGGAACAGCTGGCTTTAAAGAATACCATTCTGACTTTCAAAAAACATTGCCTATGTGAATGTAAATCATATTAGAGCAATTAACATGAATTTCTAGACATCTTCACTGACAACACTTCAATTATTTCAACGAAGTAACAGTACACTTATTTCATTTCTACTTTCTTTGACTGTTATCAACAACAGGAAATTCTTAGGCAAAGTCTATGTGCAGTAAGCAAGCAAGATAGGTGGATCTCAAGGGAGGTGTAAACTCAAAAACAGATGCTACTTCTCTTTATAGTGAGGGAAAGATTCTGTTTTAAGCATGACTCAATTTGTATATCCTTAAAAGTAGAGCTAAAATTTGCTTTTTAAGGATTTATTATAGATTATAATCTCTCAATTAAGTAAATTATAATCTATACATGGAAATAAATCAAGTTAAAAAGAAGAGGTGGACTTTTTTTAAAATCTAAGTAAATTGTGTATTTGTATAGACCAAAGTTTAAAACTTTGTTGATAACAAGGCCAAATGTAAAATGGGGAATGGGGAATAAACAAACTAGGTAATTTAGACAGAGACAATTTACATGGATAGTGGTCGATATAAACTTTAAATATGCATATACTGTCTCAGTGAGATTGAGGTTCTTTCATATAAAGAGGAATTAGCATACAATAAATTGAACAAAATATATGTGTGGATAGATGAGTGTCTATATAACCCTAGAAAAGAGTTGACTAGTCAATCAGATAGTAAGATAGTGTAGCAATGCTAAGGATAAAAATATTTTTATAGTTACTCCTTCTCTCAAGCCATCAAACCAACAATACCCTTCCAAGGCTTTAAGATAAGCCATGGCTTCTTAAAGTTATTACTCGGTATGCTGTGTCCGTAAGACAAGCATAAAACAGTCTTTAATACAGAGTTAAACAGTACTTAGGAAGGGGATCTCCACTAGTGTTTTTTCAGTTTAATGTTGATAGGATTCAGATGATAAATAAATTCTTCAGCGTGCCCTACCCAAGGGCAAGTAAAGATGCAGAATTTCTCCTTCCTTTTATGGTCATGGATACAACAGTCTCAGTGATACATGGGTTCAAATTTCAAGAGTTTATTACTTTTACAAAGTCTAAGAAATGCAAGATTGGAAAGCAATGTTGGCTCTCTTATAGACGGGGAGGGTGATACTGGAAATGTCTAAATATATATATTTTTTAATGATCTAAACTTTTCCAATGCTCAAGCCAGAAGCTTAGCAAAACTACAACTGCATTAAAAGATGTGCATTTTGAAAAAGTGCATGTGTCAGGGCATCAGAAGGTTGCTAATATACTTTATAGAGTTTAAAAAGCAGTTTTCTCCTTTTTAGATTACTGAACCAACAAATTGTGAACAACCTATGTCAAAGTAAATTGCTATTAGATGGAAACAAAAATAATTTATACATTTGAAGCAAGAGGAAATCAAAGATAGAGATATTTTAACACCCCATTTTTCCATTTTGTCTGACAATTACCAGAACTTCCTATGGACTTCGATTGATTATAGATTTGACAGAAAATTCCACAGTTAAAAGCACTCAGGGCTTATTGACAGGCTAGCAACCCTCAATCCTCACTGTGTTTAGTTAATTCAAACTTTAAGCCAAATCCACACTCTAAAATTAATCTCATGTAAGTATTCCTTATATTCTTCTGTGTATTTTTTCTGTATGCTTTAAAATTTAAATATTTTTGAAACTTTATTCAAAATATATGGCTTGATTTTTTTTTCCATTCACTCAATAATATCTTTTGAAGAGAAGATAATTTTGATAATACTCAAGTCATCAATGCTATTATTTTAGAAACTGTGATTTTGGGTTGTAGGGTTTGTGGTTTTATGAGTTTGTGGTGATGGGGAAATATTTCCTAATTCAAATCACAAAGATTTTCTTCTATGCTTTCTTTCAGAAGTTTTATGGTTTTTACGCCTTTTTAAAATGTGGATCTATGAGTTAATTTTTGTATCTGGTGCCAGGTATGATTCAAAGTTTTTTGATATATGAGTATGCACCTTTTCTAGCACCATTTTTTTTGAAAATTACATGGACAAACAAGTTGATACAGACATACAATGAAATAGTATTCAGCACTAAAAAGGAATTCACTATTGATACACACATCAACCTGAATTAAGTTTGAAATAATTATGCTTTATGTAAAACAGGCAAAAAAGTACACATATTGCATGACCCCATTCATATAAAATTCTAGACATTAAAAAATCAGCTATAGTGACAGACAGGATCAGTGTTTGCTTAGGGAAGGCTGAAAGCCAAACTATTAGAGGGAGGGCCAAGATGGAGGAATTACAAATGTGATAAGGGTTTCATAAGCATATACATATGCTAAGGCTTATGACATTGTAGGTCTTTAATATGTGCAACATATAATATATCAATTATATGTCAATAGATATATATGGGCTTCCCTGGTGGCTCAGTGGTAAAGAAACTGCCTGTCAATGCAGGAGACATGGGTTCGATTTCCGGGTCTGGAAGATTCCCTGGAGAAGGAAATGGCAACCCAATCCAGTATTCTTGCCTGGGAAATCTCATAGACAAGAGGAGCCTCGATGGCTAGAGTCCATGGGGTCACAAAAGAGTAGGATACAACACAGCAACTAAACAAAAAGAAACATAAACACACATATATATAAACATATATGTGTATATATTCACACAAACACGAATATATAAACAAGTGTTTCAAGAGATTCTTCTCAATAGTTAACATTCACAATCGAGTCATGTCACACTGTTCTCAACAAGGCAAGAAGCTTTAGAAAATTTCTGTTCATCTAAATGTGTGGTTAGGTGTGGTTGGTTGCTTTGCAAGCTTGCTTCCTGAGAGAAGAATTTAAAGAAGGGTTTGAAAACAGATCTGAACAATCTAAGCAATATAAATAGCTATCATTTAATTAATCACATTTACGTTCCTCATCGTTTAGTTATATCGCAAGTCACAAGGTTCAGGAAAATTATGAGATCAACAACACTTAGCAACTAGTTAGATGAAAACCTTTAGAAAGCTCTGTCACTGTAAGCATAACAGATTTGTCACTGAAAAATGCCCTCGAAGGTAATTCTGAAGCTATTATAGTGAAAAAGACAAAAATAAAAAGCTGATATAAGAGGGAAAGATCAGAATGTGGCAGCAAGGTCTGATGGAGCTCTGAGCTAACCATAGTGACCTGGAGCACAAGAAATCATGGTAATGTGAATTTAGGGGAGGCCCAGAAAGGGTTGGACTGGAGGGCTTGCAAGCTCACACTACCAGACGTGACAGCTCTTCACACTTGGATATTTGCCCTGAGGTTATACACTTTTCTGTGATCACTGAACTGCTATTTAAACATGTGACTATTTCCTAGAATAGTAATTTCCTACACCACTGTTTTTGTATGAGAACCACATTTGGTTGCTTAAGTAATAAGCTATTAATTCACTACCCATAAAAAGGATGAGATTTATTTTCTCATCAAATATTAAGTGCAGCACATTGCATTAGACTTGAATTTGAAATGTGATTCCTAAGCATGGGTAGTGTTCCAGGAAGCATTTCCCTCTCACATTTTTCTCTCCTTGACACTTTATAATTTAAATCTATAGTGCCACCATGTAGAAAATACAAATAGTTTTTTTTTTCTAAATACACTGAGAATAATATGCTTGACCTAACAAAAATTATATACAAACATAGAGTATAGTACACTGCTTTGTTATCAACAGGAAGAAGAAAATAACAGAATGTTTATTTTCTACCCTTCAATATACTTTTAAACTGCTAAGCACATCTTAAAATATTTCAGCTTTATCAGTAATTGATCTTTATGGTTTCTGAAATAACATATCATGAAGTACTGGGCAGGTAAATCACTGCAGTTTGGTCATTAGTAGTACTATCAGCAAAAATATACCTCCTGAAACCATAGTTTACTACAGAGATAGAAAGTCTCAGTTCAGCTGTTGTTTGTATACAGAGAGAAAACTGGAAGACAAACTTTATGAGACTCTGAGTTCTTTAGGACTAGCTTTGAAGGATTATAGATCATGGATGTGAAGGTTATAAACCAGGGTTCCCAAGAAAGCTGAATATAGAACAAAATCACCAGTGGAATAGGAATTGAAAATATCTCCTCTGAAAAGAAATACAGTGAATATAAAATGTATATATAGCAAGTTTCATTTATAGACCAATACACTCTCTTTGGCAGGGGCCATTTTTAAAACTACCGTCACGAACCTATGAAAAAGGGTACATGTGGGCGTGCTGTTTGCTCTAGGGTTTAGGTGTATTTCTACTTCAACAAGAAGTCAGCCAAGAAATCACTGTTTAGGAATCTGTAGGAACAGCTGAGCCTCCCTTGTTTTCTTCAATCATATTCCTAAAAAACAGACTGGGAAGTTTGGGAGTTGAATTCCAACTTTGCTATTCGAATATAAGAATAACAACAGCATATCAAAAGCTGATGATCAAACCCTACTATTTTGATAACATGCCCACTGAAAACAGCTCAGTGAATGACAGAGGTTGGTCCCAAGGGTGAATCATTAAGGCCATACTTCCATGTCTGAAGATGATAAGATCTGAAAGAACAAGACCTGAGTAGACCATCAGTAACCCTCAGTATCTAAAGCTTCTTGAGGGCAGGGACTATCTAATTCACCAATGGATCCTACGTGCCTAGCACAGATCCTAAAACATGGTAAGTACTCTGCACCTATTTATGAAATGAAAGGAGGAATACAAAAAAAAAAAAAATTGTATGTGATGTGAACTGCCTAGAAACTATAACATTTTAAGAGGAAGAATGACTATGAGACATAGTTCAGCCTTTTTCTGTTGAAATTCCCGGGTGGACTCCAATAGCCAAATGTTACAGTGCTCAAAGTCTCTAGCCTCAGCACTTCCTTGTATAGATGGCTCTGATCATCTCAGTTCTGGGTCCTGTTGTAAAATGTCATCCCTGCCTTGGGGTCTTGTCATCACTTGGAATAGTCTCTCTCTAAATGTATTTTCTATTTCTCTCCTCATATAAATTCTATATAACCATCTCTTTCAAATACTACTTTCACCAGTAAGCCTTTCCTGTTTATCCTTGCTGTAAGTAATTTCTCCATTTTTTGAATGATAAAATATTTTATAAGTAGTTTTTCAGGAGTGTTTGACATTGATTCAATTTTTTAAAATCTAGGGAAAAATTACAAAGCAATGAGGACATGTTTCATGACGAATTCATAATGAACACATTCAGTTTCTATGCTGCTCTTTTTATTCATTCTATTCATTTTGCCTAAAATATCATTACTATCCCCCAATTCTGCCCTTTCCCTCATACATGTATTCTATGACCCAGCTAAAGAGTCGTTTTCTTCAAAATTACCTTCCCTGACTTCCTCTGTAGCTCCAGATGAATTAGGCCCTCACCCATATGCTTCCATAGCAGCATGAGCACATCTCCTCCTTTATTAAGTATGCTACAATTAAAAGGGGAAACGACTCTCACTGAACCAAGTCCCTTGAGGAAAGGGACAGCACCTTAGCCATCATAAAGTCATCACTTTGCCAGGCACCATAGTGGTTGCTCACCATTTTATGAATTCATGCATTCATTTGTATTTATGTATCACCTGTACTGGACTGTGAGTTCTTTGAGGACAAGAAATTCCTAATTCAATATATTTGTACATAGCAAGTATTCAAAATATCTGATCAATGAATAAATGAATCATATAACTTTCAAGCCAGAAGTAATTACAGATATTTGAAATCCAACTTGCTCTTTCACAGAGAAGATATGAAAATCAAGCTAAGTTACATCAATTTATTCATGGAATCAAGATCTAGGCATAAGTCTTTGACATTTTTGAATGAATGATTGAATAAAATGAACAAACGAATGATTAATCATATCTGAACACTAAGCTATTAAGCAGTCATCACTGACTAGATATTGAGAAATGAGACCTCTGTTTCATGAAAATATAACGAAACCTGCTGCTGCCAACCTTATTTTATGAATTCTCCTAGGATCTACGAAGGCCTGATAGTTATATGTAATTCATTAAAATAGAAACAGCAGCATGTTATTTTCAAAGTATTGCAATTGAATCATTAAAAATACCTTTGAGATCCAACAGGTTTTTGCTTAATCAGCAAAATCTTTTATGTACAAGAGTTCCATAGATTCTGGAGGGCTAAATTATAAATAATACACTTTATCAACATCATGAGGAGTTAGCACTTGGGTCTGAAAATCTCAAAAGTATTAAACTAGGACTGGAAATTTTATGAATAAGATAGAAGGTCCCTCCTTCCCTACCTCTCTCTCTTCCCGCTCAAAGTGACTTTAAGGCAGTGTGACAGCTACTCGAACATTACCTGTCAATAACAAAGACTCAGAGAGGATTTCTCTGGAACCTTGCATCCCTATCTCTCCTAAATCAGCTATGAAGAAATTGGTAATTAGGCTGCTAGAGACAATTGGACTAAAGGCATTCTGAAGCAAGTGGTTTTGAAAGGCTGATTATTAACCTTTGGTAAAACACAAATAAGGGAACACAGTAGACTGATTCACAGATTGAATGGACAGAGAGAAGGTCAGGACTGCATGTCTTAGGTAGATTTGTTTTTTCTATACCACTATTAGACATTCAAGATTATTTTTAACGTGGTAAAAATAATCACTAATTCAAACAAATTTAAAATCAAAAGCCAAGTGAAAAATTCTAGCATATATCAGAGTTTCCCCCAATTTTAGAGGCATACAAGGGACTCTATTTTCCACAGAATTCAGAAGAAATGTTAATATTTAGGAAGTTTCTAAAATGTTAATCTCAGTTCTAGGTACTTCCTAAAGTACACTTGATAATATTTGCCTCCTGGTGAGTTTTTGTATGTCATCAGCACAAATCTAACACTTCAGACACAGCAGTACAAGCACTTATATCATTTCGTTACATAGAAATGTGTTTCCCAAACCTAAGTTCAGAAACATATCTGATCCCTACCCCAAGAGTTACAATCTCTTTGGGCCTCAAGACTTCCAGAAGAAAGAACTGTAACAGTCTAATTACAGGCAACAGGACCCAGGACCAATATTTAGCAGAAGAAAGTCCACCCTACCCAACATTGCCCAAATTCTATCAGGCAGTCAATTACCCTCCAACTTATTTACAGTTTTGGATCTATAGAAATTAATGGTAAAATCAAAATGCTTATAGTCCTTGCTGTAGACTGGCAAAGAAAAGACCTTTATTAGCCTCTCCTTTTGAAAAGTTCTCTCTCTCTCTTTAAAGAACATCTCTGATATAACTTCCTAGAAAAAATTGGAACAAAACCTGAGCTAATTATCACACATCTCCTTCTTTACCCACAACTATGAGTGAATCTACAATCCCCTTTATGAAGGAGCAATTCATTTTAAAAGGATAAAAATTAAGAAGACTCACACCTTGTGATCTGGCTTGTTCATTCTTTTTGATTTACTAAAACTGAGCAGTCACATAATATTCTTAGGAGAGACTTTAAAGCTCCCAATGCTTAAAAAAGTCCCTAAAAAGATCTTGTGAATCTCCTCCATCGAAGAAAATTTATTGCTTTTACTTAAGGATGATAGTTTGTAAAACAAAAAGCCCAAGGCTTCTAATGAGAGACACTGTAAAATTCCTACTTGAATTATAAATCAAGATTAAAACTGACAGAATATTAAAACATATTTTTATAGACGTAAGAGTTCAAGATAAGGCAATCTTCTGGATATAGAGAAGATATTTCCATTTTTAAAAAAATATTCCATCAAACATGCTTTATCAGGGAAAAAGTAGAAAGAAAAAAAGAAGCAATCTACACCTTTTATCCCCTTAATTTTACCCTCCTTTCTCTGTCCAAATTGTAAATTTTCTTCCTGCATATATCTTGAGATGAATCAGTTTCAAAAACAAATGAAGGACTATTCCAAAAAATGAGTTTTGATGATAAATGTTACATGCTATTGTTAAACTACAGAATAAAAACAGAGAGTAATGCTATCAATATCTACTACTCTACACCTTGTTTTCCAGTCCCTACACCACACTTCTTGCATTAATTTGTAGAGGTCAATAAATTTATATCTATGACCACATTAAAAATAGTCTTATTTTAAAAAGTTGTTAATTTTTAGTCCACCACTGATAACAACTGATATTTGAACCTAGATAGACTGCTTTAAAGAAGCAGAAACCTTTTGCAAAAATCAACCCAGACACAAGTGCAGGGGACCCTTGTACAACATGGGTTTGAACAACATCAGTTCAGTGCAGTTAGTTGCTCAGTCATGTCCGTCTCTTTGTGACCCCATGGACTGTGGCACGCCAGGCTTCCCTGTCCATCACCAACTCCCAGAGCTTGCTCAAACTCCCGTCCACTGAGTCAGTGATGCCATCCATCTACCTCATCCTCCGTCGTCCCCTTCTCCTCCCGCCTTCAATCTTTCCCAGCATCACGGTCTTTTCCAATGAGTCATTTCTTCCCATTTGGTGGTCAAAGTATTAGAGTTTCAGCACCAGTCCTTCCAATGAATACTAAGGACTGATTTCCTTTAGAATGGACTGGTTGGATCCCCTTGCAGTGCAAGGGACTCTCAAGAGTCTTCTCCAACACCACAGTTCAAAAGCATCAATTCTTCAGTGCTCAGATTTCTTTATAGTCCAACTCTCACTTCTGTTACATGACTGCTGCAAAAACCATAGCTTTGACTAGACAGAACTTTGTCAGCAAAGTAATGTCTCTCCTTTTTAATACGCTGTCTCAATTTGTCACAGCTTTTCCTCCAAGAAGCAAGCATCTTTTAATTTCATGGCAACCAGTCACCATCTGCAGTGATTTTGGAGCCCCCCAAAATAAAGTCAGCCACTGTTTCCATTGATTCCCATCTATTTGCCATGAAGTGATGAGACCAGATTCCATGATCATCATTTTTTGAATGTTGAATTTTTTAGCCATCTTTTTCATTCTCCTTTTTCACTTTCATCAAGAGGCTCTTTAGTTCCTCTTTACTTTCTGCCATAAGGGTGGTGTCATCTGCATATCTGAGGTTATTGATATTTCTCCAGGCAATCTTGATTCCAGCTTGTGCTTCATCCATTATGGCATTTCACATGATGTTAAAAAAAACAGGGTGACAATATACAGATCTGATGTACTCCTTTCCCAATTTGGAACAAGTCTGTTGTTCCATGTCCATTTCTAACTATTGTTTCTTGACCTGCATACAGATTTCTCAGGAGGTAGGTCAGGTGGTCTGGTATTCCCATCTCTTTAAGAATTTTCCACAGTTTGTTGTAATTCACACAGTCAAAGTCTTTGGCACAGTCAACAAAGCAGAAATAATGTTTGTCTGGAACTTTCTTGCTTTTTCTGTGATCCAACAGATGTTAGCAATTTGACCTCTGGTTCCTCTTGCTTTTCTAAATTCAGCTTGAATATGGAAGTTCTCAATTCACATACTGTTGAAGCCTGACTTGGAGAATTTTGAGCATTACTTTGCTAGCATGTAAGACGAGTGCAATTGTGATGTAGTTTGAACATTGTTTGGCATTGCCTTTCTTTGAGATTGGAATGAAAACTGACCTTTTCCAGTCCTGTGGTCACCGCTGAGTTTTCCAAATTTGCCTACATTGAGTGCAGCACTTTAACAAAGCATCATCTCATAGGATTTGAAATAGCTCAACTGGGATTCCATTACCTCTACTAGCTTTGTTCATAGTGACGCTTCCTAAGGCCTGCTTGACTTCACACTACAGGATATCTGGCTCCAGGTGAATGATCACACCATCGTGGTTATCCGAGTTGTTATGATCTTTTTTGTATAGTTCCTCTGTGTATTCTTGCCACCTCTTCTTAATATCTTCTGTTTCTCTTAGGTCCATATTGTTTCTTTTATTGTGCCCATCTTTGCATCAAACACTCCCTTCATATCTCTAATTTTCTTGAAGAGATCTCTAGTCTTTCCCAGTCTATTGTTTTCCTCTATCTCTTTTCATTGATCACTTGAACAACATGGGTCTACTTTATATGTAGAATTTTCCAATAAACATGTATATATATATATACTGTAAACAAATTTTCTCTTCCTCATGATTTTAACACCATTTTGTTTGTTCTAGATTACTTTATTGCAAGTATATAGTTCGTAATATATGTAATGTATAAAATGTGTTACTTGACTATGTTATCCATAGGTTTCTTGTCAACAGCAGGCTCTTAGTAGTTAAGTTTTGAGGAAATGAAACATTATGAGTGAATTTCTGACTGTGAATTTCAAAGTGAATTTCCAAGGGTTGGTGCCCCTAACCCCCACATTGTTCAAGGATCAATTTTATAAGAGGATAAAATAGGTTTGATAATAAAGGCTCATGATTCAAGCATTTATCCCTCATGGTTAGTTATGATTATTTTGTACATATGTTTAGACCTTATTCTTCTTTAGAATAAGGAAAGCTGCACAAACAGTGCAAAGGTTTACTTCATGAAGTGGCTCTGTGGAGCTTTGGGGTGCTTCTAGAGGTGACTGGCTTTGCCAGTCAGTAGTTGGTATTACAGGCAGCTTTTCACTTTGAAGATACCAACTTTGATGCACACACCATTCTTGGACCACAAGGGCCTTCCTTACATCTAAGACTAAAAACCTACTGCAACACTTCCTATAGGCAGGCCAGGCTCTTCTTTGTACAATACCCTATGGGCAATAATTTGTGTCTTTTACTTTGGTTTCCTCTTATTTTACAAAAAAAATAAGCACAGCCAGTCAAATTAAAGCAGACCCCAATGATAAAAACTTAGGTCAATATAGTTTAAAAATTAAGGTCAAGATGAAAAAATTAGGCCTGTTCTAAGAATGAAGCATTGTCTCTAATTAAATGATCTGTAAATGCAATTAATAATATTTTTTATGAATCCTATTTTATATGATTAAAAGCAATTTAGAGATTTTATAGTATTTTTTAGAAACCAATATACATGGTCTAACTTTGGACACTGGACTACAGTGCACATTTACAATAATATATTACACACAAACCCCAAGGGGTGAATACTCACATGTATAATTTAAGATAACAAAGACAGCAACATTATTCCCAACTTGCTCTTTTTGCCTTTTGTTTCTGTCCTACTCCTGACAAATTATAGAGCCACGACTTGAGTAAGATGCTCTCCCCAAGCATCCATCTGTAATGGAATATCATCCCTGGGTCTGCATACAGTTATATCTAAAAGGGATCCTGCTGCCATCCAAGAGGCAATTCTGTGAGGCTGAAGACCCACGAGACGAGCTCTTGCTGCACTGTTAATTATTGACACCAGGGAAAAGGAACAGAACAGAAGGCCCACATGCCTCTACTCGGGGATCTAGAATTCCTTCTCTGGGTCTTGGATCAGGAATTTCAAACTTGCCTCAGAACAGATACTTCATTCCCTAGTCTCTCAGTATCCTAAGTTGTTATCTGATTGTGAAGTTTAGTCCATGTTGGGTCCTACACATTGTTATTCATATTTTAACAGCTATGGACAGCAGGAGGAGAAGGGGATGAGAGAGGATGAGATGGTTGGATGGCATCATCGGCTCCATGGACGTGAGCTTGAGCAACCTCTGGGAGATGGTGAAGGACAGGGAAGCCTGGTGTGCCACAGTCCATGCGGTCGCAAAGAGTTGGATATGACTGAGCGACTGAACAACAGACAGCTTGATTTTGTGAGATCCCACGACTTAGTCTCAGACACCTGTCATCTCACGTTCAAATTAAGCCCACTATACTTAAATTTCATTTGTGTTACTAGGGTATATCTTAATTTAAAAATACTAGCAAATATTTTCTTGGTTTATTCTTTTAAATCTTCATTATAGCTGGATAAAATGCAAGTCTATGTATAAAAGTTCATGAACCAGCAATGAGTAAAATTTAATTATCAGTATTAAAGAAAATGATTTAAGATTATTAATTTTGGGGGCCACAATGATACCATTGAATTAATATTATAAGGAAATGAACCTAAAAGAGTTAATCTGTATAAGAGCAGTCTTTCTCCCGCTACTACAATATGAAAACTATTTGGACAGGTTTCGCAAATCATTCACGGTGCACTTAACCCTGCCCTTTGAACATGATGCCCCTCATGCGCAGCAGGTTGATTGGGACAAAGTTAAAAGATGGGCGAAGAGAAATAAGAAAGAAGAAACAGTGGGTACCATTTACTGAGCAGCCACTGCAGATTTTACATTGCAAGTACTGCTCTAGCCCCTTTTCATACACTATTACTTAATTCTCAGAAAACCCAGTGGTAGTTGGATAGTGGTAGCTATTTTACATATAAGGGGGAAAAAGAAAGGAAGGGGGGAGAGAAGAGGAGAAAGGAATGAAGAAGGAAGTGAATGATTCAACCCTGTGTTTTGTCAGTGAGGAAGCAAAGCAGAGATAATGACCCTCTGTGGTCATGGCGGATTCAGTATTGGAAGAAAATCTTGTAACTTACAATGGAGGGCTCTTTAGTTTTCACTACTGATCTTAACAGTGAATTAGTAAAGAAATGTGGAAAAGTCTAAAAGGCAATTTGCTGCTTAGAACCAAAAACTGAAATAGGAGACATAGTGTGGGAACATGAAAGTGTAACCAGGGAATCCAGAGCATTATTTTCATAAGATGGGTTCAGTACTGCATGCAAAACTGCCTACTAGACAAAAATAGAATTGCACACTTGAAATCCCAGTGTAAATATGAATGAAACAAAACTTAGTAGGCACATTTTTTGCCACTGTAATTCTGACAGAAATAGGTAGCAACATTAGGTGAAAATCCATAAAAAATGCTAATTTTTTAAACATCAGAAATCTATCTGGTTAAAAATCCTCCATAAGGCCATATTTCAGAATTTGGAAAATGCACTTTATATTTTAGACTTTCCCACTTTTCAGAAAACAGATTCTTCCTTGGTCCTTTCAGAATTGTCAAAGAGATATATGCTACCTGATAGGTTTTTCTTTCAGCATCTATTCTCTAGCTATCTACTGTCATTTTTGACATAACGACATTTGAGTATGTAATACAGTAAACTGTTAGGGGGAAAACACTTTGCCCAGTGAATTTGTAGCTGAAGTACAACTGCAGTAACATGAATACATATTCCCCTCAGTTGTATGGTCTCTTTTAAGACCTGGGATGTCTGTTCTTATAGCAGAAATCTAGTCCATTAGAATCTTAATGTCTGGGGAAGTGTGTTAAGACTACATAACTTGATAATGTATGTGACTGTTATATTAAATTGTGGGACTTTTGACGTGTGAATTGAGATTATTAACAGTAATGGTGATAATAAATACACTAATCCTAATTTATTATGCTTCAATACCTGCTATTTGCCGTAACACAAACACTTGCAAAATCTTCCACAGATGTGCTCAAAACGAACTTGCAAAACAAATAAGCCACCACCTACTGTTAAAGGGTAGTTTGAATATTTCAAAAGCAACAGCTTAATAAAGATTAAGGAGTCTAATAAGCTTTCACATTTCCTTTAACAAAAAAGCTTTCAAGAGACACTGAGGAAGAGAAAGTGATCGTGCTCAAATGTGCTGTGTAAAATATGGTAATAAATATATGTAAGAGAGGTGGATTTTAATAACAATAACAAATTCTGGTTTCCTAACCAATGACTGCCCGTGAGGCACATTCTTAAGTCGACTTGCATGGCTGCTGCTATTTGTCAAAATTCGCTTCATCACTTATAGTCTCAGAGTTCTTTTCCTTTTAGCTCAGTGTTGTGATGGAATCAATACAAATCTGCTCTTAAAATATCTGTCTCTGACCTGTGTTTGTTTTAAGCTGCATCATTCATAACAGTGATGGATAGGTTATGCTATTCCTCTTTGTCTGCACAAAGCGCCATAGCATAAAAAGCGCATATATTTTATGCCCAAGGTCAGGAGAAAATTAATGGATAAAGAGCTAGATAAAATGGAGTTCAAGCTGAATGGTCTGAGTGCGCTCTACAGGGTACAGACCAGGCAGGCGGTACAAAGCCCATTACACTTAAATACTCTTGAAGCATTTCAGAAGTAGAATCGTTTCCACAGGCTAACACATAAAGGCACCAAGCGCTCTCACAAAAGCACCGAGCTGCCACAAAGAGCCCACAGGAATGCACAAAGTGCTCCTTTTCCTGGGTTCCCATAGCATACTCCATCTGAGCAATAAGCCTATTTTTTACCATAAGCAATAATGCTATTTGCTGTTTATTGCTAGGGTTGAACAAGTTATGCTTTCTTGTCATTAGTAGACTCTTTTATAGTACTCCTCTTTTAAAGGCTTTCCTACTAATACTCTCTACTGCTCCACCCCAACTTTTCCTGGTGAATACCCAAGAGTGTTAGGTCTCAGTAAAGGGGTAGGGTGAACTGGTTCCAACAAGCGCAAAGCTTCATAGTGAACAGTTACACTCTATTTTCTGGGATATTCAACTGCAGACATATGGAAGCAAACTAAGCAGAAATTAAGGGGTGCAAGGAGGGTGAGAATTCTAAAATAAACACCATTCATGGGTTTCGATTATCACTTACAGTATCTATACATAAACATACCAAAAAAAAAAAGCATTTTGCAGAGAGTGAAGTAACTCAAAACCAGTGGTTTTCTCCATGTACTTTGCTAGGAGAACAATATTACATTTCTGAGGCAGTGACAGTTAAGCAAAGTCACAGTGTAAATTTTTTTTTTGTAATCTGTCTTTCTAGATTTAGAAAACAGGTATGTGATGAATAGATAAGTGAATTTCTTCCCCTTGTGTTTGCTTTGTTTTAAGGGAAACTCATAGTTAACAGCTATGATTTGTCCCTATAGTAAAGCCTGTGGAACTGTATAAATAAACTGCTCTGTAAGCTGAGGAAATTGCCCATTATCTCCGAGAGCATGCTCTGATAAGAGTCTATCAACACAAAGCCAAAACTCATCCTGAGCATCAAGAGAGGGCTTTCTGGTGACAGCTCTTGCTCACAGTCTCTTTCAGGCCGATTACATGGCACTAGAAAATTATGTGAAAAAGCTAAACATAGAAAAGAACTAAAGTTGGTGAAAACAAAAATTGCATTTTAGGTGGTGAAACAGAAATTAAACCCAGCAGTCAACAATTGTGACTCTGAATACAAAATGCTTTCCCCCCCCCACATAATTTATAAACAGATACAGGTAGTATTCTGTGAGTTCTCTTATTAAATATCATAAGCAAGTTGTGGTGTCAGTAAAGCTGGATTAAATTCTTTAGTTAGCCACCAACGAGGTGTGGCTTTGACTCAGAACTTTATTTTACAAATAAAGAAACTGAAGCAAAAAGATTAGTAAGAATCAGAAAATAATCTCTAACTAAAATCTCCTCCACCCTAACAAAAAGCAAAACCAAGCTCTACCTCAAATCTTCTATGATGCTCTCTTAACATAAAAAGTTCCAGGTTTATGACCTGAGGACAGAGGTGTTTGCTTATTAATAGCATTGCAGAAAGAAGACTCTGCACCATATCCACCCAGCAGTCACATACATGAAATGACTTCAGGGAAATTCCTCATTTAGGGAAAAAGCAATTATGAGGAATTTGCAAGGACCATAAAATATTTTTAAAATAGTAATAAAAGGCTGAGATGAAGAATAATGGTCCACAGCTACAAAGAGAATAAATTAAGATTAAACATCACAAAAAATTCTACAAGGGGGGTTAACAGAGGAACTGCTCAGAGAGGTACTCAAGTCATTCATTAGAGGCACTGAGAAATAGATTAGATAACAACCTGTTGGGAAGACTAGGGAAGCCCCTTCTAAATGACATGTGTACTTTCTGGCTTGTAAAAAACTAAACAAACAAAGTTAAAGGACAATGCAACAACATTTCCACCATCAAAAGAATGAAGGAAAGTTCAGTTTGTCTGGTTTCAGAAGACTGGGGAGATCCTGAATCATCTCATACAAAGCTGCAGGCCCTCTTCAAAGGTCAGTTCATTCTGGGTCCATAGCAATTAGCCAGATAAATCCCATTAATACTAAAACTGGCTTAAAGTCAGACAGAATGCATTTTTTTTCCCTCAATTCAAAATAAATGGAGCCATCTTTCTTGACTATTAACCGTATCTCTAACCTTCAGGAAAATTGCTTTTGTTTCACTTTTTCTACCTATAATATGGAAATAATAAAAGCTCTTCTCTCTCCCCTAAAAATGCTGCATAATTTGTATCACTTAAGTAAAAACATTACTAGGAGTATTTAGGAAGCACTGCTATTTATTCTGCACTTTTCACCTATGCAAAATATTTTCTAACTACTGTTCAATATTATGACTACAATATGAATGAGGCTAATATTTACATTTTGTTTATATTTCCATTGTAGTAGAATAATTTTAGAATTCATGTGTGCATAAACTTAGCAGGAAATAATCTAATGAATATTTTACATTTCATTTAGGGATAAGTATTATAATACTAATCATTCATCCTTATCTGTGCTGAAACTTGGCCATTCCAGAGACAACCTTCTGTCTTCCTCAATATAAAACCTTTTCTGTCATATTCTATTAATGCTTCAGATGCCTGTGCAAACCTGTGAATACCTAGAGATACTGCCAAGGACAAGATATACCATTCACCTTTTCGTCTTTCTGACTGAAACCAGTCTTGACTGATCTCACAATAAACTAGAAGAAAAAAGTGGCCACTTCCCAAAACTACCAAAATCATCCTGATCAAAATACCTGTAACTGGTGTGTGCTAAGTCACTTCAGTTGGGTCCAGCTCTGTGCGATCCTAAGGACAGTAGTGACCCATAATCACAAAATCTCTACTGACCGTGTCAATCAAGAAGCACACAGTTCCCAAGAAGTCACTATAAGGTAATCAATTTGGGTATTATCTACTATTACAGCTGTTACAATACTGACCTCCCTCCTCCGATAGATTCATGGGGATACATTACTTCCTGATGTCAATATTTAGAAGGCCCTGAAAACTGCCTTAACTATTTCAATAAGGAATAATGAATTAAATAAGGTAAAAGGAAATGAAATAATAAAATGTCCATTAAAGCATTTTAATCTCAGAAGTTTGAAAGCACCAAGGGGACATTCAGTCTATTAGGTGTCTTTATGTAGCGAAAGGAAGGTTAATATCTGAGAGAAGAAATATTTTTCTTAAACTTTCAGATATTTTGTTATTACTTAGAGCTCAACACACAGTTCCTGTGGGTTCTTTTCACTTTACTCCACTCATTGAAATGAATATACATTTTCACCAGACTTGCACTCTTCCCCCAGAGCTATTAAAACTCAATCGCTCAATTAATTGCCAATCTCACTTAAATGACTCACTGCTGAACTCCAAGCAAACTTTATCTAAAACCAAGTGATATGCTGACTTTCATAAGTAGTCACAATTTTAAAAATAAATTTAAAAAATAAGGATGTGCATGTCCAAGAGAGGAAGGACTTTTATTAATTAGAAAATCACTATTATATAAATAAAGACGGGTAAAAGCAAATTAATCCAGCATCAGGCATAAAGTCACAGGGACAATCTGGTCATCTATTTTATTAAAGTGATGCAATTAGATCACATATCAGATATGACAACAGCTACTGCACTCTGTGAACACCTTTCCATAGTTTAGACTGCAAACAGGTAGAGGATCTCTAACTCTGAACATAATAAGGTAAAATGCTAAAGTTTGTGCTTAAACTACAGGTCTTATTTACCAAGAGTGACTTAGATTTTTCCTGAATGTAACTCAGATTGCATGTGACCATGAGAGAGAATGAAAGAATATGATTATTTATCTGTATATATCAAACAGGCCCTGACTAAATTTAGTTCACAGAATCAACAAACTCAAGTTTTGGCACATCCCTACACTTTCTCCTCACTCCTTAACACCTTGCCTCAAACTTTCACAGGAAAAAAATCAGGGATTTCATTCTAAGAGTATAGAAAATTCATTAAATAATTCTATATGGAGCAACCAACATGCACATTCATGTTATACTGAAGGACCCTTTTTGTCTGCTGTTTTTTCTTAATTCTTCAAAATGAATTATAGGTCAATAAGCATTACTTATGACTCTGTCCTTTCCCCACCCTATCTGACTTTAGCAGATGAAAATTTCAGTCTGCACTGACATCTCTAAAAATGTAGCTGCAAAGAAGACTTAATCTGTTTGTTTTGTGAGTGGCAAAGAAGTGTTTAAGCCCACTAAATTTCCATGAAAATGCAAGAAAAATTAGTAAGCATATCTATTGATCAAGAATAATTTAGACAAGGAAAAAGTAATTGCCCAGGTTTCCAAAAGCTGTTTAAGTCACAAAAAGAAATAGAAAATGGTTGCAATAAATGTAGTGATCATAAACATTTACTAAATACAGTTGACCCTTGAACAATGTGGGGGCTGGGGGCACTGATCCTCTGCACAGTTGAGAGTCCATACATAACTTATTGTCTGCCCTCCATATACGAGATTCCTCTGTATCTACATATCCACAGTTCCCTGGATCCTACAGTATTGTACTAACATGCCCTAAGCACTGTGCTAGGTACTAAGGAAGAAAAGACCAGCCTGGGCTGGTTCCTCAAAAGGCTGAGCTTTGGATGTAGTTTTGCTTAACAGGAAAGGTGCTGCAAAGATTTTAGCAGAAAAATGACTTGTGTCAATTTATATTTACAAATGAGATATCCCCAATAGCCTTTTAATCCTCCAATATTGTAATGGATAGAATTCCGTATGCATGCATCTTGTGCAATAATATTTGCACAAACTATTTATCTATTCTTCTAACAACAAATCCCAAAATGTTGGAAGATTACTGAAGGCTTTTTTGCTTCCTCTTAAATATTAATGCACACACTTTTCAAGCAATTGTTGGCACGTAATACCTGCAGCAATTTCTGATTCTATCGTGTTTGTAAAACATAATGTCAATATCTATAATAACTATAAACACACGATATTAAGTTTTGTTATAGTACCACTTCCAACTTACTGGAATAATTCTGCATTTCAAGCAGGCTTCCAAAATAGATTGATACTATATGATGTTTGCTGGAGAAAATGACAGTGGCTTTATGGTTATGATTTGAAACTTTAATAATTATCTATTATACTTTATGTTCTTTCTGATGTTTTCTACAATTTCACATTTCAGATGTTCCTAATATTATAAAGTCAAAATAAATAGAATCTCTGTAGATTGAGGCCATAATAATTAATTTAGTGTTAAGTGTGATTCTGTTTGTGTGTCTAGGTAGCTAGATACAAGTATAGGAATATTTTGGTGTTAGATAAATATCTCTATACCAACAAAATAATCCATATTTTCACATCTGTATTTCTTCCCTGAACATCTCTAGTTGCACATTTCACAGACAGAAACTCAAATTATTCCCCACCGCCAAACCGTCATGAATATATGCTATCCTCTGAAAGTCCAATCTCAGTACAAGCCTCCATCAAACCAGTAGGCCAACCTAAAAAGTACCTTCGGGGGTTATTTTTCCTTTGTGGCCATATCCAATTGCTATTGATGCTGCCTTCTGAGTTACCCATCTCTCTCTCCTCTTCATCCCCACTGCTACTAACCCTCATCGTTTACAATCTATTTTAACTTCAGTACTGAATTCATCCCATCCAGTCTGCCTCCACACTGCAGTAAGAGCCATCTTTCAAAACTGCGAACACTTCAACTAGGGTTTTCCTGATTGGAATATTTTTCCTTTAAAGGCTACCCCCAACCTCTTTGACTTTCCTTTTTCCACTTTTCCTGACATGGCTTGAACTGCCAACTATTAATACTTAGAGCTCTATGAATACACCACATTGCTTCTGCCAATGCCATTCTCTCGGCCAGGAGTACTCTAATTCTGGTCTGCTTAGAGAACTCCATGGGATCTTTTATACCTTAGCTCAAATGTCAGATCCTTTGAAAAGTCTCCCTAACTTCTTAAATCAATTGACGATCTCCTATTTCCATTCCGGCAGCATATTCAATTCATCTTTGTCATTCTACTTACACTCAACCACAGCGGTTCTAAAGATAGTCCCAGAGTAGCAGTTTCAGCATCACTGGGAACTTATTAGACATGCAAATTCTTGGGCCCCCACCCAAGTCTACTGAATCAGAAAGTAGAAACAGAACCCAACCATCTACAGTTTAACAAGTCCTCCAGGTGATTCTGATGCATATTTATATTTGAGAACTCCTGTCCTACTAAAATCACATGTTTCCGTGTGATCTCTACATCTAATGGAGATTACCTTGATGAGTTTCACCTCCCTTCCTTTTCTCTGAATATACAATGTACATTGTTGAATACAAGAGCAAATATACTGACATTTAGTTTGGGATTTTATAATGAATTTAGTGGTACTTTATACAGGCTCTTAACACATCCAAGTGCTGTATATAGGGTACTCATTTGAAATCTGAAGGTTATCAGTGTTGAACAGTAGTATACACAAAGTATTGCCGGAAGTTATCCCAGGACACATTTGCCACGAATAATGACTAAGAACCTATGAAGCTGCTTCTATTCAAGACCATAGGATCAGGATTATTAACTCCAGTTTAATAAGTTTACAAACTGAGATACGTGGCAGAAAATACTAAAACACAGTACAGGCAGAAGTTACTGCCTGGTTGGTAGAAACTGATTTTTAAAGGAATAACACCATGTTATTTGAAAGGAATTCTTGCCATTTTACTAGAAGTATTTAGTAGAGAAAAATTACATGGTAATTCTGTTTACCTCAGCATTTTATTAAATAATTACCATGTGCAAAGGCACCGTAAAATTGCACTTGGGGATGGAAAATAGAGTACAGGGTGTAACACCCAGTCCTAACTTCAAATACGTCACCATCTGGAAATACAACTTGAAAGATTTTAACTGTTGTGGTTAAGGTCATGATTAACACTGCTTAGGCATAAAATCGCAGCCCTTCCTCTCTTCCACCCATGTCTACACCACAGCTGACAGCCAGGATCTCTACCAGTTCTTCACTATAGCATTTTTTGTGCTGATCCCTACACAGATTTTCTCAAGAGTTGCTTGGTGTGCTTGCAACCACTGGATTGAATTAGAAATCAAATAAAATTACAGCTTTTTAATATTATACATAGACTTCTAAGAAGCCAAACGTTAACTATGTCTAATAAACACAAAGGATATAGAGGAGTTGGGGGCTTCTGAACAACTGTATCCTCAGTCGATGGTTTACAAACATGACGTGTAAGTGGCCCTTCACTCAGCAACTTCTCATCAGATAAATGTCTCTGAGGGATATGATGTCAAAGTTCAACTAATATTAATTTGAATAACAAACAATGATATGGAAATAAGAGGAAAAGAGATATCCTATGACATAATACCTTATAAAAGCATTTGATACAGAACAGCATTTTGTTTTAAATGCAGAGGTGTTGCTTCACTAATGTTTCTGAGTAGTTATTCATTTTAATGTTTCCATGAATCATTCTTTATGTTACACAAGAATATAATATATTATTTAAAATATATTTTTTATAATATACTATTTTTAAAGATAGATAAAAGAAGTGGCCAGGTGACCAAAATACTGGTCACCTGATGTGAACAGCTGACTCACTGGAAAAATTCCTGAAGCTGGAGAAGATTGAGGGTAGAAGGAGAAGAGGGCATCAGAGAATGAGATGGCTGGACGGCATCACTAACGCAATGGACATGAACTTGAGCGAATTTTGGGAGATGGTGAGGGACAGGGAGGCCTGGCATGCTGCAGTCTATGGGTCGCAAAGTCAGACACGACTGGACGACTTAACAACAACAAGATAATAGAAGTAACATGCATGAAATTTCAAAGTTGCTAAATATACATCACATACTGGATAAAGATTCTTTTGTGTCAAGATATGCCCAACAAAAAAGCGGCAATAGGGATTGTGCAGTCCACAATTCATTCATTCAGACTGATCTTACTGATCACATGTGTTCATACCAACCATTTTGGTACTTATTAGGCAATAAAAAAATAAATAAATAAAACAAGAAACCTACTGTACCCACAATAAAGAGCTCATATTTTAGAGGAAAAAAAGGAATACATATATAGTTGCAGATTAAAATGCATTAATGGAAAATAAGGTATTTTTATACAGGTATTAATCACATAAAAATAGGGTACTGACCGTATCTATCAAAGGCATTAAGAACAGTTTTCAAAAGAGGTTTCAAAGACTCAGGTGCTGATAGACAAGAAATATTTACCAGATGGTGCAAAAGAAGACCAGGGAACTACGTGGAACTACAGCAGGTGGATGTATACACTGGGAGAAATAGAGAACATTTAGTGGGACTGAACCGCATTTATGATGGGAAAAACTGTTGCTGAGGTGGGTGGGAGCCCAGAGGTCCTGCTAAACAGTTTGTTCCTCATCCCACTGATAAACCATCAAAGACATGTAAATAGGGCAGTGACATGATCAGATTTCATGCCTGTGCTGTAGTCATGAACATTTAACAATGTTTGAGGAACTTAAAGAGCTCTTAAGTCATTCTACAAATGTGCAGCAAGAAAGTCAGTGTAAAGAGAGGAATACATTTCTATTAACAACAAATGTGTCCTGATAATGTCAGACTTTAAGAGAGAATACATGAAATTAACTAAATATTTAAGGCAAAAGTGTAATCAGTAGCAGTAGATATGAGAAAAGAAAATGTAGACTTGTCTTTGAAAAACTAAGTAAGATACTATGCAAAGAAAATAAGCATTGCAGTTGAGATAACTGGCAAATGAAGACAGATTTGAAGCAATACACAACTTTAAAATACTGAAGCAATAAGAAAATAGCTTAGAACACAGCAGCACAATCACCTAAATTAATAGACCTAAAAAGTGAAGTGATGAGAGCAATTAAGTTTTCCCTGTGCAATACTGACCCAAGATATTTTGTTTCTTCAGTTTTGAATACATGCTGCAGTTAGCCATCCCTAGTGAATTTCTTATTGTTGCAAATGAAAAGAACACCTGAACATGAAGGTAACACAGAACATGATGGCATGAAACAGCCAAGGTTGTTTTTGACAAATTAATACAAAAGAAACTTAAATGTGAGTTGCCCATTATGACACCATTTTCAGCCCTATTTTAAGTAGTGAGCTGTGATTTACAAAATTGTGTAATTACAGAAAATACCTAACTGACCACAGAGCTACCCGCAAATACAACAAAATGGTTGTTATACAATCAGTTGTATAAAAGCACCTTTATATCAGTTCAGTTCAGTTGCTCAGTCATGTCCAACTCTTTGCGACTCCATGGACTGCAGCAGGCCAGGCTTCCCTGTCCATCACCAAATCCCATACCTTACTCAAACTCATGTCCATGGAGTCAATGATGCCATCCAACCACCTCACCCTCTGTCCACCCCTTCTCGTCCTGCATTCAATTTTCCAAGAATCAGGGTCTTTTCAAATTTCAGTTTTTCACATCAGGTGGCCAAAGTATTGGAGTTTCAGCTTCAGCATCAGTCCTTCCAATGAATATTCAGGACTGATTTCCTTTAGGATGGACTGGTTGGATCTCCTTGCAGTCCTAGGGACTCTCAAGAGTCTTCTCCAACACCACAGTTCAAAAGCATCAATTCTTCGGCACTCAGCTTTCTTTATAGCCCAAGTGTCACATCCATACATGACCACTGGAAAAACCATAGCCTTGACTAGACAGACCTTTGTGGACAAAGTAATGTCTCTGCTTTTTAATATGCTATCTAGGTTGGTCATAACTTTCCTTCCAAGGAGTAAGTGTCTTTTAATTTCATGGCTGCAATCACCATCTGCAGTGATTTTGGAGCCCTCCTAAAATAAAGTCATCCACTGTTTCCCATCTATTTAGCCTGAAGTGATGGGACCGGATGCCATGATCTTAGTTTCCTGAATGCTGAGTTTTCAGCCAACTTTTTCACTCTCCTCTTTCACTTTCATCAAGAGGCTAAGTCTTCTTCACTTTCTCCCTTAAGGATGGTGTCATCTGCATATCTGAGGTTATTGATATTTCTCCCAGCAATCTTGATTCCAGCCCGTGCTTCATCGAGCCCGGCATTTCTCATGATGTTCTCTGCACAGAAGTTAAATAGGCAGGGTGACAATATGCAGCCTTGACGTACTCCTTTCCCAATTTGGAACCAGTCTGTTGTTCCATGTCCAGTTCTAACTGTTGCTTCTTGAACTGCATACAGATTTCTCAAGAGGCAGGTCAGGCAGCCAGGTATTCACATCTCTTTAAGAATTTTCCAGAGTTTGTTGTGGTCCACACATCAAAGACTTTGGCATAGTCAATAAAGCAGAAGCAGATATTTTTCTGGAACTCTCTTGCTTTTTCGATGATCCAATGGATGTTGGCAATTTGATCTCTGGTTCCTCTGCCTTTCCTTAATCCAACTTGAACATCTGGAAGTTCACGGATCACATACTGTTGAAGCTTGGCTTGGAGAATTTTGAGCATTACTTTACTAGCGTGTACATAGCATGACCATCTAGTGATGTCCATGTGGTCAAGTGACCTTTGCATAGAATCATTATATATATAATACACACACACAAAGAAAAAAGGAAATGGCAACAGACTTCAGTATTCTTGCCTAGAAAATCCCATGGACTGAGGATCCTGCTAGGCTAGAGCCCACGGGGTCACAAAGAGTCGGACACAACAGGCTACAGTCCATGGGGTCACAAAGAGTCGGACACGACTGAGTGACTTCACTTCACACACACACACATTAAGATGTTATGGAAAGACCCAAATAAATTTTTTGGCTAACCCTATAAAATATGTATGGGGGATTCCCTAGTGGTTCAGATGGTAAAGAATCTGCCTTCAATGTGGGAGACCTATGTTCGATCCCTGGGTCAGGATCCACATGTGCGTGTGTGTGTGATGTTTTAATGTGTAGTTAATTGGGCTGAAATTTTCTTGAGCAATGAAGGAAGAAATAACTGTTTTTGTAGTGGTTCTGCGAAAGCTGGAAGTCAAACATGGCTGGTTATATATGCACTGATATCCTGTTCTCCACTAGGCTTCGTGAACAAACAATGAAAAGCAGCTTTGTGGCTGATATTAATATCTTAATTTTCAGTAATTTGAAAATTAAATATTGTACTGTCATATTCATAGTTACATGGCATACACTGTACTAAAAAGAATGTTTTTAGCTCAATAACTGATTGCTACTGAGAACAGTCCAAAGAATCAGCTCTAGGACAGTGAGTACCTAGAAGCTGGATATGCATAGATAACCCAAAATGAATGTGCTAATCTTTAGATCAATAAACTAGAAAAAGACTTACTAAACCTAAAGGAAACAAAGAGTAATGGGAAAGATTAGAAACTAGTGAAATATTAAAAAAACATTAAAAAGGGTAACAAAACAAAATTATCAATTGAACACGATAATTAAAAAATAACTTCTAATGACTCTGGTTAAAATAAATGGAATAGAAAAAAAAAGGAAATAGGAATAAATATAACTCAAAAAATAAAAGGAAGGATAAAGCAAAAGATAATGTAGATTTTTAAATATTACAAAAGAGAATATAAAGAAAAATAAGTATGTTCATAAATTTCAAAAGTTAAATGAAAGCAAGGTCCCAGAGATGTAAATTATTGAAAGTGACAAGGTTTTAAAAATGGTCAGGATAAAGAAACTAGAAAAGGTTCCCATAAGTTTGGGAATTCATTCTAGGACAGTGGCAGCGCTTCAAATCAGAGAAAGAATGGTCTAGTCAAGAAATAAGAGTTGGAAAACCTATGTATCCATGTAGAGAAACAAAATTACATCACCACTTCACACCAGAGGAAAATCAACTTCGAATGAGTTATAGATGTAAATATGAAAAAGTCAATCCTGTTGATTATAATATATTTATAACTTTGGCACAAAATTAGTTTCTTAGACGTAATGAGAAAGCAATAATCATTAAGAACAACTGATATATCTGACTAAACTAAAATTAAAAACTCGAAATCAGTTAAGAAAAAAAAAATCATTACAAGGTAATAGGATAGCCTTAGAACTAGAGACTATCTTTACCATGTATCTGACTAACTCAGAATTAGTAAAGGAACTTTTATACACTAATAAGAATAATGATCTAATATGGAAAAATGGAAAAGGACAATGACAACTTACAGAAGATGAAATGTAAATTAAGTATAAGCATATACTCAGCTTCATTAGGAAACAGGGAAATAATTTATTAATGAGACAAATTTGGAAGTATCTACTAAAGTTGAAGAGTCTTCTTTTTAATATATATATATATTTTTTTTTTGCTATTCAGTTTCACGAATTAAACAGGCAAATCTCTGAAGAATTTCTCCCTTATGTAAATAAAAAGACACATGTAAGAATAATAACTGCAATACTATTTAGAGCTCGAAAAGACCAGAAATCACCTAGAGGGTAATTAACTTAAAAAAGATTAACAAACTATGATTTATTAATTCAATGGAATATTTAAGGAAATAAAAATCAATGATCTAGACTATAGGTTTTAATAAGGATATTTTCTCCAAAGGAACTGACATTTGCACTTAATTTTGTTCTTTATAGTCTGATTATTTTATGGATTTTTAATATGTAATACTGAAGACACAAACCAAGTAGAATACCATTTATGTAAATTTTAATGTCAATTTATGTAAAGCTTTAAAACACAAAAAACTACGCTAAATACCATTTAAGACAAATGCATATATATTAGGTATACAAACTTTCATGTAGATAATATATACTAAGATTAGGTCACTTCTGTTCTTTGGTGAGAGAAGTGGGAGAAGTGAAAAAAAAGAGAATGGACAAACTATAATGACTTTTTGTTTAAATCCAATGTGACACAACAGTAGGATTTAATAGATATCTGTCCATTATGTTATTTTCTGTACTTTTTAAATTTTATATTCAGAAAGCAAAGTTTATTTTACCAGCACCTCCCTAAAATATACATTCTATACTCAACCATAGGAATCTAAACTATTTTTGCAGTCATATCAGTGAGAAAAGGAATCCTTACCTATAAACAAAGACTTTCAGTTATAGCTTACAATGAAGTCCTGGACAGCTATGGTGAATAGAAAAGAATCCCAGATCCTAGCCTCTTTTTCAGTTGCTTCTGTGTATATAATATATATTGGTGTTGACAGTCCTTCGTTGTTTAGTAACTGTGTGAAAGTCTCTCAGTCGTGTCTGACTCTCTGGGACCACATGGACTGTAGCCTTCCAGGGTCCACGGAATCCTCCAGGCAAGAATTCTGGAGTGGGTTACCATTCCCTTCTCCAGGTGATATTCCCAACCCAGGGATTGAACCCAGGTCTCCCGAATTGCAGGCAGATTCTTTACCAGCTGAATCACCAGGGAAGCCTTGTTTTTACTAAAAATAACACATACATACACACATACACACACACACAGATTTCCCTAAATAACCATGTTGTCACTAATAATGCCATTCTTTCACATGTGAGCATTCTGGAACTCAATAGAAATAATATTGCTTTTTACTATCTCAGAGATGGAAAATGTCATTCCTTAAAAAACATCCCCTTAAGATGTTTTCTCTTAAGAGGAAAGTTGTTTATTCATGCACTTGGACTTTTTCACATATTTAACAGATTTTATATATTTTTTCCAATATTTTAAAATAGTGTTTTACCTTCTGCCTTTACACTCAGCGTGCTAGTAAGTTGTGTGCAAATATAACAAACGTCACTTCTTAAATAGCAGGAAATAACTCGGGGCTTTCAATAAAATGAGTGTCATGTGAAACTTTCAAAATTGGTCTTAAAATGTGAAAATGAGTTAGCCAGCTCTGTGCTGTGCTGTGCTTAGTCGCTCAGTGTCTGACTCTTTGAGATCCCGTGGACTGCAGCCCACCAGGTTCCTCTGCCCATGGGAATTCCCCAGGCAAGAATACTGGAGTGGGTTGCCATTTCCTTCTCCAGGGAATCTTCCCAACCCAGGGATCGAACACAGGACTCCTGCTTTGCAGGCAGATTCATTACCATCTGAGCCACCAGGGAAGCCTTAGCTAACTCTAGAGCACTGAATTCTTTAAACGTTTAACTACAGGGTTGCAAAAGGAGAGAAAAGTAAAGGCACAGTATTGAAAGTTGCTCGATGGCTAGAGAGTTCTTGGGCTCCAACGAGAAAGAGCTTCCCTGTCCAGAGTCAGTCTCCCGTGACTTGGCAAGGTTCAGTCACTGCGCTGCACTGAACAATAGTCACTCTATTACTGGTTTCCTTTTGAGCCATTCAGACAACACTGTCTCCTGTTTTCCAAGAGTCTCAGGTATGAATGTTTAAGGCATGAAGACAGAGTTTGGACGCCATTAGGATGTGAGTAGATATGTGGGATTTAATTTCATTTTGAGTCACATCAATGATTGCTCTGCACCACAACCATCACCCTACTTTGAAAACAGACTGTGTCAATGTTCATGGTAGTCTTTGCTTGCCCAGATGAAATGCATATATTCTAGCAAAATCTTGAATTTTTTGCCAATTTAAAAAGGTACCTTAATAAACAAAAAAAGAGAGAGAGGCGATTCTGTTGATTAAATGCTTGCAATGCACCAGGCACTTCTGAGTCTTTGCCTGCATTATTTCATTATATTTTTCAAAAGTCCTATGGGTTGGGCCATAACCATACTTTATAGATCAGGAAGTTGCGACAGATCCAATCATCTCATAAATTCACTTGTCCTCTCTATACCGTAGTTTCTCCGTCAATCAACAAGAGATTAAAATTTTATTGTAACCAATTACACTTGTAAACAAATGTGAATATGAATAGACACTAATTTTTTAAATCATTTATAACGTCCTGTGGGTTATCAAGTAAAGACCATATAAACCACACTGCTGCATCTTCATTAAGTCTCCAGCAGCCCATGTGCACTCTTCTCTGACTTGTGTTCCACAGAACAAGTAGTCTGTACTACCAACCTCACAATGGAGACTTCTATTGTTCTCTGTAGTGTCCTTGTTTCACCCACCTCTTCTAGGCTGAGATCAAAGACAGCTGACCCAAAAAAAGAAAAAAATAAAATAACATGCTGACTTGGTTAAATCATTCCATTTTTAAGTATTCAAAAGGTAAGTCCCCAAGACAGTGTGACTCTTCATAGAGCTCATTAAGTGGGAATCAGAAAGGGAATCCACCTCTCTAACCACTATTCACCTCAACAAACAACTTGCTTTCCCCTCAAGATCACTACACATTCCTTTGGTTTCTATTGCTTCCCACAATATGTGCCTAGTGTTGGACCCAATATACACTTAAAAAAAAATTTTTTTTTTTACACTTAAATTTTAATATTAAAACAGGATGTTAAGGTCTTAGACATAGAATTCAAAGAGGTCCATCTGATCCAGGCCCTTCATTTTACCCATAGAGAAACTGAGACTAAGACACAGCAAGAGACCAGGGTCATACTTCGTTCTTATTTTGGGTTATTCGACCACCTGCAAACCTTATGTCAGCTCAGGCAGCAGCTACAGGCACTGGCGCTTTACTTATCATTATTTAGATTTTAGCTCTGATTTCTTAGGTTTCTAGGAACTCTGTTCACTTCTAAACAATAAAAAATTAAAGTAATGCCAGTTTCTTCCAATTTCACTAACCTCTTTCCAGTACTCCAGGAAGAGAATAAGTTTATATTGGCTTTTGCCACTGCAGCAGTTAAATACACTTGTGAAATCTGAAAGTGTGTAATGACATAATAATTTGAGTAAAACTAGTAAAATATAGCCATTCTATTATCATACTCCTTACAAGTTTCCTAATCATATAAACTTTAATGGAAAATTGAATGAGAGGGAAAAGTCAAATTAAATTCAATAGACTAAAAGTTCTCTTATATCCCAGGAGGAAAATAAAGACACGGCTACTTTTGAAATACCTTGACCTCAATGGCCCTGGAAAGCTGTATGTGGTCTTTGCAGACAAGGAACCAAGAAATCAGAAACACGTGTTACAAGAAAGGAACAAACCACTTAGTGAAAAGGGACAAAGCTTAAACAAAGTTCTATAAGTGTAAATTTCCACTGTGGCAAATAATTATTTCAATATATCTTTCCATTGATTAGATGAAAACCATAAATTCTCAAAGATGTCAGCAGACACCGGAAATAATCAAGCCACTAGGATTAAGCAGCAAATAATAGCTTTCTATATCCCAGGCAGGGTCAAATGACAACAATCACCAGTGACTGGGCTCTTCTCCCCAGAACACATGCACCATCCGTGTGACAATTTTAGGTAAGCCTGATCTTTGACTATGTGGTATAATTGGCTTTAAGGATTTTCTTTTACTGTGCCTTCTACCCATGAGAATGAAACCCAGTAAAGCTAGGCTAATTTGCATTTTGAAATTTCATTGTGTTTTATTTTCCTTTAGAGGGTTCTTGTTACAGAAGAGCTTCATTAACTCAATTAGGCATGATCCAGTGGGCCCATACAAATTAGGCTAGCCGCAGTATCTTTAGAATGGACAAAAATAAGAAGCCAGCTGTACTCTTTATATTTTGAAGGAAGTCATACCAGCTGACATTTCTTTGTGTTACAGTCATATTAAGCTCATGGCAACTGCAATAACCAAAATGTGTTTTGAAAGCCCCATTTTCTAATACTAAAGACATATAACAGATAGGCCAGTGGAAAAGGAATACCTTTTTTTTTTTTAAACCACAGATTTTTCATAGCAGTTGTCATATAAATAATGATTCTTTGGCAAAAGTATATTCATATATCAGTGTACAACAACTAGTGTTATAGTAACTTACTACTATACATATTACATTTCAAATAACCAGGTATCAGGGGAAAAGAAAAAAACTAAGAGGAAAGGCATTTTCATCATCTTTTTATAACACACACACACACACACACACTGCAAGTAACACCAACCAATGGAAAAGGTACATGGAACCTGATTCCACTTGGCCTGTGACTATAGAAAGTTGCTTTTTGCCTCAGCTTCTTCATCAAGCAGTAGACATAATAAGACTTTTGAAGATGAGTCTTTAGACAATTGACCTGTTTATAAGAATCACCTGGGTAATTGCTAAAGCGATACTTGGACCATGTTTCAGACCTACTGAATTAGAATTTCCATTGAGGAGCTTAGGAATCAGTATTTTTATACAAGTGATTCTTACTGAGTTTCTATACACTAGAATAAAAGGACTGTGAAAGCTCCATAAAAAAAAAAAATTGAGTGACATGTGTATGAAAGGAACATTATTCAGAATGAGAATTTCTACTACCAAGTACTACTCAGAAGAAATCATATCGACAAATTTACTTTGGTTAACGTTTACACTGTAAGGAAAAGTAAATGAATCAATCGAACCGCCAAATAAAAAGTGCTTTCAAGAAGCTAAATATATACTCTCCTGCCTTTGGAATAAGCACAACTTTTAACTGACAAACATTGGAAGTCTGCATCTCATGCGGTCACATTTTAAGCAGTAAACTACTCTAGACAGAGTTCTCATTAATCCAGGGATAGAATAATAAACAATAAAGTGGAATTGCACTTATTTTCTGACCTGTATCTTGATTTTTATGAGTGTATTCTCAGGAAACACAAGAAGAAACATGGAAGAAAGAAAATATGAAAACCTACCAACCTAATTCTAAGTATCTGAACTAAAAATATTTTTTAAAAAAATGATACGTGGAGTAGGAATTTACTGTCACCATAAGCCATTTGTGACTTAAAAATGAGAACATGGAGTTCGGAACACAATTCAATTCCTTACGTGACAGAGAGCTCCCAGCATGGGCTGTTCCTCTCCAGAAAACTGCCTTGGATAGAATCCTGGTACTTGGATGGCTTGGCATGTCTGCTACCTCACAAATCAATAAAGTCATGCTTCCGTTTGAATGAGAAACTTGACACATTCCTCTGATTCCTGAACTGTGCCCACACAACCTGTTACAACATTTTGCAAATTATGATGAACACTGTGAAAATCTCATGGTGGCTAGTTGCAATTTCAAAAGTGAAGTTGCCAATTTGGGAAATTTAAATTGAGAAATTCCCTGAAAGAAAATCATGTTGCAAACAATACATAGTGCTTGCTTTCACATGGTCAATGAATACTGACTGGTCAAAGATTACTGGGGTTATGAACATTGATTCTTGTAAACCAAATATGGTCATATTTAAGGGTATATGGATATTGTACAGTCATAGTGAGCTGGAATTGATTTTATTAAGGCTGATATTAGAAACCAGATGGTCAAAGTGTCTGAAACAGATACAGCTTTCCCTTAAGCTATGCTAGAAAATAGCTCAAGAAAAAAGGAATCAAGTTCTTAATACAACATTAAGATGTACATGGGTGATACCGTGAAGGCTTTTAAGAATAATGTCCTGTTTTGCAGTAGGGTGATCATGCCTTCCAGGGTATTTTAACTAGAGAACAGTTTCATAGTTGTATGCTATATCCTGAAATACGGATATGCAACAGATTTATTAGAGGGTGGGTAGTTAAGTAGTTTTTCATGCTTTAGTCTTTTTCATTTATGGGTAATATGTTACCATTTTTTTCATGTCCTTCTCTTCTAGACATGTTATTTCTAAATTTAAAGACTAAAGCTGCTTTGTCCCTAACCCAACTTCAACCTAAGCCCATCAAAGATTCTGTGTGCATTATAATTGGCATTAGGTTGGCGTTAGGTATGATCTAAATGGATGTTTCCAAACAAATGAATGATTAAAAAAACACTCTGAAAATGCCTTTCAATGTCAGTGCAGGGGTCACAAAGGCACATGGAAGGTAAATATGAAAATAATACTAAAGATTTGCATCAGAACTTAAGTTGTAAACTGAACAGTAGAAAAATTAAAGTACAAAATTAACTTCTTTCTGATGCTGTAATTAACTGCCACAAACCCAGTGGCTTAAAAACAACAGAAATGTATTACTTTATGTCCTGGACATTAGAAGTCCAAAATCTGTCTCTGGTTAAATCATAGTGTCAGCGGGAATGCATTCCTTTCTAGAGAGCCTACGGGAAAAAAACTGTTTTCTTTTCCATCTTCTAGAGAGTGCCTACATGTCTTAGTTTGTGGCCCACTTCTAGCTTTAAACCCAGCAAAGGCCAACTGAGTGTTCCTCAGATTACATCAGTCTGACACTAAATTTTCTGCCTCCCAGTTACCAAACCTTATGACTACATTAGACTCACCTCACCCAGATGACCTAGACTACCTTCTCAACCTCAGGGTCAGTTGATGAGTAACATTAATTCTATCTGCAACCTTAATTCTTTTTGCCTTGCAAAGTAATATACTCAATCAGTTTCTATGCACTAAGACCTAGGCATTTTGATGGTGAAGGGGCACTATTAAGCCAATCACAACCATTGTCATGAAAGTCATATCTTACCTCTGTTCTGCATTTGGGCAAAACCTCTTCAAAGTAAGCCATACCTGCCACTCTTCAGCTGGGAGAATTCACTCAGCCTAATTTTAACTTCAGTGTCTTTCTATCCACTGATCCAAGGTGGTTGTTTATTAGCAGCTCTGCTTTAATTTTCAAAAGATAACTGCTTGATTGCAATCAAAATCAAACAATAATTTATGGAAAATGGGAGTAAGAGGAGAAAGAATGTGGGAGGGAGTGGAATCTTTTCCGGAGATTTAACTGGAGATTATTTTAAGAATCTGTAAAGATCAAATTCATAAGAATAAGTTTAGTTAGCTAAAACAAGTCTCAGAGTAATAACAAAGTTGTCATTCCATGAGCCTTGAGAGCAAACCAAATTGTAGTAACAACCTCATTTATATCACAGAATTTCAGTTTAAGCATTGGATACAAATCTAAATCAAGCTTTAAATTTGAACTCTGCATCTACTATAAAAATATTCTAATTCTATAGACTGTACTTTAAAGAGTTAGTTGGCCATTAATGAGCCTAAGTTCAGTTCTCTAAAGTTTGGATTTAGCTCAAGCTGAACAAATTTCTGGGCAGAGAAGAAGCACATTTTGAACAGCTGGCTGTTGGTTTTACAGAATTAATCAAAGTTCAGCCTCATAATATCATATATTTATCAAAACAACTTTGAGATGACACGAGGTCAAAAACATCAAAATATGAGCTTAATATTTAAATTTAAAAGAATTTGCTGTGATAATTAAAAATAAGTAGTATTGAACATACAGACCTTTAGCAAGACACACTTGTATTGATGCTAAACTCTTCCAAGTGAAACCATATCCTCTCTTTACAGGTTCTTTCTGAAGATCAGTTCACTTCAGTTCAGTCACTCAGTCATGCCCGACTCTTTGCGACCCCATGGACTGCAGCACACTAGGCTTCCCTGTCCATCACCAACTCCTGGAGCTTACTCAAACTCATGTCCATCAAGTCGGTGATGCCATCCAATCATCTCATCCTCTGTCGTCCCCTTCTCCTCCCACCTTCAATCTTTCCCAGCATCAGAATCTTCTCCAAGGAGTCAGTTCTTCGCATCAGGAGGCCAAAGTATTGGAGTTTCAGCTTCAGCATCAGCCCTTCCAATAAATATTCAGGATTCATTTCCTTTAGGATGGACTTGTTGGATCTCCTTGCAGTCCAAGGGACTCTCAAGAGTCTTTTCCAACACCACAGTTCAAAAGCATCAATTCTTCAGCACTCAGTTTTCTTCATGGTCCAACTCTCACATCCATACATGACGACTGGAAAAACCATAGCTTTGACTAGACAGACCTTTGTTGGCAAAGTAATGTCTCTGCTTTTTAATTAGTTCAATCCATCAAATTCTTACCCAAATGTAGAAGAACTCCCTCAAAATCACGCTCAAACACTAAACCTCACTTGGTCACATACAACAGCTTGCTCCCTTTTGCTGAATAAACTTTAAAACAGTTGTGTGTCAATGATAATAAACAATAACTTAACCTGTTTCTAAGGAAGTATAACTGACTCTTGGATGAGTGCTTGACATTCACATACAAAGACCTGAATAGCTCTGGATGTTCTCAGCTCTTCATTTGTAGAGTAGATATATTAAAGGTTGCACATCTTTCATCTTGATTAGAGTCAACACCAATTGTATATACACTAGAGACACTGACTCTTCTGAGTTCACAGTTCTTTAAACATATCTCCAATACCTAACGAGCCATTTAAAGTGTTTACTTCATTCACCCAACAAATGTTACATTGTCTGGTTACTGAGCAGTGGGTACTGAGGAAAAATGTTAAAGCATAATCACTGCTGTAACTAAACCTCTTGGCTTACTGGATGCCTAATGATAAATAATTATAACTTTGTGTGCTAATTTTAATGGGGTTATCATATAATAGTATGGACTCAAGGAGCAGGAGAGAATAAATTCTACCAAAGAAAGTCAAAAACAGATTATAATAGTTGAGTTGAAGTTTGAATGATGGGTAGGAGTTTGACAGAGACAGTAAAAGATGATAATATAGACAAATATAAAAGCAACTTCCCAGAAATACAAGTAAGTGTAGCACATTTGGGAAACCGAGGATGCTTTTACATGGCTGGTATGAAAGGAAGAAAAAGAGGAAGAGCAGAAGCCAATGCTAGAAAAGAAAGCTGAGGCCAAAGAAATGACCCATTTACTTTACTGATAAAGATACTCTCACAAGTGTTGGGAAATTATACAAGGAACTAAATTCTCAACTGATGGCATTTGATTCAAGATGAGCCTTGCACAACTGATTATTCTCTTTGGGGAGGTCAAGTTTTGCTAAGAACAATGAGACAGTAAACTTTGCCACCTAATATGGAAGATAAAAGTGAAAGTGAAACTGTTGGTCACTAAGTTGTGTCCACCTCTTTGTGACCCCACGGACTGTAGCCCACCAGGCTCCTCTGTCCACAGAATTCTCCCGGCAAGAAGACTAGGTCGGGTCACCATTCTCTTCTCCAGAGGACCACCGTGATCCAAGGACTGAACCCGGGTCTCCTGTATTCCAGGCAGATTCTTTACCGTCATCTGAGCCACCAGGGAAGCCCAATAAGGAAGATGTTTAACTATTAATTCATAATGTATCTGCAGTTTCCTGGGACCACTGACTTTACTGGCCAGAGAACCAGAATGGGGCCAAGATTTTCAGAGCAGATGAACATTCATGCTCTGCATACTGAAAACTCATCTTGTTGTTACTACTTTCACTTTTAAGTAAATAGCAAGTTCCAGACAAGTGAGCAATGACACTATTAATATTACATCTTTGAACTATATTGTTTCCCTTTTAAACACCTAACTCCTCAAAGAATTGAAGGGGAAACATCTTAACAAATTTGCATAGGAGGCAGTGCTATGTCAGTGGTATATAAACGCTGATTCACATTGGTGTGTGTGTGTGTGTGTGTGTGTGTAAACATCTTAACAAATTTGCATAGGAGGCAGTGCTATGTCAGTGGTATATAAACGCTGATTCACATTGGTGTGTGTGTGTGTGTGTGTGTGTGTGTGTGTGATGTAGAACCATGCAGTCATTCAGAACTGATTCAAAGACCACAAACCTATAGTCCAGAAAGACAGCTTAGTATTTTAAGTGTCACATAGGGTATATAGTGTTTAGAGGAAGTAAAAAAAAAAAAGTATTGATAGTATTTAAACACTTCTACTCTAATTGTCACCTGGATATAAGTATATTAGGAATATAGAAACAGTACACACACACATAGATCTTTCACACATATGAATGTATATACAGTATTGCTACGTATGTCTATGCATAGTCATGCATTTATAATTATACATATAATATTTCATATGTATGAAATATAACAGGTCGATTATCTGACAAAGCTACTAATGACAGATTAAGCATCAAGATAGACTTTTTGTACTTACATAGTTTTGTTTAACACTCTATACAAAATGTATTTCAATGCTAATTTAGTTCAACAGACAAAAAAATTAAATTCCTTCCCAAGCTTAATATACCAGAAAGCATAAAAATGCATCAGCAAAAGTTCTTGCTTTCAAAGAAAATGTAGCCTACTTTAAAAGTAAAATATATAGGTAACTAATCCATGTGCATTGATTAAAAAAAAAAAATTCCAGCCCTATGTATATCTCTTTTGTGAAGACACAAATCAGTATGTACTCAAGTAGAATAGTCCCCAGACTCATAGAGCAGGGAAAATTCTATGTTGTAGTTGTCACTCCATATCACTAATAACCCTGGGTGAGTTCCCTGGGAGGAAATAAGATGTTGTTGATGGCTCTCTTAAAGGCTTCAATATGAACAAAAAGATGTAAGTATCATATTCTGAACCTGTTAACTTTCATAGAGGGAGCCATTCCATTGATAAAACTGTAGAATTTGTTGAAGCAATTTATGATAATGTGAGTCACTAATCACTATGAAAAAGAAAAAAATAATGCATATTATCTTCCATATCATGAATTATCTTAATTAATGAGTATAATATGCAATTTAAAAAATAAATGGACTGCTTATAGACTAGTAATACTGCCTCAAAAATATATTAACAAACACAATAATTACTTTTAAGTCACTCTGTGAGAGATATGGAAAAAATAGTAATATATGATGTTATTCAACCATATGTAAACTACAATAGAGTTCATGATGGTAGCTGTTTACTTAGAAGCATGAGAAGACAAAATACATGACAGAAGCCTCCAGAGGAGCAAAAATAATGCAGAAAGTGAGAAACATAAATATTAAATCATTCTGAAGAATGAGGTTGTTTGAGATACATAAATTTTCCATCTTAAGAAAATGGGTTTTTATCAAGATATTATAATCAATTCAAAGAAAGTACTTGCAATATACACATTATCAAACTCTTTCTTACATTATGTGAAATATATAATATACATAAAATACTACCAGGAAATTTACACACATAGGCTACATTTAATAAAATTTAGACTAAAAGACCTAAGTAATGCTATAATATCTTAATTCCCATTTCAGCTATAAATGTAAATAAATTAATAATAACTATTAAGAAAAATATAGCTTTACTATGTAAACTATTGGGAAACCAAATAAACTTTTCATAGCTTTAATTTTTAGTTTTAGTTTGCTGTGGGTGGACTCCATTTGGCACTTTCATTAAATGGCGCAAGCAATTTTTAGCTAAATATCTAACAAGATGTCATCCTAAAACCTCATGTTCTATACTGCTGTACTGCTACAGAAATGGCTTGCAAAGATTTATGGCTTCTATTAATTACACTAAAAAATGGTAGATGTCTTTGCTCAAAGAAATCAATTGTAATAGGGACAAGAAAGTGTATTTTCTAAATTAAAAAAATAAATTAGGCATTGCTGTCATTATCAATTCCTTCTTTTCATTTATTTTCTAAGTAAGGGGTTAAGTGGAAATTTTGTTTGTTTTACTAGATTTAATCCTGGAACAACAGACTGTGCTAGCACTCAATAATATGAGTGTTACAGGGATCCCTATTTAGTCAAAAAATTGGAAAGAAATGAGACAAAACATCAAGACAAAAATAATATCCAAATACCTAAACTTCTCTTATTTGTCTTTCGGTAAAGTAAGTTTTCTCCTCTCATCAGTCACCTTTCAGTTCAAGGAAACTAACATTATCCCCACTCTACAGTACTCTTGGTTTTGTCTGTTTACTTATATATTTGTTAATATACATGCCTTGTTCCAGAAACAATTCAGAACACTTTACATTTATACAAAGAGTGAGAAAAATAATCAAAAAAATTAAATTGGGAGAAGAAACAAGAACAAAGAGAAAGTAAGGAAAAATAAAATAAATACAGAATGCATTCAAGTTTACATTTTAGAACTACACTTCAGATTTCTGAAGCTTTTGCTCGGGCATTAAATCAATATCAATTTCAAGCTCACTGACATTCCCAAGCAGCTCTGTTGCTTTATCCAATGTGGCCCTGGACACTAGAGTATTATCTATACTCCCAAAGACTTTTGTGGCTTCACATAACTACAGAATCTGAATTGGTAACAACATTCAGATAATCCTCTTCACTCTTCATTTAACTCTTGGGATAAGTATAATCCATTATCTCAGAGTCTGGTTTTTTATTCTTTAAAAGAAGAATGGACCCACTTTTCTTGAGCCAAAATGTTTGAAGACACTAAAGATTCAACTGAATTCATTCAAAAAATTCAAACGAATTATCAATTTCTATATCATCTCTTAGCATATCTCTTTTGGGGACTAAGGTAGAAAGAAGCCTTTTTAATCTCTTTAAGAGTGAGAGTAGGATTAAATAAGCATGCATAGAAAAAAGCCTGTAAGAAAATCCACCAAGACGTTTACAATATTTATCCTAGAGACACAGGATTGGGATTATTTTAATTTTCTTCTTTATACATTCTTACATTCTCCAAACGTTCTGAAATGAGGGCATCATTAAAAAATAATGAGTATCTGAAAAATATTAAACTACTGGAAAAATATTATAAGATGGAATAATATATGACCAGCTAACGTTGAAGACAGCCTGTTTTTGAGCTGAGTTTATGTGCTCAGTCGTGTCTGACTCTGAGAGCCCATTGACTGTAGCCTGCTAGCTTCGGTAGCCTGTATTCTGAAGAATACTGGAGTAGTCGCCCTTTCCTTCTCCAGGGGATCTTCCCAACTCAGGGATCAAATCCATGTCTCCTGTGTCCCCTGTACTGAAGGCAGATTCTTTAGCCGCTGATGCATCAGACAGGAAACTGGCTAGGAACATGGTCCTTCTATCAGATCATGTGTTTTAACCCCAACAATTCTGTCATAAAATCAATCACATCCACAGGCCAGCTCGTTTTCAGGGCACCATGAAATACCCTCCAAAGGGAGAGGACTGTTCAGTGGAAGAATCTCTTTTAAAGAAACCACAGTGTCTGACCTTCTCAGAGAAATGCTATATTCCAAGGAGTTAAAATGTTCAGGTTATCAATCTAGGAGCAGAGCTGGAATTATTAATCCCAGGTCTAGATATTTAAAGATCTTGATGCAAAAATTTCAAGGGATAGTTGAGTATAGAGTTTTGCTCCTTTGTGGGAAAAAGAAAAAAAGGTTAGATTTTAATTGAAAAGCAAAAGCGAAAGGTCCTAAGGGTATTGAGATGTGAAGACCAGCAGAAATCATTTAAGTACAAGGTAGTTATGAAATACTTGTTATATCTACACAATTGATGTAAGCAGTAAGACTAGAAAACTGAATAATTTCCTTAATATTATTGTTTCTTTTCTCAATTCCTACTTCATAAATTAACAAAACACAAACTTTACAGAACCCAAAGATGTTCAATTGTTTATGTTTTCTCAGCTTTGGAACTCTGTTTATAACAAAAACTATAACATCTAAATTTAATTCAACAAGTGAATTTGTAATTAGTGTCTGAATGAACTACTATGCTCTAAAACTTAACATACCAACTGTGGTCATTTGAGAAAACCACAATATGCATAATGCATTTTAATATTTCTAAATTAAACAGAGACTTGAGATGTATAAAAGAGAAATAGTTACCATCTTATTTACATTTTCCCGAACATTCTTATTCAATTATTCCTCCAAATTTAACAGGTCCATCTTAATTTCATGTAAATTTCAGAATGAGTTGCACTATTTACCCCCTAATGGGGAACACTGCACAATTATAACTTGAATTAGCTTTATCATATTGGTGGTGGTATTCTCACAATTGCTTCTTGGTGTTGGAATAGAATAAACTCTTTAGCTGCACAGAAGTCAACTTACCAAAAACACATACTGTCAGGGCTGAAAAATGAAATTTAGGAAAATTATGTATTTACTAATTAGGTCAATCAGCCAAGAAACACATATCAAGCACCTATTCTGTGGCAGGCATTGTGCTAAGTTTAGTAATTTAGAGATAAAAGGCAAAAAAGGCCAAGTCTTTAAGGACTCTTAGTCTAGAGAAGACAATCAGGGGTTCCTACAATGCTGATACAATGCAGTATGTGCAAGGAAAGGAAAGAGCAGGAGAGAGCAGACCTCCAGCGCCACACCTACTCACTGAGGGTCAGCAGTGGGCTACAAAGAAGATGCAAAGCTGCGGGAAATGAATTCAGAACATGAAGGGGACTCTCTCTCCACATACCTAGAGGCACAATACCCAGTAAACTGTTTGAAAGTCAGGAAGCCAAATGCTTTTTGTAAATGATTTTGGGATTCTACCCGTTCAAGTAGGCAAAGTGTTCTAAATACGAAACTGTTAACATATTTTCACAAAGCATTTTGAACAGAAAACACTGACGAGAACATTCCTCTCTGCCCAAGATTCCTGGGAATTTATAACACCTCGTCTTTTTTTATGAACCATGAGGTTTACCAGGAATGAGGATACAAAAGACCATAACTTTATGAGATGACAAATTCCTTAAACTTGTATGCGAGAGAATAAACAAAACACAATTTTTAAAAGTTTTTTCTAATAAATCAAATTACAGAAGGAATCAGCATGTTTCATCTGACATGAAAACAAGTTTCTCTCTTCAGCCTCCCTTTATGATGTTCCCATGTGTTCAAACACTGCAGACAACCCTGAGTAAAAGGTTTTCAACCTAAATGAACTATTAATTTTTTTTTGAAGTCAGCCCTACATCCAGATTAAGAAACTATGCAAAAAAAAAAAAGAAATTATGTATATTTACAAACACAGATATATGCAAAATAAGGCTGTAAGCACATCTATCTATATCTGTATCACAGCTTTTATTATATCTCTATCTTTATGCATCTGTATATATATATTTTTTGTTCAAAAATACTCCTCTTTAGTCAAACCCACCACTGAGTTACTTGGTTTTCCTCACACTGTTACCTTAGGAAGATAAAGATTCTGATAACACAGCAACACAATTTAGCAACTAAGTCTAACTTAATAAACTTTCTGCTTTCAAAGAGCATTCGTAATCATAAATAGCATTCTACCACCTCCAAGCTTATTTGTAATTCCACGGAGACTGTTTTATAATCTACACCAGAAACTAATAATGATTTTAATGAAATTGCATTGACTGTGGAGGTTTCACCATTTATAAGTTGCCTTATCCAGCCTTAGTAAAATCATTCATTATTCCTTGCAAACATCAGCAAGGGAACTACGTGGACAATTATTAGATTAAACTAGATTTAAAGATGATTTTATTGTAATTGTGAAAGAAAAAAAATCAAAGAAGAAAATCAGCCTTTTCTTAAATATTACACTGTAGTTAGTCTGAGGTTTAAACTCAGGTATAAAGGGTAGAATGGGTAGAAGGCTGCTGTGTGGCCCTACAGACAGCTTTCTCCAGTCATTAGTTTCAAGACTATTTACTTTGTAACACCAGAGTGGCCACCTCCTAATGTGTTTGCTTCCTCACTAATTTGAGAACATTTGTCCATGACCTGAATAAAAAGAGAGAAGAACCTTACCACCCCAAACCCCATTTCCTAAATTAAATACTTCATTTATTTGAGGAGATGCTCTCAATTATAGTCGCCAAAGTTCATCAAGCAATTAGGTGATTGATCCCACTTAGAATATAAATCCAACAACAGCTGCTAACTATAAAGGAAACTGACATAAAGTACATGTCCTAACTCTCTTACCCACCAATGTAATAAATCTGTCAATAAATATATACTGATTATATAGATTCTGGGGAGTCTGGAACAAACAAAGTATTACACATGATTCTTCAATGCAAACATTTATATAAATATACAGTATAGTCATATTAAAATTTTATTGAAATTCCTGAATGAATAGCCTAACAGATTAGAAGGATGACCACTGGTAAGAACAGAGCATGCTTTTGTGGTTCCCTGGCTCCTTATAATAATAACATAGGGGTTGAATTTAAAAGTGCCAGCACTAGAAAATATTTTCTATCAATTGTGCATCCAAGTCTCTACTAATTGTTCTGGAAACATAATACAACTATCCTCACCACTGAGGACATTCAATATTAAATGTCTGCTGATGCTGCTCTTTCAAATTCAGTTTCCAGAATATCCATTATTTAATAAAATTCACTGATAATGTATTAAGTGCCATCTACTGCTGTAAAGTAAGACACTCAAAAACAAGCAGGGTATAGTCTCTAATCTGAACATCTACCCAGGGGATTAGAGGAGACACATGTAGGAAGAAGTAAAACAATGGAGCAAAGTATCATGGTGGACAATCAGACTGCAGATATGGCTGGGGAAGAAACACATGAGTTGGGATCTTTTTTAGAGGAATAACAGATTTTCAATCAATAAATATTCACTGGATGAATGAAAGGAGGGTAAAGAATGAATAGCAGGTGATAAGACAGAGAATTTTGGAAGAAGAGCATGAGAGTAGAGAACAAAAAGGAATTTAGTCTGAAAACAGCATGAAATATATTACATGAAATGAGTGTCGTCCCAAGAAAAGGCTGCTGAGGGGCTTTGCCTGGGGTAAGGAATTGGGATTTTATTCTATAGGCGCTGGGGATGATATTAAAGTTGGCAACAGATAAACAGATACTAAGAATAGAAACCAGAAAACATCTCTTGCAGAAGTCCCCAAAGCAATGTGTACCCAAGCTAAGTCATTGAAAGGTAGGGTGAAAAGAAAAGATCAAATGAAAGAAGTAAAACTGACAAAAGTTATTGCCTATGCAGTTCTGTAGAAAAAGGGACAAAAGAAGAAGTCAATAAGACTGTTAGTTTTCAGGCACATATAATCAGGAGAACGATGGTTTCATTTACTTAGATGGAAAGTATAGGAAACACAAGAGTGACCAAGTTTAGCCTTAACATGTAAATTTAGTCTAAGATTACTGCAATATATTTAGGTACTGAAATCCAATAGGCTATTGGAAATACTGGACACAGCGCAGGGAAAAAAAAAAAATCAAGAGTTTGGTCTTATGTGCACCATTGATGGGATTATAAATAACAGAAGCCACTAAGAAAATAAATAAAAGGAGAAGGGGATGTGGAAGAGGATGAGACAGTTAGATAGCATCACCGACTCAATGAACATGAATTTGAGCAAATTTCAGGAGATAGTAGGGGGCAGAGGAGCCTGGCATGCCATAATCCATGAAGTCATAAAGAGTCGGACATGACTTAGAGACTGAACAACAAGAAGTCACTACGGGAAACAGTGTGGGTAATCCTCAAAAAGTTAAAACCAGCCCTACTGCATGATACAGGAATTCCATTTCCAAGAATACTTTCAAAATTTGAAAATACTAACTTGAAATGATATCTGCACCACCCTGTTCATAGATACATTATTTATAATAATCAAGACATGAATACAACTTAAGTGTCCATTGATGGATGAAAGGATAAATTAATTGTGGCACACACACACACACACATATACACAACAATGGAATACTACTCAACCATAAAAAATGAGGAAATTCTACCATTTGCGACAATATGGATGGACCTTGGCAGCCCTATGCTAAGTGAAACAAGTCATGCAAAGAAAGAGAATTCTGGAATTAAACAAAAAAAAATACCAAAATGCCAAACTCATAGAAAAAGAGATCAAACTTAAGGTTACCAAGAGGCAAAGTGTAGGGGGAGAGGCAATTGGAGGAAGCTGGTTAAAAGATACAAACTTCCAGTTAAAAGGTAAATACATACTAGATATGTGATGTACAGCCAAAACTGCTCTATAATACGCAGCAAAGTGAAGAGAATAAATCCTAAAAATCCTCATCACAAGATTTTTTTCTTTTTTTCTTTCTTTCCTTTTATTATATCTCTGAGAAAACTGATATTAGCTGAATCTATTGTAGTAATCACTTTATAAAACACATATATCAAATGATCATGCTGTATGCCTTAAACATATACAGTGATGTATATTAATTATTTCTCAGTAACACAGAGAAAGATCTCATACACAGTAAATGATCTCCTGTAAAACAGACAAAATTTATAGCTTCCAACACTGACAACAAAAAAGGGACTTTGGTCCCTGAAGCATGGGGGTGGTGACACCATAAATGAAAATGGGCCCCAAGGTCCAGACCATTAAAAACTAGTCAGAGGAGGGGGAGAAGGCATGACTAGGTAAGCAACTTATTTAGAAGTGATGGCAACTGGCTTCTGGGTTCCTAAGTCATTTATAAAACCAAACAAAACTTTTATCTTTAAATCTATCATTGAATAACCATAGGTAACCTCTGGCCTATAAAATGTGTCAGTGCTTATATGTCCCAACTCAAGTGCCACAAAGGAACTCCTTCTGTCAACCTCTTCAGCAAGAAATAACATGTCAACAAAATATGTCTCAGTACAGCTTCACACAGTGAAGTTGGAAGAATGTGGGGTGAGCAAAATTTGAAGTTTATTAAACCTGACAATTTAATATTTATGTAAGCCTCAAGTGCTAAGCATAATTGGACTTAACTACTAGCTTAGTTTTAATGGGATGTGAATGTAACTTCATTATCATAATTTTGCCAGTGCTCTGAGCTCATTCGACTCAACTTGGGAAAATATGGAGAGCAACTTTCTACCTCACCAAAACAACTAAGATGACCTGAAATCTTCAGGTCAAAGAATGTGGAATCCTTCATTTCACAAAAGGGAAGAGCTTCAGTGAAGATCACTGGAAAACACAGAGGTTAGAATCAGAAAACTTAGGTTTTCATTCCAGATCTGCTAGTAACTGTGAGACTTTCAGCAAGTTACTAAACCTCAAGCCTCAGTTTCTCTGAAAATATGAATGATGCCAACCATTCGAGATTACTGTGAAGATGAACAGAGGCCTTTGCACATGTCATGCAGCGGTCAATGTATGTTGTTTGCTGTCTGTAGTCCTCATGCCTTTTTCTGCTTCAACAGAACATACCCCAGTTGGAAGCCTTTCTGCTCATCATGAAATTCAGCAACATCACCGTATTCTACTTACTAGTTGTCCACCATCCAGCTGCTATTATAGCTACCTCTGTAGTTGGTGGCCCAAAATTGAGAAGCATAAGGAAAACCACAGCATGGATGAATCCTTTCCCAGGGAAAGAGAGCAGTGCAGAGAAAACTATACCTTCTTCAAAAACCTAAAAGGATGAGTCTTTCCACTTGCATTTTATGCCTTTATATATCCAAGTACAATGAATGGGTCCATATATGTGGATATAATCTCTGTAAAGGGATGTCTGAACCCTGGGAAGAAGAAAGGAGATTCTGAAGAAAATTACTCTGTAATTAGAGAATACTAATGTCAGCAGGGATCTGAAAAAAATCACCTCAGGCTAGCCTTCTCATTTTATAAAGAAGGAAACAGCAACAAAGAGAAAGAAAATCATTACCTAATGATAGCATCTTATGTGGATCTGTCAACCATACACAAGATGTGAAGCCCATGTAAAGACATCTGTTCCTTATGTGAAGGCATCGAGAAGCCAGGTCACAAGACATTTACAAGAGATGAAATACATTTTCAATTTACTTCCAGGAAGTAAATAAATAATTCTAGGAGGAGAAAAACCAGCCCCAGAAGCCAGTGAGTGGACCAAGAGTGATTTTGCTACTTGGTGCTTGATATTCTGAAATCCATCCTGCCCTTCTCCCTTCCCTTCCAAGCCTCCCTCAGCCCCTAGTCCTACCAGATCACACTACATATTAATTTTATTTTATTTTCTTCTAGAAAGATCATTTTGGGGGGATTTTTAAATTTATTTTTTATTGGAGGGTAATTGCTTTATAATGTTGTATTGGTTTCTGCCATATCGCAACATAAATCAGTCACAGGTATAAATAAGGCCCCTCTCTCTTGAACTGCACTCCACCTCCAACCCCACCCCAAATCTCTCAGAGCGCGGGATGTGAGCTCCTTGTGTCATGCAGCAAATTCCCACTGGCTAACTATTTTACCCTGATGCTGGGAAAGATGGAGGCAGGAGGAGAAGGGGATGACTGAGGACAAGATGGTTGGATGGCACCAACTCGATGGACGTGAGTTTGAGCAAGTTCCGGGAGATGGCGAAGGACAAGGAAGCCTGGTGTGCTGCAGTCCATCGGGTCACAAAGAATCAGACACAGCTGAGCAACTGGACAACAGCAACAACTATCTGACTATGGTAATGTGTGTTTCCCTGCTACTCTCTCAATTTTTCTCCTTCCCCCGCTGTGTTCAGAAGTCTGTTCTCTACGTCTGCACTGCCCTGCAGTACGTTCATCAGTACCATCTTAGAAAGATAATTCCTAACATCTGTACAATAACCTTCTCTCTCTTACTTGTCTAGTGCTCACAATTTAAATTTCAGAAGCTTTCAGAATACTCGCAAAGCACATCACTTAGACTACGGTTCAACCCGAATTTTACAGGGAAGTTCTCTCACAGAACAGTCATAGCCTTCCCTTAGACTGGTTTAAGAATCCTTCACCCTAGGGGGGGGTCCTTCCCCAATGGCTCAGATGATAAAGAATCCACCTGCAATGCAGGAAACCTGGGTTCAATTCCAGGGTCAGGAAGATCTCCTGGAGAAGGAAATGGCTACCCACTCTAGTCATCTTGCCTGGAGAATCCCATGGACAGAGGAACCTGGCAGGCTAAGTCCACTGGGTCACAGAGAGTCAGACAAGACTGAACTGACTTAGCACGCAGGCAAGCACACCCTAAAGAGGACACTAGCCTCAGTTAAGGAAACACTTATCTGAACACTTGATAACAGTCTGATAGGGGCTGAAATAGAACAATCCATTAAACAAATGGCAAAATAAGTTGGAAGGGGTGTGGTTCCTGCTCATGATGCCACCTGCAGTGGAGGATGATCAACCCCTCGGCTATTTCCGTTGTCAAAGAAGAGCTATTTCAATAATATAAGCAAATATTTATTTTATTAGAGTGTGATGTAAATCTAGGATCTGTAATTTTAAAGAAGCACTAAAATAACCTTAAGGAATATTTTCATGTTGTGGCTGACTTTTTGAGAAACTTCTTTTTCTTTTGCAGCATGTTCACACGTCAGATATAACCTGATTGAAGTGAACATGGAGAGTTTCTACCAGACTGCAAATATCTGTGATTACAGGATGTCAGTCTTTAACACTGCATTGTAACCATACGTCCCAGGGCAATGCTTTTCTGGTATGTAATTCAAAACAGAGCTCAAAACAAAACTTAGGATTTCTAGAAATCTTGTAAGACTGTGTAGATTATCATGTAAAATGTATCTACACAATTACAAAGTGAAGATCTTACCATCACCCTATTCACCTGGGCAGTATAAATAACTGAATTAAATTAATTAAGCCCCAAAGTAAAATTTGGAGATTTGAATTGTCCAGTTCATCTGTCTTAAACAGAAATGAATAATTCCATAGCATAAAATTTTAGCAAGGCATTTTGCTCATGCTAGAGGAGAAACAGCATAACGTATCCCGGTAGGAATTTGGGTAAGGGGAACATGAGATAGTCTCAAATCCTGGTATGTCACTCAGCAAAGCATCACTTTAGGGCTGCCTGTCACCCACAAAAGTACACTTTAGGGATGCTGTCACCCAGAAGAGCATACCCTAAGTGACTGGCATACTCTCAGTCACTTAGAGTCACTCACAGACCCTGAGAGTCTCTCCCACATCTTCTTCTGGCTCACCCTTTCTCTGCTGCACACCATCTAGGATCTGATAAGTCAGCCACACTTAACAAAATAGCCAGAAAGTAGACCGATCTCCGCTGGGTTTAGTGAATGATCAACGACACCCATTAGATTAGTGATAGCAAATGGATGATATAAATAAACTATTTAAAACATTAAGTCTTCTAATCCACAAACATGGATATCCTTATATTATTTGTGTTTTAGGTTTTTTGTAAGTGATTTAGTTTTCAGGGTACAAGTATATCACTGCCTTAAGTTTATTTCTAAGTACTTTATTCTTTTTCATGCTACTGTAAATGGGACTGCTTACTTAATTTCTTTTTAGATAGTTCATTGTTAATAAATAGATACTGTCAAAAAAATAAAATAAACCTAAGAGTTGTTTTTTTAAAGAAGAGAAATATTCTCTTGATTATCTTAATTCTGGAGGCTTTAATGGGCACTTTTCTTCAGGGGTCATCATGAGTGGGGTCATACATTCTTTACCTACACAAGTAATAAAGAATATGTAGCCCAGAGAGAATCATCACATACTGTGGAGACTCTGACATAACTTCTCAGTGAAAGAAACCGGTGAAGTACAGGCTTATCTGTGTTTTTCACATGGCACCCCTAAAGCCGGAGGGTCAAGTTCATCAGGAACAAAACCCAAGGTAACCATAAAATCAACATTAAAATTTGAGATGTCTCCTCTTAACAGTGAATGAGAATTTTAAACTCACCTCCTTAATAAATCCAAACTGGTTTCAATTTGGATTGAAATGTTAGTGTTACATGTTAACATTCAATGTTAAAATAATGTTGCTTTCCTCCATTTGAGTAAAATTCATGTTAAGGGAAATGAGTCATGTTAAGTTTGTAATTTCACATATGCCGGGCTGAGTCAAGGAGCCCAAAACATTAATACGGCAGCAATAGACTAGATGGTCGGTATGTGTGCGTTAGTCACTCAGTTATGTCTGACTCTCTGCGACCCCATGAACTGTAGCCTGACAGGCTGCTCTGTCAATGGAGTTCTCCAGGCAAGAATATTGGAGTGGGTTGCCATTCCCTTCTCCAGGAGTTCTTCCCAACCCCAGGATCGAACCTGGTCTCCTGCAAAGCAGGCAGATTCTTCACTGTTTGAGCCACCAGGTAAGGTAGGTCACCTCAAAAAGATCAGTAGCATAGTACAGGGGAAGGAAACAGGCTCTGAAGTCTGAGTTTATTCAAGGCAAGACTCTGCACCTTACTTCGTGGTTCTGGGCATCTCATATTTCCTTAATTCTTACATCTGTAAATTGTGGAAAATATAACCCATCTGGTGGGCTTATCATGAGAATAAACTATGCTAATATGTGACAGTCAACATGCTATCTGAAACACAGTAGATGTTCAAAGCACACATGGTAACTCTTATTCCTATGTGAAGGTCTCTGACCGTGCAGGCCAGAATCTACAAACATGAGCAATGCAGCATTTCTCCCAAAATGGGTCACTTAAAAAGTAAAATAAAAACATTAAATCAATAAAAAATCCAATTTTGATCATCACTATTTAATTCAATTTTATTTTGCTTAGAAACTTTGACAGTTGTGAGAATTAAATAACCCTAGAATAAATGGTTTGCCAACAATTCACAGAAATAAAGGGCATGATGCAATGCCTTCTATTTCCCTCTTAATCACTCGGCATTTCCTTTCTTTTAACCATACCTGTTCCTTCCTTATACAAATAATGTACAGAGAAAAACATTTCAGGATATTTCCCACATTTAAAATGTCAACACAAATGTTGACTAAAACAAGCTTATTACGCAGATTGTGAACTGAGTTACTAAGATTCACCGTACTTTAGGCTCCTCATTAAAAAAATTCTCTACATCAGTGCTGGTATTGAGATTAAATGGACTAATATGTAGATTAAAGTGGCAAAGAACTGATGTCTTCAAATTGTGGTGGTGGAGAAGATAGTTGAGAGTCCTAGAGTGCAAGGAGATCAAGCCAGTCATCCCTAAAGGAAATCAACCCTGAATTCATTGCAAGGACTGATGCTGAAGCTCAAACTCCAATAATTTTTGGCCATCTGATGCAAAGAACTGACTCACTAGAAAAGACCCTGATGCTGGGAAAGACTGAAGGTCAAGGAGAAGAGGGTGGCAGAGGATGAGATTTTTAGATAGAATCACTGACTCAATGGACACACACCTGAGCAAACTCTGGGAGAAAGTGAAGGACAGGGAAGTCTGGTGTGCTATATAGTCTATGGCATCACAGAGTCAGATACAACTCAGCGACTGAAGAACGACAACAAAAAAGTGGCTTGTTAAGTATAAGAACAATATGCATTTCAAGCATTTTGGAACAGTAGCACAGTTTTTTAAGTCTATTATTTTTGTCGGTTGCTATTATTATTAGCTGTGTAGACATTACACTTTCAGAACATCTGTCTCCTATCCATTAGGTAGAATATGTCACAGGACGGCTGTGAAAAGCAAAAGAGATACTTTTGTAAAGCACTTAATACAGCGCGTGGAACACAGTACACACTCAGTACACAGTGACCATTACTATCAATTTCAGTCTTCAGAAGAAACAACGTGAAGTACTGGAAGTGTTTAGTTACCATCATTTCGCCACACACTGCTGATTCTAGGATAGGTCTCAACGCTCAGTCCAGAGTTGGACCTACACCATATGGTTGCCTACAAATGTCTGAATCCAGGCTAAACAGAGGGTTGACAGTAATTTTCCCTTTTCACTTTCATTAGACAAAATGAAAACTGAAACATTTAAAATGTGTATTCACATATCTGGAGGGACATGGTGGGGAGGGGTGTGGGAAGGGTACAGGATGGAAGGGACACATGTACACCTGTGACCAATGCATACTGATGTATGCAAAAACCATCACAGTATTGTGATTATCTTCCAATTTAAATAAAGAAATTTTTAAAAGCTAAAAAAATTAAAGATTAAAAACATATATAAAGGATACCTTGTGCTGGAAAGGGAATATAGCCTATATTTTATAACTAATACTGGAGTATAACCTTTAAGAATTGTGAATCACCTAACACCTGAAACTTACATAATATTGTACATCTACTATACTTCAATAAAAAGATAATAAAACCAATAAAATAAAATGCTGTATTCAAAACATGTCTTCTAAGGGTTTTTGTAGCATGCTCCGATTAGTATCATTAAAAATAAAAAATTAAAAAAAGAATAAAATAAACTACAGTGAATCATACAATGTAGCCTCATAGTGGTAAATCTATATGATCTGACTTGGAAATACAGGCAAGATATTGTACTGCAAAAATAAACCCAAACTGAAGAACAATTCATATGATTCTATTGGTTAAAGCAAAACAAGTCTCAACTATAAATCCTATGTATGCATTCCACCACTATTCAACTACAGTATACTGAAAAAGATTTAGGAAGATATAAAATAATCTGCTACTTCTGAGCAGTGAGGTAATGAAGAGCATCTTTCATTGTTTTACTTATAGGTGATTGGAAATATTTTCAAAGAGAATGTGTTTATGGGACATTTATGTATGTTTCCAAAGTAAAAAGAAATATATTAAAAATGAGGAAATTTTGCATTATTTTCTATAAAAGACTATACAGATGGTTTAACAATTATCTCAGGTGTGATTACTTAAAATTAGAATAAATGACTTTAAATAATGAAATATTCTATAATTAGCTAAGACAGTACAGAGTACTAGATTTCAAAATTTACATGAAAAAAATTATTGTCACATCAATAGCTAAGTTTTCATGTTTAGATTTACCATTCTCTCAAACAGTAATAAAGACCTAAGATTTAATCAATTAGTAGAGGGCTTATATTTTATTTATATTTTGTCTGTGTGGGGCATAATTTTAGTTTACTATTACATCCAACACATAATAGGTATTCAACACACTTGGCTTTTGAAAAGACCAAGTAACAAATGTAAAAATTACATACATGTTAAGACAAACTTACATAGATAACACTTTAAAGGATAGATTACATTCTTTTGTCTCAGTGGCCTTATCCATTTCTGGAAGAAGGGAGAAGAGCAGGAACAGAGAAGGATGGACCCTAATGCTAAGGATGTAAACATTACACTACACGCCTTCATCCTAGGGAACAGAGCACTCCGATACTTGGAGACTATACCATACTTAAGAGACCATTCCTGTAGTGAGCTTTTATTAAAAATAAATTTAAGTGGGAATAAAGGCAGAGTAATATATTACAGTACCATATAACCTCTGACACCATCATTCTATCTCCTCTATCCAAAGCTTGGATCCTCTACATCTCCAGAACTCCGAGAAAATAACTGCTCATCTCTACCTCCTAAAATTGCCCTGCTAATTTTCAGGAAGCTGAGATCATTCCCGAGTTCTTCCTGGGATCAGTCCAGAACCCTGCCACTTTCTGATCCTCACTGGACTGTTTGAGCCCACAGTGACTCTAATTCCATAGAGGCAGCCACCAACTCCATAACTGGTTTGTGCTATTTTTCTTAAGCCCCCGAGGGGTCAGAAGAATTACATTTCTACACTCTCAAGCCAACTATCTCCTCAACAAGAACTTTCTGAAATGAATAAATGGTATGGCTTCTTAGAAACAGTTCCTATTCAAAGAAGAATATAGTTATTCTTATACCTTTTTTTCCCCCCCATGGCATAGTAAAATTGAAGGCCTTTGTAGTTTGGTAAATCTGGAAGGCAATTAACGAGAATATGAGTTTCTCTCTTTTTTTTTTAGTTTTTGACACTGTATTATTATCTTTAATATACTGCCCTTCAGACATAAATATTATGTGAATGAATCCATTATTAGTAAATGCCATTTAAGTTAATTCAGTTTCCAAAAAGTAGCAAGAGCATCACACTGACTGAACCACAATTTTGCTTTGGCTGTCCTCAGCATTCGTTCTTCAACTGTATGGTATCTGTCAGACTGAATACAGGTCGAAAGTTTCTCACTATGGACAAAACTATCCCTGGTCAGATGACCAAACCTCTGACCTCATGAGTCTCATGACAACAACTGCAGGAACCAGTTGCTTTTCTTGACCTTAGCCAGGAATACACGCATTGAGTGACATAAATTTTTACTGCTCTAAGAAATAATCATGAAAGAGCCACGAGTACTGACTTGGGAGTTACAAATAAATTTTAACAAGTTGTTGAATTCATAAACAAGAAATCTATGAACAGTAAGAATCAACTAGAGAAGATAATCACTTAAATGTTTTAATAAGTGCACATCAATTTCATTTCTCTCTCTTTTTATAGAAGCAAACAATGTACAAGTTTACAAAGACTATCCTTTGTGAAGACAACTTCTGCAAAGGAGTTTATGCAAAGGAAAAGAGGGGAAACAAGGAGCCTGGAAATGGATCATGGACATCGAGGATGTCCCTACATTCATCAAATCGCTTACAGGGACAAGTAGTTCCTCTGCTGTCTGGCAGCCAAAATGCAAGGCAGAGCTGCACAATACTCTGCTCTGAGTGGTCCTTACATTTCACACACACACAAAAAAACTCACTCAAAGAGCAGGCACCTCCCCTGAAGGAGAGGCCCTCTTTTTCCCTCTCTGAACTGGTTTCCCAGCTCAAGCCACTTTAGAGGAAAGGAGTGTCCATCCTTGCATCCTTCTTACTCCTTCTTTTGTTTGACTGCTAATTCTTTGTCCATTCTGGGAAAAAGAAAGTTTTGTTTTGTTTTTTCTTTCCTTTTTTAAAGCTGCCTCTTTCACTGCCAGTCTGCTTTGATAATCAGCTGGTCTTACAGAGAATGACATTTTAGACTACTTGAACTCAGCTTAGCCACTGAAGCTAAGCAGAGCTGAAGAAAACACTCAATTAGCAACTTCAACTTCAAAGGCTGTATTATGCTCTCTTCAACACACACGTGTAACTCCCGTTAGCATTAATGGGAGCTGTGGGAGCCCACAGCTCAGAGAGTATGCCTCCAAGTCTGTTTGCTTGATGAGCATGCAATTAAACCTTATGGCCCACATTTTCCAAGGAGGCCATAGTAAGTACACTGAGTCCTCAAGCAAAATCAAGTGCATTCACTTTGAAAAAGAAAGCTATCACTTCTATCTAAACATGAAGAAGGAGCTGTTCAAATTAGGTCTATTTTTATTTCATTTATCCCCCTTAGGTGTAGACAGTGGACTTTCATGATGTTTTAGAAAAAGAGTCACTCCTCAGTTTAAAAGTTTGTCTGTATGGTTTCAGAAGCATTATTCCATGCTGCTTAACAGACTAACCTCAGGGGTAAAAATATCTAATAAGACCAAGACCGTCTTAAGTGAATTTCCCACACAGAAAGTCCAGTATGGCATCTACATATATTCAGTGCCTTTTCCTGTCTTCTACTTAATAAATTTATTGTAATTTAAAGTTAGGAAAAAACTAATTTCACATCCAAAAAGAAATCAATTTGAGAAGAAAATGCTTGCCTTAATAATAAATTAGCCTATATTTGGAAATTATGATTTTTTTCTTTCTTGACCTCATTCTAGAGACTTGCCCATAGTTTTCAACTATGGAATCAATACTCATTACAGCTTCAATAAAATATCAATATATATTAGGTAGTCTGTGCTACATTCACAGTCTTGATCATACTTTCATGAAGAAAATAATCTTGAATGAATTAATACCATTTAAAACAATTCATTATCTGCTGTTCACACATTCTCCCCAAAATTTAAAGAAAAATCCATGAATAATAATCTTAGTATTTTATAAAGAACATTTACTCAAGCAACTTCAAAGGTATAAAAATAAATTACTTACCTAGTAGTGACACATATTATTAACCTTTTTGTCCTTCAAATATCATGTCTGAACATTCTAATTACGTGAGAAATTAAAGCTTCTAAAGGTACTGGATGATAACTATAAATCAACTGAATTGTAATAGGCCAAGGAACTTGTCAGAAAGACAATACTGCCCCCTTCAAACCTACAAGAGTGTTGAGCTGTCAGGAGACTTTTCAAAGGGTAACCTGGTAGATGAGCTAGGTCAAAATTCCATTTTTAAATTTCATCAAGTATGCTTTCTTCATGACACCATTCTGTACTTAATATTTAATACTTTGCCTTACATGTTTGCTAGCAATCATATCTTCACGAATTTTAAATTCAATGTGTTAAAGAATGGAGCATCTCAAAATTGAACAGTGATCCTTTACTTCAGATTCTATGGAAGACTGAAAAAAGAATGATAAACATAGATGAGATATTACAGTTAATGGAATTATTAATGACAGCAAATGTGAGAAGAATTTGTCATTTCTTATTAAAAAAAGATTGTGGACTGTTTCTGTCACACACACAACTCAAATCATAAAGTTGATATTCTCAAGTAAAAATACCCTCTTTTCAAAGGATACCTCCTACCCAAAACCAGTTTTCAAGTGCAAGATAAAAGACTATTGATGTTATTAGAGAAGGTCTAGGCAGTTTCATTCTTAGAGCTGTGGGCTCTGAATCACTCTAGCGAAATCTACTAACAATTTTGGTGTGCTATGAATCTTTCTGGAGTAATTATGTCTTCTATGTTGCCAAGACTACCTTCACCAGCTAATCCAAAACTCATCCAGAACTGTGACTGGCATAGACATAGTCAATTCCTTATTTAGAAGTAATTTAGCTGGTAACAGTCTAACTGGGGACAATCAGTGTATAAAATGACATTTTTCAAACACCCACATGAGCACAATCATACTCTACTTTCTATAACTTTTATCTAAAATGAACATATATACAATCTTTTTTAAAATATTCTCTTCCATTATAGTTTATCCCAGAAGACTAGATACAGTTCCCTGTGCTACACAGCAGACCCACTTTGTTTATTCATTTTAAATGTAATAGTTTGCATCTACTGATCCCCAATTCCCAGTCCATCCCTCCCTCTCCACATCTCCTCCTTAACAATGGCAAGTCTAATCTCTATGTCTATTTAAATTTTATAGTTTTAAAATATTTTTAAGTCTATAAGAGAAATTTTCATCTGAGAAATCATGAAATATACATGTCATGCGATGTCACGAAAACTGAAATTATCATGCAAACTGATGGCATCACAGACTCAATGGAAATCAACTGCGCGAGCTCCGGGAGTCGGTGATGGACAGGGAAGCCTGGAGTGCTGCAGACCATGGGGTCGCAAAGAGTCGGACGTGACTGAACTGATCTGAACCGAACTGAACAACACTTACCTAAAATCCTTTGGAAAGAAGGAATAGAGAGAAGAAATTTGGGAAAAGGGAAAAGAAGAAGGAAAAATGTCTACCCATATCTCTGGTAAGGGCTGGTCTCTGGTACACACATCTTATGAGCTGAGAGGCAATTTAAATTGTTTACACTTCTCAGGAGAAGGAATAGAAGTATCATTTTGGAGAAATTGTCCAATGGCTTCTCATCAAAGGGATGTACAGAGCCTAAAATATGGAGGTCATTTACTTCTAGTCTTGATTACAAGGCTCAACTCAATCTTGGATATGTCACTTGGACAATCCTAAATTGTCAAATTTACTGACATAGTATTTTAACAAATATTTGAACACATTATAACCTCTCCTGTCCAGGTGCTGGGGATGCAAGCATGGATGGATAAGTGAAACATAACCCCTATCCTCATGAGATAAGCAATACCAAATTCATTTCTGTTTAAAAAGACCAAAAAAATCTGAGTCTTTTGAATTAGAACATTAGGCAGAGTCATGAAATAATAAAACTGAGTGAATAAACTTTTATAAAAACAGGTATTTATATGTATATCTATCCACATGTATAAAAGGGTCAATTCAGTTTCTTCTCTTCATTTTCAGATTTTTTTTTTTTGCAAAAGGTGCCATTAAAAGGCACATCTGATAGGGCAGTTTTAGCACAGAACATACTCAATAGGAAATAACTAACCAGAGAACTAAAGATGTGCTGTCTTTGAGTCTGATTATTTTTTTAAATACTAACTCTGAAACTGGTAGGTGATCCCACTTAAAGCTCTTGATTTTAAATTGCCATTTCTTTTTACACCCAATTAAACTGTCAGTGTAATGAAGAATTGTCCAGCTGAGTAGAACTGTTAGGATCTTCTCACTGCTGCTTTCTGCAGTCTTAAATTGCAGATGCTTTTGCCTAAAATAAGAATTTAAAATCACCTCCTCAACAATAAGACCTGACCATAAGCTTCCACCAACTGCTATTTAAAACAGACAATGAACAAATACTTGCTTCACACCACGACCCCTCTGTGGAATACAGCAAAGGGATATGTTCCCAAAATAAGATATCTGAGCTCTGAAAAAGAGATTATCATGCCCCTAATTCCCTGATAAAGATTAAATAAAGACCAAATATATAAAAGCTTTGGTCCTTTCCAATTAGCAATTTTAGTAATGGACAACATTCAAAAAGAACAAACCTGACTCTAGACTGTTCATTTTCATAGAAATATACTGTGTACAGAGTCCTGAATTGTGATCAAAGATTCTTTGAACAATTTTCTTAATGAAGGAGAACTATTTTCTGGTTAGATTATCAGATTGAGGGTGAGGGGTGCTGGTAATCTCCATGAGACAAGGTTTGAAAGAGAAAGTCACAGGGTCATAAACAATAACCCAACTTGGTTCCAACATGACTAAAATGACTAGCACTGACCTTCTCTCTTCCTGGGGTTGCATCAGAAAAACATTTGGGAAGAACCCTTTTAGTGAGCTTGGGAGATTCCTAAGTCTTTCTTAAAGTAAACACTTTTTTCATAACCATCCGCCCCTTATATTCCATGCCATCCAATGCTTTAATGCACTCACACCTCTTTTTATACCCCTGATAAAAGAACTCAAGGTTGATGACAAAATCCCCACTAAACTATCAACCCAGTGGTCCCACTTGCTGCCATTAAGCCATTTCTTTCACACAGTCCCATTCTTGTACTTGGGATCCAAAACACCAATCCCTGTTACTCCCCATTGTCACTTTATATCCAACTGTGCCCTTGGCAGCGCAGCATCAGAGGGCAACACGAAGCAGTGAATACAGCACAGGATTTGTACTCAGAGCACTTGGTAATCAACCTCATTTAATAGCTATGAAATTTTGGTCAAGCAAATTCTAAACTCTGACTCCTGTGAACCTGTAGATCCTCCACAGCACAGATAGACCTTCCCTTAGTAAGTTAGTCAAGTTCTGAGTAGCCTTGTCTTTCAGGGTTGAGGATCTCTCCGGCTCTCAGAGAGAGAACGTGCTCATTCGTCAGTGCTGCCATGTCAAATTCTTTGTGACCCCACAGACTGTAGCCTGCCAGGCTGCTCTGTCTATGAGGAGTCTTCAGGCAAGAATATTGGAATGGGCTGCCATGTCCTCCTCCGGGGGATCTTCTCGACCCAGGGGTCAAATCCACGTCTCCTGCTTCTCCTGCATCGGCAGGTGGATCCTTTACCACCGAGCCACAAGGGAAGCCCACAGAGGGCTTTACCCATCCCCCAAGCCGAGCTGCGTGTTTGGCGATTCTTAATCGTGCAGGAACTTTTCTCTTTCATTATTTTGATTATTTTGCTTTTCCAATACTCTGTAAAACGTGAACATGTAAATAGGTCCTATAACATCTACTCGGCGAGAAAAGAAATCTGAAGATCTTGTAAATATTCATTTTACAGAAAAACTCTTCAAAGAGGCAGCCTCCACCACACCAGTCTTCCTTCTTGTCTCTTCTCTGACATACAAGGCAACATGTCACTCACAGAGAATCAGTTCAGAAATTCATTTGATGAATTTTGGTAATTAATAACTCTAAACTTTATAACTAAATTATATTAAAATAAAAATGATGAATCCATCAGTGACTTGCAGAAAAGACTATTTTGCTTCAGGGATGGTATTGGTGTTGCTTGTTCAGATAGAAAGAGAAACAATAGAAAAACTGGTCTTTCAGAATGGAGGAATAAAACCATTACCAGATTAAGCACAATTAACAGAGGTGGGATAGAGAATCCTCTGTGACGTGTACAACCATTCTTAAAGAGATAGTAGTCTGTGTTCCCTCTATGAGTACACTAAAACAAAGCAAAGATGTTCTCCATAAAATTAGGGACTTGGAATTATAAACACTGGGCAAAGTTTTTTAAAGTCTGTTGATCAATGGAGGGTGAGTTGGGAAAGTCATTTGCCCCCCATCTGTTAGACTTACATCCTCAATTAATATTCCTTATCAATTATATATAAACTATGACTCTTTATCTTAGTTTTATCTTAGTGGTAGACCTAGGTTCCGTAACATCTCAAACTTAGGATGTTTTAGAGATCTACTTTATGAAAACAAACACAAAAATACTACTTTTGCAAATTTAGGAAAAAACACAATCAACTAAACAGCCTTCCAGACCCTCCCAGGGCTTTGGTAGGCACTATGGAAGTGAGGGGCTTGACAGTGAAGCATCTTTGGCTCTAGGGTAAATCTATGTTTCTACCTCAAGTCCACATCAGATGACTTCCCCTCCACCATTCCCCTAGAGGTTTTCTGGCACCAGAACACAGAGATGGTTTGGGGAGGGCCTTTGACCAAAGAGTCATCCCTGGAAGACCCAAGAAGGAGGGCCTCTAGGCTTAATAAATGCCCTTTGCATGCAGTTGGCCAGACTTGTTTAAAACACATTGTATCAACATTTTTCTTGTTTGTTTTTAAGCTAGCATAGTCATATTGTAAACATATTGATAGGAAATTAAGTCAAGACTAGCCAAACCCTAGTCTTACTGGGCAACATTTAATGTCCTCCCTGGCTCTTTATAGCCAGTTTACAGTAAATTACCATAAAGAATAATTTAAGTACGGGTGAACTCTCCCTTCTCAGCAAGGATTTATCTATTGATAAGCTGAGATGAGAGAATTCTATGTGCTGGTGAGTGGAAAAGTGTTAACTTTATTAATACATCTTCAACAAAGATTAATGGGATCCCCAGTAAGTCAGCTGTGGTATTTGATGTCAGTTTATAACAGGCTTGGCAATACCTGGAAATTCATATCTACCATCATAAGATATAATGACAGTCATAAAACTCAAGTGTAAACAGAAGGTTCTAAAGGGTACAGGGCTCTAATCCAAGCTGTCAGGCCTTAGGAAGTACCATGTCTAAGACTGTTCCTACTTTGAAGTATACACTAATGGATTTTCCTCATGGGTAAAAACACCTAAACTTCCATTTTTCAATACACAAATATTTTATTATGATAATCAATTTTGTTGAAGGAAGTTTTCTGAGGAAGATGATGTTTTGAGGTATTTTATTAGCACATGTTAAAATCATTTCCTATTTAGGTATTCTTTGTCATCTCAACACAGAGCAAAAGGCAGTCATAAAACGGTGCAGTAATAAAAACTCCTCTTACTGTTAGTTGGGAGAGAAACAAATGGGAATATTACTTTCAAGCTAATTATTTAAGTATTTTTATTGCACCAATTTTCTCAAAACCCAAGCAAAGTATATCTTAAATCTTTCCACAAATAAAATTTTTCCTCAGAACAATTTTACTCATCAGGAAAAAAAGGCAAGTTTAATTTTTCTGTCAGTTGAGGCTTCATATGTCAAATACATTTTACATTTCAAGACCTTACTGTCATAGTGATGGAATACTCAAGGAGACATTAGTTCTTATGCAAGTACTAACTTAGAAAGATATAAGCTGAATTACTGTGAGCACACCTCTAAAAATAGGCTTCATTATCTCCAACTACAGTATATATGTATAACTGCCTTGTCATTTTAACCAAAATTACAGTTTCTAGTCAAGCAGAGACTATAGCTTTCTTGAAGGCAGGTGGTGATAATGTCTTTTCCACCTTTATACTCCCAACATTTGGCACAATCTCTGGCATGCAGAGAACCATATTATCAAATGAAAAAAATCCACGAATTAATACAAATGGCTTCTCAGCAACTGTGTGCTTATCCTAGATGTGGAGGCAATATATTCTGTTGTTTCTGATTTTTAAAAATAAAACCTTAAATGAAGTAGCTCTGAAAGAGAAAAATATTCAGACACCTTTGTCAAACTTGTCATTTGCTCACTCAATCATCAAATATTTACTGAAAACTTACAGCATGTCAAACATTATGCTGGGTGCTCAATCTTGAGCAGAACAAAGTCCTGCCTACGTGACACTTCTAGTCTAAGTATGGAGAAAAAACTCTGTTTAGGATAAAAGAAAGTTTCCTCCCATGTTCTCTTAAGTACACTCCCCAATCACTTATGTCAGGATAACATTCGAATTTTAAATGCTAAATATTCTGTAAGATCTTATAGAAAAACCCAAATGAAATTTTTGGCCAACCCAATATTTTGTGGAACCACAGCAGCGAATTGGTGGTGCGTGCATCTGGACCAAAGCAGCACAACTTAATGACTATAAAGTGTGTGTTTTTCTAGCCTTACAGAGATGGTCTTGCCTGTGCCAGAAAATTCTACTTTACTAATAGGGTAGTACTCTTTAATTAAAATAAGCTAAAATTAATTATTGATATCTGTAGCATTACTAGTAGTAATCATTGGTGAGACGAATCATATCCTCCAGAAAGACTTACGTTAACTGAATACCTGGCACTTTGCTAAAAGTTTTATGTGGATCATCTCCTAGAATCACCCTCTCAAGTTTAGGCGATAGGTCTTATTATCTCTACTTGACAAAGAAGCTGAAGCTTAAGAGAAATGTGAGAAATACCACAGGGCAAATAGTGGAGTCAGGGTCTGAACTCAGAAGTCTGATGGAAGAACCTGAACCTGTAACCACACCTTTTATCACTTCTTACAAAAAAGGTATTAGCAAAAAAAATTAGAAGGGAAAAAATTATTTTCTATTACCTCTTTAAATGTTGAAACGATGTATGATTTTCTTGCTTCTAAAATGTATAACTAATGATGCTTCATTTTCATAGATGTTTAAGAAATTAATAATTTTACTCTATTCTGTGACCTGCCATAATCCAGACGTAACAGAACAGAAATCCTGTTTCAAGTGTGACTCTAGTTTGACCTATGTAGTCCAAGCAATTGACTGCTGGGACCCAACGTGCAAGAATTCTGAAGACTATGAGGAAGTGTGTTAACACAAAATTAAGCACAAATGTTTGAGGGGAAAAAAAAGAAGTTCAAATTCTTAAGTGTTGCATATTAGAGAGCATTGTACCAATACACAATCTTCAGTTGTTCCAAATAACTTGGTAATGCATATATATTTTTCAGAGTCTTATACTAGCTTATTTCCATGTGGAAAGCTGATGTTCAGGCCTTTGAGCTAAGCAATGTTTTATAAGGTACCAAAAACCTCATTTCCAGAATTGTTGACCCTATCCTCTCTGCCATCATCATAGTCAGGGACTATTCTAGATGCTGAGGATTCAGCAGTGGATAAGAGGGCCAAAGCAAAGAGTTCAGCTTCATGGGGATAACAGAGAAGGAAGCAATTTTTGTATCTGAGTCACTGTGCCACATGTTCTACTCATATCCGTGATTAATTTCTAAAAATAACCCTTAAAGGTAGTTAGGATCATCCTTCACTCTAAAGATGAGGAGCTTCAAGTTTAGATATAAGTAATATGTCTACACTCATACAGTCAGAAACAGTGGACTACTGATATGAACCCATGTCTACCTAGCCTATGAAGAGCATTCTCTTTCCATTGTGAATCCCTCTATTTCACTCTTTCTCTTTGTAGTGCTTACTTCATTTGCCTTGGTTTTCTGGTTCTCAGTCACATGCTCCATCTTCTAATGACTAACGAAATGATGATCGCTTTTGTCCATTATATGTAAAGTGAGATTAATTCCTGCCCAAATGATCTCTTAACTACATTGCATGTATTTATATAACCATATTTAAATATTCTTCTTTATGGCATACATTCATTCCACAAATATTTGTTGAATGCCCAGTAAATGCTAGGAACACTCCTAGGCCAGAGAAAAATATAATGGAGCTACAATGTAAAGGGAAAAGGGGCGCCTGAAAGGAGAGTTTCAAGAAATAAAGAATATAATTTCATATAGTGCAAAGTGCTACAAAGCAAATAGGTCAGACACACACCACATTATATACCATGTACAATATATATAAATAAGTGTGTGTGTGTATATATATTTCCCAAGCAGAGTCTTTAGTTTAACTTTACAAGGTATAAGCATGAATAAATAATAATCACATATACTAAAAGCTATCAAGTTTTTACGAGCTAATACTTTTCTACCATATTTAATATTCTAGTTGTCTGATAAATGATTCATCTGTGGTTGCCCATGGAATTAAACAAATATATAAAAACAAGTACTAATATCAACTTAGAAGTATAGAAAATATCTGAAAACTGTAATACTGATTAGTTAGTCTCATTCATGAAGCAATTTCACTCTTTTAAAGTCTTTTGGTGTTACATTCTGAAAAATGTAGGATCTCTTTCAGAAAAACCCAAACTGAGTTCAAATTTTATTACCTGAACACACACATATCATCAGGCATGTGAGAAAAAGAATTTAATATGCAATAATATGGTTAAAATCTATTACTTTAAAAAAATCCACTGTGTGAAAATAATATATGCATATTTAATGCAACTATAAACATTAAAAATCAAAAATAAATGTTAAAGATACAAAAATAAAAGCATGGAAGATTTTGAGGTATAAATTAAAACACAAGGTCATTTAGAAAAATCACAGATAAGACAGTCTTTAAATTTTCTTACTATCTTTAATAAAATATATTAAGAACACTTGAATGTGTGTCATCATATTTGTGTTTAATGTGGCATTAATTCACAAGTCATTGTTTTTTTAATAAGATAAAATAAGCTACTTGCTGTTCTAAGGAGATACATAATTAGGATTTTGATAATTAAATCCTAGATGAGGCATTTGGTATATCTATGCCCTAAATCCCAATAAATTATGCATGCACAACTCTGAAAACTACATCTTAATTAGTAGCTTAAAATAAAACTAATTTTGAAAACCAGAAAATTGAATTTTTAAAAATTGTTCAAATTTTATCAGTGAAAGACAACCAAATATTCAGTCTTAAAGTACTGATATAAACATCAGTTGTGTATAAAGGTACATGAATTGTTTGGTATGCTAGTTTAAGTATTTTAGTAAACCTCTGTAAATTTCAACTCACGTAGAGATGATTTTATATTAGTCGCATGATTTCTCACTTTTGCAGCTTAATCTCTTTGGCCAATGAAGTATGTCCCAGTCTCATTTTCTTCTACTACTATCCTTTTAACTTCTGCTCTACTCTGAGCTACTATTGTTTATACTGACCTGTGATGGTTAATTTCATGTATCAACTGGACTGGGCCACAAGGGGCCCAGACATTTTGTTAAATCTTATTTTGGGTGTTACCATATGAGTGTTTTTTGATAAGATTAACATTTAAATCAAAAGACCCTGTAAAGCAAACTGGTTTCCCTAATGTGAGTGGACCTTATCCAATCAGTTGAAGGTCTGAACAGAACAAGAAGAATGACCCTCTTCCACATAAGAGAATTCCTCCTACCTAACAACCTTCGAACTGGGATCTTGGCATATTCCTGCCTTCAGTCTCAAATGGGAAATGTCAGCTCTTCCTGGGTCACAAGCCTGTTGGCATTCAAACCATACCATCAGCTTTCCTGGACCTCCAGCTTGTTGACTCAACCTGTGGATCTCAAGAGTTGTCCGCCTCTGTAATGTGGTTTAGTCGCTCAGATGTATCCGACTCTGTGAGACCCTGTGGACTGTACCCAGCCAGGCTCCTCTGTTTGTGGGATTCTTCAGGCAAGAATACTGAAGTAGGTTAGCATTTCCTTCTCCAGTCTCCTTAATAGTATGAGCCAACGCAATATAATAAATCTCTTTACATATATAAACAAAATAAGTATAAATATGCATACACTTAACATTGGTTCTGTTTCTCTGGAGAACCCTAATATACCACCCACAACCACCATCAAATATTTAGCAATTTTTTATGTGTGCAAGCATGCTCATGAAACTTTATCCCTAACCGTCTCTCATACTAGCTCTGCCTGATAAAATCCTACATAGTTTCAAGCCCCAACTCAGAGACCTCCTCCCCATGATGCACCATCAAAGTGGAGTTTCCGCACTTCACACATCCATAGACTGTTTAGCACTATTTGCATTCATATCTGCTTGTCTGTGACTGGTGAGCTGGAAGAACACAGTTCTTCCTGGACAATGTGAACTGTCTTCTTATATCTCAAAAGGGAATATCTGAAGGACTGGAATACATTGTCACAACATAATAAAGCAGGGATTATTTCTGACTGGGTAAAAACCAAAGGAAATTTTAGCTGTCTGACCAAGAAAAAATTCATTTCAAACTCTTTAGACCTTGATTTCTTCCATCAAATGTAAGTGATTCTCTTCGGTTCACCAAACTCCCTTCCAACTCGATATTTCCATATCTCCATCAATCAACCAATCAACAGTAAATGCTCATTTGACTCAATACTCATTTTTAAATTATCTTAAATAATATAATATGAAGCCAAAAGTATAAACTTGCTCTCACATAAATGCAACAATTCACAAGTGCACCCATTCTCTCTGAGACCTTTTAAGATAGTAGCCTGACAGGGAAAAACAAATGATAATGATTAAAAGAAAGCAACATGTGTCTCCAACAGGAAGATCCATAAAAAACTGATCACAGGGAAACATGAATATCTTCAGCCCACACACTCACTTTCTCCGAGATATTATCAGGTTTAATGTCTCTGGTCCTAGAGTCTCCAGGGAACCGTTCATGCGGGCTCCTGCCTTCGTCAACACTGATACGTACTAATATGTAAAGAACAGTTATTTGTAAGAACTGAAAGTCAGAAGTTTCTGTTTACTTATATGGCTCTGCACCTCTTTTCAGCCAGGAAATGGAGTAGTCAGGAAGGCTTTATAATGTTGTATCAATTTATTCCAAGTACAAGAGTATTTTATAAACCTTTTTTCAAATTATCTTCACTTGGTACCATAATTGTCAGCAAGTTTTGTTCTGTGTTGGCCATCCTTCCTTTTGTTTCAGTCTTTCATAAAAATCTTTTTGTGTGACAGTCAAGCAGCTGTGCTTTGTTCTTTAATGTTCCTAGCCTGGATCCCCAGCCGAGACCACTTTATAACATAAACGGCAAAGTACCATTTTCACAGCAGGGACAACTGTGTTCATCTTCAAAAAGAGGCATTAATAAAATGAAACTGTAATGAACATGCTAATTCTGATCTCAGGGTAGTATAACAATGGCAGAGAGAGTCGACTGCCTTCTCCCTGAAAGATGGTAAAGCTGTTTTTTTTTTTTTTAACTGCTATAATGGCTTACATTTTTTGAAACAGACGTATTATGCAAACATTTCTCTCCATTTCCCAATGAAATGCCTTTTCTGTCTCACCCAAATGCTAGCTGTGTGTTTTACTATATCAGTAACAGTCACCTTCAGGGAGCATATTTTTGCCATCTTGCAAGAACTGACTTGCTAAAAAAGGGATGTCACTGAAACATAGAAAGCCAAAGAGCAGAGATCTGAGAGACCACCAATTCAATGCCTTCCGTGTGCACATGACATCAAGATAAATAAATGAGCACAAGTACAAGAAGGTTAATAAGTTTGCTCAAGATGTCACAGTAATTCTGAGACAGAGCCGGAGCTGGGACTCAAATTATTTGAGACCTGAACTTGGGGAGTTTGGGTATTATCATATGCCTTGATGGTGATCATTCATAAACTATGATGCACTAACGTGCAGTAGATCCTCAAATCTAAGTGCCACTTCATAAAATATGTCAGCAAAACTAAGCAACTAAATTGTCTCATATTTTGTCAGCTAACTTTTTGTAGACAATAATTTTACTTAGTGTGTGATCTCGGAACAAACTGGTAGTAACAATCCTGTATATCATGCCCTGTTTTGTTGTGGGGTTTCCCAAGTGGTGCAGGGGTAAATAATCCACCTGCCAATGCAGGAGATGCAAGAGACTCAGGTTCGATCCTTGGGTTGGGAAGATACCCTCAAGTGGGAAATGGCAACCCACTCCAGTATTCTTGCCTGGGAAACCCCATGGGCAGAGAAGCCTGGCGGGCCACAGACCAGGGGGTCCCAGAGTTGGACATGACTGAGCACACACACATGCTCTTTGGTTATGGTAGTGCTGGTGGTGCTTTGAGGAGCAGTACTATTTCAAAATGGGCAAGTCTCAGAAAGTAATCCACTAAATTTAGAAAAATTACATAGTACATGAAGTTTTAGATGGTAAAATGTGCATTTTCTGATTATTACGTTTAAAAAATCTAAATTCAACTAACATATTTAGTCACAGAGTGTTGACTAAATTTTTCTAGAACTTTCTCTTAGAGAAGGGGAGCTATGTGAGTAAGAAAAAAAGGATTCTTGATGTCTTCCTTCCTAAAACAGGCATATGATCCTCGATTCTTACAGGAAAGAAAACTCTGTGGATGGTGATAACTCATTTTCCCTAACCAGTGGCTGATGAGATGTATCTGAGAGAACATTTTCATCTCTGGTTATCGTTACCCAAATTTCCAAGCTTTCCCCTTGATATCTTTGGGCAGGAAGAAATGGTGGCTTGTGAACCAAAGACTCAGAAAGAACCAATTCCATCTGGATGATAACCACTCTTCTTAACACCTTCTCTGGTCCTATACTTTGCCCTTCACCGTAAGTCTAATACCAAATCCAAAGTCCTCAGCAGAATCCCACTATTAGGCAAAGCTCCGCCCTTAATAACCTCTCAGTGAGATTAGAGGCCTCCACTTAAAGTTCTGCATAGGATGAAAACATGTACGACAGCTATGCTCAGCCCCCTAAAGTGCTACAGAACTAGGGAGATGGCATTTGCCTATGTATCCACAGGCAAGGCAACCAAAATAAATCAATAAATGACCTGGAGTCTATAAATACCACATTCACTACTTCTATGAACTGCAGTCTACCCATATAAATGGTAGTTGCTCAAACATCTCATTCCCCGGGGAGCGGGGTTGGGTGGGGGGCAGGGGCATGTTCTGCCCGAGTTTGAAGTTATCCTTCCTTATGAAAACAGTTTTTCAGCATGAGGGTAATTTGAAATGAGCTACACAGGGCAAGTTTTCCCTGAAATACTCCCTTCAATACACATGAGCGGTCAGAGTATTATTTCAATGTCTTGTGCATTAGTTGCACAGGTCAGATGACTAAATCTCCAATTAATCAGGTCCTCTAGTGGCCTGTGTGAAATAAATTAGTGTTCTCCATCCAGTCCACTTAGACAAAACCCATCACGACAGCTGGCACATTTTTGGCACTGTCAGCAAAGTGGGTAAAAAGTAAATGACCCATATGGACAAAATGGGCATCAGACAAGGGGCAATGGATAAAAAGTGCAAAGCAGTTTCCATCCACTGCAGAGCAGAGAGCTTGGGTATCTGCCAATGTGATTTTCAAGGGAAAGTGAACTTAAAATGGGCATAAAGCCCATCAACTATAGGATAAAACTCCTCATGTTCATCTAGTTAACTGTTTACAATGTTCATAATCTAGAAATGCAGTTTACCAACTAGAATATTTTTAAAGACTATTACTAATAAGATTACCAAAAGTTATGTAGAAATTTTAAACAAAGAGGCAACTCTGAGAAACAAAGGTACTTCCCAAGTCCACTTATTTCATCCTGCAAGGATACATGAAAATATTCTATTTTAAGGTTATGTTTAGACTACTTTTTCATTATCCAAAATATCTCTGAGTTTTTCTCATGAAACATTTCCAAGTTGCTAAAAATAATCTTAAAAAAATAAGGTTTAAGTACTTTACTAGAAACATAAATTTTCATACAAATGTACTTATATATGACAGATATTCACATAGAAAGTTAAGATCACATTAAAATTTCAAATGCATTTCCTTTACAGAGAGCCAGCTGGATAACAGCAGATGAGATGGGAGGACCCCAATCAGCTGGGAGGAAGGACAATAGAAACCCGCGTGTATGTCTATGTCAAGGGATCGTTTCCTCCAATTTCATATTAACGTCCTCATCAAACACATAAAGATTAAGTCAAACCAAACAACTGCCATTGCTTCCTCTTAAGGGGTTTGTTCGGGAAACTCAGAAGGTGAAAACATCCAAAAAAGTGTCTAATAAACTTTACTTGATTGCATCTTCATAATACATTTTCTACATGATAGCACTAGTTATAAACCACGTGAATAAGAGAAGGTCAAAAATTTAAAAGACCAACAAATCAATCTGGTTTTGCTTCCCATATGAATATTCCTCCCAAATTACTCAACAGTCTTCGGACCTTTCATCTAAATTTATGTGAACACACACAAGTATATGCACATATGCATATATTTTAGTACATATTATAGTACATATAGACATAGTCTTCAAGTTTCCAACTCCCAAATCTAGCTTCTCCTAACTGCTCTTTTTTCCCTAATGTCTTATTTTACCTAACAGATTTTACTCTTTTCTTTACCCTTACAAATATTTAAAATTCATTTCTTTTAGAACCCATTCACAGAGTTCAATTATTTGCACTTCACAGACTGTAACTTCAACTCTCACCAATTGGGCTTCCTGGCTCTTATGTGTTGGAACTGGCATTCATGTTTTATTAGAATGGATACCAATGAGCCCATCTGTAAATAAATGACCTTATCTGGACTTGTATGTCCTGGACTGTGTGGCGTCTCTAATGGGGTGGATCCTTACATGGCTGCATGCTCCACACTCCATGGGATTCACTATTTCTAACCAGCTTTTTCATTAGCTTCTGAGTTCTAAGTATTGTACTACAGAAATAGTGCTAGAATTCTTACCTTATACAGAAACTGATCTAGCTCTTCTTCCCACCATCCTATTTGATATAGAGCTGTGTCATATTGGAGAGTTAAATCACCAGCCCTGTATCATATAGTCCATTTGGCTATTATCTTGGTTTGTAAGATTACAAATTGTCTTTTATCTGGAGGTTCTCTCTTTGTTTTCAGTACCTGGAAATACCTTTCTTGTTTATAAGCCTAACCATGCATTTAATTTTATTTTCAAATATATTATCAACATCTTTGTATGTTTATAGAGGGACAGAGAACATTCTATAAGAACATAGCTTGTCATAATGACAAGAAACGTACCTCACACCTGACTTGCTTGTTTTTAAGCAGCATTCTGTTATACAAAATTCAAAGATTTTTATCTACTTGGTCAATATTTCCCCTAAGACTTAGTAAGACGTTTCTATTACTTAAAACACATTTTAGGATGTATACGTAAATCTTCTTTTCTAGGCTTCTCAGGTTGACTGATTAATTCTGGTACTAAGTAGATCTTAAAGGAAATGTTTTTGGTTTTATTAAACATACAAAGAAAATATATCCCTCAAAGCTGGGGGATACAGAATGGAGGAGAAATGTTCTTAATCTATACATGTTTCTCTAAGATTATTTAATTATGGTCTCTTCTTTCTAATTCTCATCTGAAGGCTGTCTAAATTGCGGAATCACACAAAGTGAATTTCAAAGCAATACAAAGGAAATAAATGAACAAATGCAGGGTTGTATGAGAAAGGAAGAAACAAAGGCACAGAAGAGTTCATCTAGAAATATCAACTATGGCTGAAACCCAATTAGGCTATGTCCTTATCTCTACACAGAAGACCAAATTATATGTATTTTATACACGGCAATATTATTCATCACTAGCCTTTCTTCTTTTCCACTGTCATTCTAAAGGAAGTCTTGAAAGCAGACACACTGTACTAAAGATCTGGCAAATCATCCCAGGCTTTGGACAAACTGTAGAAGCCACATAGCCAGAAACACATAAGGTATATACACTGTTTCCAATCCCTTTCCACCAACAGATGTTAGTCTAAGAAATATAAAATCATGAAGAAAATTAGCTTTTTGACATAAGAAAGGTATATTTGTCATTCGTGATTCTTCTCATTAATAACAAATCATCTTTAGGTAGAAGATATCCCTTTAATTTTACAAGAATCAATGTCAGCTTTGGTAATTTGCAAAAGCTGCTGCTGACCTATATATGAAAAGTCCACACAGGAGTGAAGTTAACATGCAAAAGAGTAACATAACCTGCTTGCTTTTGAGGTTCTTTACCAAAAATCAAAATGGTATCTGACATTTGAAATCAGTACTTCTTTAATTTTTTTTTCTCTCCCTGACTAGCAGTTTTTAAGTCTTATGAGAGAAAGCACCCACTGTCTAGTTAAAGTTTGACCCTAATAAATATTTGACTTCAACATATTTACCAATTAAGTGTCATGACAATGCTAGTCTTTTCAATGATCCTACAAAAGAATACCTGGGGTACAGAATTTCAAAAGTGACACAAGCAGCAGCCTTGTACTTCAGTACTTACCACGTAAAACTGTGAGTCTGGTGGACACACTTATTTCTCCCACGTTATTCGAGGCCACACATTCATAAATGGCCTCGTCACGTGGAGTCCGTAAGGGCTGTATTCTGAGAACTGATCCAGATCCATCGTCAAACTCTATTACCTATTAGAGGAAACAATAGCTGTCACAGGTGTTGTTACTATCATCTACGTCTCATCTAAACCTCCTAACGCAGTGGTGGACTGGCCATTAGGCTCACAATAAACTCAGAAGCATTTTGTGACTACATTTTGATACAGTGATGAAACAGAATAATTGGTCTAATGTAATGAATCCTGTACTGAACAATGGAAAGACATGAAACTACATATGCAAAAAAAGTAAATTTCTTATCACTGTAGAAAACCATCCAGGATTTACTCATGAAAATATTCCAGTATGTGTATCTAGGGCATTGTGACCCTGGTATTAATTTTGCAAGAGACGTGCTGCTGTGATGTGTAAACTTCTTAAATTATTCTGTCTTTGATAGTACAAATTCACATGCAGATCCATTCAGTAACTGAAATGTAAGGTGAAGGGATAATGCATACCACCACTGATAGCTATTCTGCTTTAAAATGTCTCATCCTAAACAGTATAGACAAGCGAACCATGAAGAGAAACTGCATAAATCTAGTACTTAGGCAGCCAATGAGACGTCTTTCACAGCCCAAGAGACTGATGGCATGCATTAATTTTGCAATAAATCATTCCAGTATTTGTTCTAGCTTAGCATTTTCTGCATTTTTAGGGCATTCTTGCTGTAAAATGGAGGCTTGCTTCAGCAGGCAGAAAATTAATGTTCTAAACAGTAAGCCTGAATTCACTCTCATTATGGACTGAACTCTGAAACAGTTAAGAAATCTTAGGTATTTGTCACCAGATTCAAGTGGTACTTTTTAAAAATGATGATGACATTGATATTGAGGCCATGATGCTGATATTGATAATGATATGATATGATAATATGATGATATTGATAAATATGTACACAAAACTGTAGAGTCCTCTACTTATCTTTTCTATAACTATGAAGGGTTTTTTTTTTAAACTGTTCACTGAGATTCTGTTTTTTTTTTTTTCCACTTCCCTATGAATAATACATCCATGTGCTTAAACTGTGAATAAAGAACGCCTTGGTAAATATATTTACAAGATGCTCAATCCCAGATTTTGTGTATAAGTGTCAACGTATGGGGAAAAAAGGGCTTGAAAGTTTTTAAAATATATCCATTTCAAGTCCTTTTCTCATTCCATTTATGTTCTAAATTCACAGAGATAGCCAAATGTCCCACTTCTCAATGAACCACAATTTAGTTACAACTCTATTAAAAATATCACACATTTTAGAATGAATCTACTATGCATCTTGGGAGAATAAAGTTCCAAAGTTACTTTGAGACTTAATTTTTTGTCAAATATGCCATAATTTAATATATATGTGTGTGTAGTGAGAGAACATCCCCTGGCTTAATGAAGAGAAGGGTTTAAACATTTTTAATACTAATTTTAATTTTTATTTTTTTGGTCTTATTGAGAAATATCTGACATACATCACTGCATAAGGTTTAAGGTGTATAGAATGAAAGTTTAATTTACATATATGGTGATATGATTACTACAATAACTTTAGTTAACATCCATCATCTCATATAGATATAAGAAAATAATTTTTTTTCTCCTTGTGATGAGAACTCAGTATATAATCTCTTAATAACTTATGATTGTTACCTGTCATTGTGTGATTATATTTCGGAACTATTTCCTACGTTTAGGCCTGTCCAGTTCAACAAACGAACTATATATCCCATATTAGCACCCCATTAGGTGCTAATGTTATAATTTCCAATTTGAAAATCCTATTTAACACCTGGTATTGATTATAGCATCTCTAGGCCAGATGCTGTATTTGCCAGTGGAGACAGAAGAGGTAACAAAAATCAGTCACACTCAAACTCTCACAGGCTTTAGAAACTAGTGAAACCAAAAAATACATATACTGTTACAGATACTAAAGATTCACAGGCCAAGTCTCAATATTATTTGATATATCTGCTTTGTGTTAAAATGATTAATTTTTTCTGGATGTGTTTATATGATGCTCATTAGGACTCATGTACTGAGCAGAATTCGTGCTTTGAAAGGTTTACTATTATAATTTAATCTTTATTACAAGAGTTTGTCAAGAAGTCATCATTACTAGTATGTCTGATGTCAAAATTCTCTTTGACAAAAAAGTTCACTTTAATTTAAACTAAAAAGTCTATGTGCACCAAAGGTTACATACATACACATCTTTTTCTATCTGATGTAGGAAGTGTTTCTTAAAGATTAAGATATTCTTTTTATGTTTAAATCATTATAAATATTTGATCTTCAAACAAACACAATTTTAAATTTATCATTTGTAAATTACAGTCCAGATTTCAATTTTACCAGTGTAATTAATTAGGCCCTTTATGCACTTGGTCATTTATTTCAAAAATGAGTAAAATCTCAATGTTCTGAGTTTTGTAGCTGCTATATTTCTTTTAACTGGGAATAACTTTAATTTGCCAAAATGTAAATTAGGCTATGAAGCAGATCAGAAACTCAGGTAGGAGGAAGTGAGTGTTATATTAGGTATTAGCTGGAGGTCCCAGTACCCTGTAAGAACCAGTCTATAAATCACAGGCATGATGTTGTATGCTTCTTCTAATTTTCTTCTGTGCAGCTTATCACCTATTTTACTCCTCCAGAATGAGTAAATTTATATCATAAGGCTCCTTCAAAACACCCCCAGAAACGATATCTGATGCATGTTTTACCAACTACAGTGCACTGAGCTTTCTCGAGTAAATACAACTGATTTCTTCAATAGGTTTATCAACTATCAACCTGTTTGAGTATGTTTCTTCCAGAGCAGTTCTTTACACTAACACAATGGAGCAAAAGTTCTCATTCTAGTCCATGCTACTTTTAAAACACAGGTGTGAAGTATAGTGGATAACTAAACTTGCTGCCCAGTACCCATTCTCCTTCCAAATTACAGGAACTTGAATTGCCTCTAGGAAAACACTGCTCCTTCATTTCAAACCACAGAGTTGAATGGAACTGACTTCATTTCCAGCAACAGAGGTAGATTCTGCTTAACTTAGTCAGCCTGTACCATCCAGCTATTCACAAAGATTGATTCTGGGATGAACATGTAACTCAGGAAGATCCAATAGCAGAGGAAGTTCTCACTCATCCTCTAGTCTTGGATGTGGGAGGATGGGAGGCTGCATCTTTCCATCTTAAGGGAAAGCAGTCTGAAAATGAGGTTACGGATAGATGCGAAAAACACTATTTGAGCCCTGATACAAGTAGGACAACAGTCAGTCATATGAACCCTCAAATTCTCTTTTTAAAAAAGTCAGAGCCATTTATAGTGAACTTTTCCATCCCCAAAAACATAAAGAATGACATATCTCAGTGATTACAACACCTTGTTTAAGAGTAAAACAAGTAACATACAAACCAAAAACCCAACAGATACATTCTTCCCCCAGAGAAACAGAACAATGGACCTAATACCTCAAATCTTTGATTGCTGACTTTCTTTCCCTTTTTGTTCCAGACAATTTTAGGTCTTGGGTCTCCTGTAGCTTGGCAAATGAAGGAGGCAACTCCGCCAGAGACCCCTGTCTGGTCAACGGGAGTTCGCGTGAATCTTGGAGGTGCTAAAATAAAAAAGAAACAGACATCATAATGAGATGGAAAATTGAAACACAGATTATTATCTCACCGCACTGCTCTCTCCACAGCCCTCAACCCTAAGTCAGTCAATACATATATAATACACATATAAATATACTGGGATGACAAAATTAGGAAAGCACCTTTTAATTTGAGGGTAAATAAAAGGGGAAGGAGGTAACTTTCTGGTCAAGTCATCTGTTAGCAGTTTTAATGCTGAGACCAGTATTAAGGCAGAGATCCAATAACATTCGAAAAGGAACATCACACATTAATTTTTATTACCAGTATTAAAAAAATCCAATTTGTCCTCTGTAACAAAATGAGCTCATCAATCAAAGTGAGTAAAATTTTAGCTCTTTGCTTTGATGCTGCTATCAGGACGCTGCCAGAAAGCAGCAATGCCACTGCTAAGCTATTAAAATAAGTGACATTTAAGAGAAATTCTAGGAAATTTTAAAGAGACTGGAAATACAGCCTTGAGTTAGAAGGTTTAGCAAGAAACAGAAATAGGAGAAAATGGTACAGTGACTCCAACCCAGATATTGTGTGCTGTCTTACTTGAAACTTAACTCCACAATTTGCATAAAAAGATGAGTCAAGAAGCCTCCAAAGTCATAGCAAGGAAAGTAAGTTCTGTAAAGAAAAATGTAGACTTCAAGACTCTAGGACAAAAGGCTAAAAGTGGGAGGTTTTTCAAATGCCCTTCATCTCCTTTAAATGTAATATTTACTTTCCTTCTTAAAAATCTGCTTGTTATCCATCATATATTTCCAGATCTAGAAATTCATTAAATGAGAATTATATACAATGGAGATAAACGCTTATGGACAAAATACTCACCATTATCTCTTATTTACAAAGATTATAAATACATAAATGTCAATTTGAGTATTTATAGGAATCGATAGTGAGATCAGCTATGGCATAATCATCAAACAGTAAACATTATATTTATAAACATATGCCATGAGAAATACTTATGATTCAATGGTAAGCCAGATAAGCACCACACAAAGTTATACATGAGGGATAACAGGTAAAGAAAAACACACCCCAAAAAAGATGGCACAAAATATGCTAAAATATTAACAATCGTGCAGGGGTGGGGGGGAGAAGGTGTTCTAATTATTTTTCCTCCTCTTCACATTTTTCTTGCATCCTTGAGTTTTTACAATTATGTTATAGTTGGACATTTTTTTTAACTCAAAAACATTTTACCTCACTATTTTATTTTCTATTTTCTTATCCCTACGATCAAAAAAAAGAACAAAGAAACAAAAAGAGTTTTCTCTTCTCTCTTGCTGTAATTCACCTGTATGTCATTGAAATAAGGTTTTAAGTAACCATAGCTAATGTTTATTTTGAAAACTCTCCTTAGATTTTAAGAAAGAAGAAAATAGCAAAGTCCATCACTATTTGCTCGTCACCACTATTTTCTCTGCCTTGTTTTCAGGTTTCCCACGTGATGCTGCTGCTGGCCCAGTGATGTGTGTCCTGACCCTCATCATGGTTTTCCTTGAGTCAAGGAAGGCAGACTGCCCTCTCAGCACCAGTGGGCTACAGGTCACAGGGTCGCAAAGAATCAGACACAACTGAAGTAACCTAGTGCGCACACACACACGCATGCACGCACACACACACACACAGACACACATGCACACATGCCTCATTTTGAGATGCAAAACTTTCCTCTTTCTTGTATATAAATATGAAGTGTGAAATAAATAATTTTGCAGAGATCCCTTTCAGGTTTAAGGTATTAACTTCCACAATGAGGCAAAGAACGGAGAAGTGAGGGGAGTGGCGTATTTGCAATGCTGATAAAGGAACATGAATCTCCACTTCATCAGCAAATTCAACTTGATAGTAGCTCTGGTGAAAACCAGGCCCCCATTTGTTCAGAAACCCGAGGAATGAAAGCAAACTCTGACAATGCTGCTAGATATCACATCCAATAGCATCTCGGGATAGCAATACAAACTAGATAATTACCAGAACTGCGAGTAATGTTTAAAGTGATTTCAAATTGACTAACAGTGAGAGGAACAAAAAATACAGTATACTGATGTCAACTGTCTGTCACAAACAAAACAGATATTAAACTTTTTGTTTATGTTTTTCATTCTGCTGTTCCAAACAATGTAAATGGATAATAACCACATGTTTGTCAGCATCTAATATGGAAATTATAATTATGGAATTGAAATTCCTAGGGAGTTTTCCCTGAAAAAAACATATTGCATTGCTATAGTAAGTGATACAACATATCATTTTTAGGTACTTTATTTTTCACATTCCATAGCTTAAAAATTGGAAAACCAATTTTAATAAACCAGTCTCCCATTTTAGTTGAAATTTCTTGCAAGAATGTATGGACTGGGCAGAGGGATGTTGTATACAATGACATTGTACTAATCAGAAACTGAATAAACAAAGAAGGTAGGATGCCATTTTTCCTGCACTGGGATTTTTTTTAAAGGGGTAGTATCCTAGTTGGCATCCTAAATTTGGAGATTATGACAATCTGCAAAGAGGTAATATTCTGCCTGCCAGTGCAGGAGATGTGGGTTCGATCCCTGGGTCGGCAAGATCCCCTGGAGAGGGAAATGGCAACCCACTCCAGGATTCTTGTCAGGAGAACCCCCATGGACAGAGGAGCCTGGAGGGCTACAGTCCATTGGCTCACAAGAGTCAGATATTAGCGACTAAATAACAACAACAAATTATTCAGCAAAGTGTTTCCTAGATACTGAGCCAGATTATTATAAAACTTGTAAGTCTTACCTCTAAATGGAAAGCAAAGGAGGCAAGTTACCATTTTCTCAAAAAAAAATATTCAGATGTGTTTTTCATTTTCTGTTCATACCATACAGTTCTCAGGCAAACACTGACGAGCTTAAGAATCTACCAAAGATATGATCACTGGATGTTACTGCAAGCATTTTATTTATTTTTAAATTTAATTGATAATTTTATTTTTTTAATTTTTATTGAAGCATGGTTGATTTATAACATTGTACTAGTTTCAGGGGTATAGCAATGTGATTCAGTTATACATATACATATAACCACTCTTTTTTACATTCTTTTCCCATATAGGTCATTACAAGGTACTAAGTAGAATCCTGTAAGAATTTTATTTCAAACGATGAAGTCAGTAGAATTAACCTAATGAGTTGTGGACATTTTGGGGGGGAGAAGAAAAAACAGAATCTGTTTCAAATCTGGGACTGTTTTCCTATATCCCACTACCTACCACTGTAGTGACTCAGCCTTCTTCAAAAAACAGCCCTTAAATTTACTCTTTAAAAACAAACACAAGAAATGAAATTGAAAAACTGTTGTGTTTTTAAAAAGGCATATCAAGCATTTGCACACAGAATTTTTATTTTAATTTTTTTTCTAAATATAGAAATATTAGGCTTCATAGACAAGAAAATCATCGCTTTCTTACGGGATCCGATGTCAATTTTTCTACATTTGTCCACCAAATCCAAACCACAGAATGGATATATGCCATTACTCTATGATACAAAGTTAAGACTCCAGATAACACAGCAAATCCTTTCAGTAAGCATGTCTGTAGCATCCTAAAATGCTAATAATCTTGGTTGGTCAGCCTCTAACAGTGACACCGTCAATGCTAGGCAGATGACCAAAAGGTAAGAGATGAGAAAGAAAGAAGAGTAAACATAAGTCCAGCAAACACTGGAGGCAAGTAAAAATCTTAATTCCCAGAGGAATCTAACAACACAAAGCACCTACCCCCCCTCTTCTCTGTATCTCTGCTTAACAGAAGAAACTAAATGTATCTTCTGGCTTCTTCTGTCATGCTGCTAAGTCACTTCAGTCGTGTCCGACTCTGTGCAACCCCATCCCTGGGATTCTCCAGGCAAGAACACTGGCGTGGGTTGCCATTTCCTTCTCCAATGCATGCAAGTGAAAAGTGAAAGTGAAGTTGCTCAGTCATGTCTGACTCTTCGAGACCCCATGGACTGCAGCCCACCAGGCTCCTCCGTCCATGGAATTTTCCAGGCAAGAACACTGGAGTGGGGTGCCATTGTCTTCTCCGTCTTCTGTCATGGATATACTCAAATTTAAGTCATTCTCCGACTTAAATGCTCCGAAGGTGGGAAGAAAGAGAAGATAATCCAAGTAAAAGAACAAAACAAAGATTTCCACTACAAAGTCACACCATAGGACAGCCTCAGGTCTGAACAATGAAAGTCCCAACGACTATCCCATGAAATACAACCACAAATGTTATAGTTGTTTTAAGAAAAAGAGAAACATCAGGAGTATAAAGACAGAGAGAAAGATATTAAACTTTACAGTCACTAACATTCAGATAGGCACTCTTCCATTTTTGTAGCTAACTGCCACGGCTATCCACTTAGAGCTGCCAGCTCCATGCACGTCTGTTCAAGTCGGTTCTGACAAGTGAGGAGTATGACTTTTCATTAAACGAATGCCAAGCAGAGGTCAAATTACTGTTGGACCCAGAAAGTTGATTTTCTAAATGGAAAATAGACAAGCCAAACATGCATATGAGTCAGAACAGAGGCACGGTGGATATTCTAGACCATGTCTGCCATGCTCACGTGTTGTTCAAAGACTGCATTCCCGGGATGCATTCACAGGACAGACAGGAGCTCCAGGAATCCAGTAGATTTTTATTTCCTACACAGCTCGAGATGAGCCACAGGCTGCTGACTGATATTTTTCTTCCATAGATTGCTTTTCACAGTACAAACAACACACAGTGCCCTTAATAAAATGATTGTAATATTTTAATGCTAGATCAGGTCTACAGTTGTTAGGCTTCTGAAGACAAGATGATAAGCCCAAAGACCACTTAAGGTGTTTAAATTCAGGAGACCCTACCAAAACCAGCAAATTGTCTTTGACCATTCTAAACAAACTGCACTACTGAGGACAAAACCTCCCTTTAGTATGCTATGTTATACAGAGCTAGATATTAGCTGGGAGAACCACTGAAGTCCACTAGCATCATCCACGGAAGAAAAGGATTTATGAAAAATTCTTCAAGGTTAAGAAAACGACTCAGATTTGTGGTAACTGGATTAGCAAACTGAGAATCATCTCTAAGGCCGGCCCTTGCAAAGGGCCATGTGTTACAGAAATGAAGACATGAGCCGATGGTGCCATTTGTCTAATTTAATTCTAATGAATAAGCCACTTCTGCAGACATCAAAGAAATATGTCTGTCGCACGGGAAACAAAACTAACAGCATGTAACTAATTGTCTTTGTTTCTTTCAGCTGATTAACATTTCCTTAAAAAGTTTTGTTTTTAAAGGCGCATTTGTCATAATAATGTACTTAAAATCTTGAAAGAGGAAGGTTAATAATGTTACTAAATGATACTGAGGGAGAGGATGAGGAAATGTTTCGTAAAAATAAATAGGCAGTCCTGTCTCTAGGAATCCACTTCCTCCCTAAAAGTTGTCTGTAGAATTTATGAGACTGTCAGCTGACCTCATCTCTGTTCTTTCTTTCTCTGGAAGAATAAGGCTGAGGGCTCTGAAAGGAAGCTCAGGAATGGAGACCCAGAGGTGGATGAGAAATGCAAAGCACAGGAGGTGAATCTGGGATGATGTTAAGAGCCATGGCCAGGTCTGAAGGTTTAGGGAGAGAAGAACCATTCTCACAGGGTTTACATTCCTGTCCAGCCAAAATACACTCTACCAACACTGACCCAAACATACAAAATGGCCAAAGTCTGTGTGGATGATGAATTTTCTGTTATGACTCATTGGAGTAGACAGGAAACACGGCCAACATAGCAGGACAATCGTGCAGGCTCATGAGAAGGGAAGAGAGGGGAGGTCCCAAACTTGACGTATAACTCTTTAGAGAGCCAGAATTCCGGAACAAGACACCAGACTGAACTGGTGTCTATAGCAAATGTTCTTCTACATAAAGCAGGACCTCTGGGAACATTTATACTATCAAAAGGAATCTGAACAGGGTCACCTCTGACATCCATGGTCAGGATGGACTTCAAAGACTATTTTTGAGTCATCAATGAAATTCAAGAGACCTGGGTTCTATCCCTGGGTTGGGAAGATCCCCTAGAGAAGGGATAGGCTTTACCCACTCCAGTTTTCTTACCTGGAGAATACAACAGACCGTAAAGTCCATGGGGTCGCAAAGAGCTGCACACAATTGAGCAACTTTCATTTTCTTTTTTTTTTTTTTCTTTCTAAATGTATGTAGTACTGCAAAGCTTTCTATTATTCTATAAAATAAGAGCGATGGTATAATCTTACAGGACTATGGAAAAAATTGCACATAAGATATATAAAACATTTGGTCCAATGCTTGGAATTCACTGGAAAGTAGTTATTTCTTTATCCCATTTTGATATATAATGCTCCTTAAATCATTTTTAACAGCTAAAATATAGTGGAGCTGTATTAAAAAGAAAATATCACAGATGCCTCAAAAACAGTCTTTGAAGGTCCACCCCTGGCTATGGATGTCAGAGGTGACCCAGTTCATATTCCATGTGATAGAATAGATGTTCCCAGAAGTCCTGGTTTATGTACAAGAACATCTGCTCTAGAAACCATTCAGCCTGGTGTCTTGTGCCGGGATTCTAAAAAATTCCAAGCACTGGACTGAATGTTTCATATATCTTATATGCAAGGTTTTCCAGAGTCCTGTAAGATTATACCATCATTCTAAAAAAAAAAAAATGAAAAGATTATACCATCATTCTTACTTTATAGAATAATAGAAATCTTTAGAGTACTACATACATTTAGAATGAAAGAAAGAGGAAGGGAGAAAATGGGAAAAAAAGGAAGGAAGGCTCACTGAGGTTTAGAGTGAGTCATGGACTTTTGATCTAATTGTGAAGTCCTGATATTTATACTGTTCCAAATTAGAAGATGGAAAGTGACAAAGATGCTACACAGACAATATGGTATAACTCAATTTATTGCATATTTTCAAATCAAGTCTGTTTTAGTTAACCATAAGAAGTATACTGGCTGTTTTCTCAAGGGTTTAGTGAGTACTTCGTGTTGTATTACAGCAATTATTTTTCACTTTATAAGTGAGAAAGTTCACCCAGAATGTCCATGGGTGTTCTTTTTCCTCATTTCTAATAACCAGAGTACATCATCAGAAACGCTGGACTGGAGGAAGCACAAGCTGGAATCAGGATTGCCAGGAGAAATATCAATAACCTCAGATATGCAGATGACACCACCCTTACGGTAGAAAGTGAAGAGGAACTAAAGAGCCTCTTGATGAAAGTGAAAGAGGAGAGTGAAAAAGTTGGCTTAAAGCTCAACATTCAGAAAACTAAGATCATGGCATCTGGTCCCATCACTTCATGGCAAATAGATGGCAAAACAGTGGCTGACTTTATTTTTCTGGGCTCCAAAATCACTACAGATGGTGACTGCAGCCATGGCATTAAAAGATGCTTACTCCTTGGAAGGAAAGTTATGACCAATCTAGACAGCGTATTAAAAAGCAGAGACATTACTTTGCCAACAAAGGTCCGTCTAGTCAAGGCTATGGTTTTTCTAGTAGTCATGCATGGATGTGAGAGTTGGACTATAAAGAAAGCTGAGCGCAGAAGAATTGATGCTTTTGAACTGTGATGTTGGAGAAGACTCTTGAGAGTCCCTTGGACTGCAAGGAGATCAGTCCTCAGTGTTCATTGGAAGGACTGATGTTGAAGCTGAAACTCCAATACTTTGGCCACCTGATGCAAAGAGCTGACTCATGTGAAAAGATTCTGATGCTGGGAGGTACTGGGGGCAGGAGGAGAAGGGGATTACAGAGGAGAGATGGTTGGATGGCATCACCGACTCAATGGACATGGGTTTGGGTAGACTCCGGGAGTTGGTGATGGACAGGGAGGCCTGGCGTACTATGGTTCATGGGGTCGCAAAGAGTCAGACACGACTGAGTGACTGAACTAAACTGAACTGAACTGAGTAGCCAGTTGAAATCAGGGATAAATTAAGTATGAAGCCTGGGCAAAAGACAAATATCAAAGCCACAAAATTCATAAATAAAGCACACAAGCTCCAAGTGTAGTATGGTAGAATACTTTTGCAGTTTTCTGCATATACATTTAATTTGTTCATGATGGCAAAAGACAAGAAAATTCTTCATACCCATTCCCTCTTTTCCTTTTCTAGACATCCCGACAATATATTCTACGCATGTCTAGACCATTAATTTATTAAGGTTTCAGCTCCCAATCCCTGACCACTAAAATGGCTACTAGAGTATTCTCCCACCAGATAGAGATGTCTATGCTTCTATATGACTATCAATATTTAAGGAAACTAAAGATTGATATGTATACAACAGAAAGGAAGGGGAGAGGGAGAAAGGAAAGGAAGAAAAGAAGACAGGAAGAGATTTGATTTCATGAAAAGGTATCCCCCACTTGAACTTTTCCTCAGTGCCAGGTGGTCCTTATTTCTGTTGTTTGAAAGATTATCTAGCAACATCTCCACATCATTACGTTAAAAACACACCATGTCATCTGTCCTCCCAGTCCTACTTCTCTTCCTAAGTTTTCATGTGTGTCTGTGGCAGTCCCATTCCCACCAACACCCAGCCCTGACGCCTCAGCCTTTTGTCTTCTTGGAAATCAATATCTCACATCACTGCGGATCCTTCTTTTCCTTTGAGTTTTTGTTAAATGCATCTATAACTAAAGCCCTTTTCCACTCAAAATAAATAAACAAACAAGCTTTAACAACTTCCTGTTGGCAAATAAACCAGAAATTTTGTTGGCCTTTAAGATCTTTGAGAGCTGTTGCCAAACTATTTTTCCAAATATATTTCCACCATTGCCCATCAAGAACCTAAAATCCTGCCTCGATGCCCTGGTACAAGCTGTTCCCTTGCATATAATGCCTTCTCGTCCATTTAAAAACTTATAGAATTTACCCATTTTTCAACCTCTAACAAAATATCTGAAGTCTTCTTTGATCCTCCCATGTGGATAAGATTCACTATCCTTTAAACTTTCTTATCATACCTTCTGTATCTCTTCTATGAGTTTAAGCAGTCTATCATTTATTACAGCTCTTTTATACATATGTATTTCTCTCTCTGTACATTTACTGAATCCTGAGAAAAGCATCTGTGATCTGGTCAACTCAGAAGTCTCATTAACTCCTAGTCACACCAAGGACATAGTAAATGTTCAATACATACTTAGAACTGAAAAAGGGCTTCCCAAGTTACTATACCCTCTAATATTTGGCTGTACATTTTCAGTCCTTAAGATGGCTAATACTGTTAAAAACATGATAACCCTGCTTTCATTTGAATTACATTTGCTTAGAGCTTGATAAATTAACTGAAAAATACAAATTTCATGTAATATATTGTACATGACACGGCAAAGCACTGATATGACATGGTGGGAAACTAATGGATCCATATCAGGCCTTAAGGTTGCAAAATACAGCATATCCAAATTACAGACTCATGCATCCTACCTAGGACTCAATGTATGAACTGAGTAATGAATTGAATGTACTGAATGTAATACAGTGGATCTCACCTCGCTCATGAATATCATTGCACCTCATTGTTATCACAGAGCTCTTCTATTTTCTGCCACTTCTTGTGTTTTTTTTTAAATAAATTGACTTTATTGTTCTGACTGTACATTCTTAATATAAGTAAATTAGAAAACATAAATTAAAGGAAGGTATTTTAAAGCTTTTTCCAATGGTTTCTAATGTTTCCAGTGGTCATCCCTTTGATGAATGAAGACTTTTGTTATGTCTGCTCTCTCATACTTTCTACAAAAGAGATTAATACACTGTATGATTATTTTATACTCTTTTTACTTAAAATATATTGTGAACATCTTTATGCCCATAAATATTTAAATGGAAGAGTATTTTATAGTAAAAAGCATACAGATATATCTTTATTTACTGTTAAACACTGACGTTGTTTCCAATTTTTTAGTGTTATAAAAACACTTCAGTGATTATTCCTATAGTTATATCCCTATACATGTCATTCTTATATGTAATTCATTTCTACATATAAAACTCACAATCATTCATTTCTACATGTAAAATTAAAGGATTAAAAAATTCTACATTTCTAAGATGTTTTATACATCTCAACACATTATCATAAAAAAAACTCATATTCACAGGAGGAATATATATGAGTGTCTAATTACATAGAACATTGCTAAAGCTGAAAATTAACACTTAGTCATTTGCAAAATTTTTATCCTGTTTAGTTAAACAGAGGGATAGAAGGCAGAGGTCAGAGGGTGGAGAGTTTAGAGAGGAAGAAACTGGAAAATTTACACCTTAAAAAACAATCTTCTTCAGGTACTCCTCAAATCCTGCTTTTTCCATTTCCCCTTGGGACAAATGAGGAATTCTTAGTGGTGAATACTCAAAGGCCAATGAAGAAAGAGGGCAAGGAAGAAGCATATCAAATTGAAACTACTGAAAGTAGTACTTAAATGTTATAGAAAATAATTTTTGATTTACGACAATCAAGATATGAAGTCCATTTTAGTCTTTTAAATTGTTTTCCAAAGAACAACTGAGATGAGGCTTCACATGAATTAGTCAGTGTAGAGTAGTAAAATAAGTTTCTCACTTGTCCTATTTCAAAATATATTAATACCTGGGCCATAAACACTTGTTTTACAGCCGTAAAAGTTGTGTGGCCTCATTACTGTATCTCATTATTTAATATACGGTCATGGGATATTATGACCAAAACAAACAGTCCTCTACATCCACCATGTTAGGGCCATAAAACATCTCTGAACTACTGACGTTCTTAGTAAGATCGACCATACACTTTGGTATAAGACGCTATGAACACTGGTTTCGCAACACAAACTTTAGAAAGGCAGTTCCAGTGGTCCTGAATCTCTTAGACAGAATCAGTGGAGCCACTTACCATTCCTTATGTCAGACTCATGCATCCTTAATGAAAACTTGTTATCACTAGCACTATTTAGATATTCACTTAACATTTTCCACTTCAAGCCTCCAGGTTCACATACCATCTACTTATGCATTCAAAATACATAGACTGTGTATCCAGTTTTGTTCAATGGAGTGATAAAGGCCCTTAAACTGACAGATGAAGTCATGCAATCTCTGCTCATTGGTAAAGATGCAGGTGAATAACACATTATTTATTATTATTTTTTTCACCTTTCCTCTAAATGGTAATGTACTCACAAGGTTATTTAACACAGACACTATACTTAATAAAAAAAAGAAACTCTTATCTACTCCTTAGCATCTTTTCATAGTTAAGTTTTCAAATCAGATTCATTTACATCATTCACTGCTCATTTACTCATTAATCATAACTTATCACATCAGCTGTGCTGATCATCATTAAAAGTAATCATTTATTCTTCCTTCTAATGTGCTGCTTATCATGTACCTTCAAACTGGATCACACAGGAAAGGTAATTGGTTTATTTGAAAAGGAAAATGGAAAGATATAATTAAAGTGGCAAAGAAAGGGATAAATGAAAAAACAATGTCATCTTTGGCACTTTTTTCTTCTAATTCTTTTTCAATTTTATGTTACTAAATTCCAGAATACAGATTCTACTACCTCCCCTCTAAGAAATTTCCAGTAAATCAACTATGTCAATTTTGTTTTATTATTAAGGGGAACTAGAGTGATATGTGTACTGGCTTCAGTTTAGAGACCAGTAGCAAACCAGTTCCCCAAAGAGACCCACTGCTGTCATCATTAAGTGTTCAGTGTAAGCTTTGACCCGGTATGAACTGCTATAACTCTCATTTTCCAATCAAAGTGTGATGTTACCACAACTGGCAAAAGTCTGGATTGTTTTTTGTAGGATAGATACATCTTCCAGGAATAAATGTGACCACAATCTTTCATATATCAATTTCATACTGGTAAAGTATGTTTTGGAAATAGCTGAAATGTTCCCAGGTGCTAAACACAGAACGGGTATATGTGCAAACACATGTGCATACTTTCAGTTAGAGGTAAAACAGATTGCAAAATGATTGTCTCTCCTTACTGGAGAAATTCAGAAGCAGTATCATAAGAAAACCTTGTTTATAGACAAAATAGCATCTCTACAGATGCATGGTCTTTGTATGTTACAGAAGCACTCTGTCTAGGACAGAACATTGTAGAAAATGAGCTGCCTGAGTTTTTATTACAAAGGCGATGTTAATTATAATGTATAGAGAGTTTTATAACAAATATGACAGTATTTCCTAAAGAAAGTCCATAATTAATACTACTTTCCAAATAAATGATGTCATGGTTTTTAAGTGCTCCCAAAGATGAAACATTTGAAAATTTCATTGTTTAAAAATATTTTCTTCCAACACAATGTTTTATATTAAGGGGTACTGTCATTTGTTAAGAAGCATGTAGATACATAATGGATAAATAATATAAAAAAAAAAAGAAAAATGATGAAAAAGTTGACTTGCCTATACACCAGAATTGTTTGACTGAAACTGATTTTAAAAATGTTTTTAAAAAATTCAGCATTATTCAAATTTGAACCAATACTCTGCTAGAGATCATTATAAGTTTAAAAGGCTTATGTTATAGCTTCATTCTGTACAACGCCTAGCATATTGTAGATATTTGATACCTGTTAAATAAAGTACAATTATTTCAGTCATATGGATAAATTAGATATGAATATATGTCCTTCCATTATTTTTTTAAAATTCACTTCCCTGTAGATTTAAAGCCAAAAATTATTTGGCAATAGTCTGCAGAATTCCAAATATACTCATTCAATATTAGGTAACTATTAGAACCAGTAACAATTTGTAGGATAATAAAAATACTCATCTGATATCCTTCCAAATGAGCACATGGAGCAAGCAAAAGAGTGGCATTTATTTTACATATTAAATCATTCTTTCTAAAATAAAACAATTTTTAATAGGAGACAGAAATTAGCACCCACACAAGCAAGTTGAATATGGGGAAAGTGTTTCTTTCATAAAATGTCTCATTAAGCTTAATCTTGCTAACCACGACTGATCTCTGCATTCTGAAAAAGAGTAGCCTGTCACCCGCCCATTCTCAAATTCTCCCCAGTGAGCTATTTGGGGGTACAAAAGATGGAAAGATGACAACTGGCTCTATGCTAGGGCTGTGAAATCATGTACCGGCAAGCAATGATAATAATAGATGATCACCCAGGGCCATGGATTGGCCTGTCCACACAGAAAACTCAAGTTGACATTAATTGGATCCTGGCACAGAGAGAATAGGGTACGATTCCTTGGTTTGTAGATGAAAACAAACCTTTAAAGAACTTTAATAAAATGAGTCCAAAATGGAACAGAGTTTAATACAATAATGTAATTCGCACTTCTTTTTTTGGTTTTTTTGGTTTTTTTAATGCTACATCTCTGTCAAATAACCCTATCAGCATTTCCATGACAGCATGCCAAACTGAGGAGGAAATGTCTCATTCTTGCTGCATGTGAACTGAAACACATACATATCACACATTTAGAAAACCAACAAGAGGAGGTTGAGGGACCTTTCCTGTCCCATCCTCACTGAAATCTGTTATGTTCCAGCCAGTCCTTTTGTTCCCATTTTCCAAACAGCATCAGATTTATCTACATAAATATCCATCTCACCTCTCTTGGTTAAAAGAAAAAAATAGATAACACTTGAATCTAAATACAAGGTAATACTACTCACGTATTCTGGAATTTCAGTTGAATTAATCTTCAAATATCAAGTCCCTGATTTGTATCCCTGGGCAGTACAGCCCCTGGTACCAGCTCATTTTGGTGCAGATTATGCATGCTTTTCTAGAGAATACATTCTCTGAGCCCCAGGAAGATGGGAGGTATTCCAAAAGAGCATAGACAGTGAGGACCTTTATTTGCCAACTGACTGCCCACCCCCCTCAACCACCACAATTCTTTAATTTACAGCTCAGGGTATTAAGGAAAAAAACAAAGGGTTTCCCCACACAGAAATAACCTTTTGGAAAAAACCTGCAAACGAGATTTTAATTACACTATTTATCAGTCATAGACTGCACGCAGAAATAAACTGAAACACTTCTTACTGTGGCTTGCTTTTTTTTTTTTTTTTTTCTAATTTAACTGTTGCAGGCAACACCATAGCAATTTAAGCTGGTTTTCTGACAAATTATTAGGACACTTATTTTAGAAGGAAAATCAACCAATAATTACTGCCCTGGCATATGGCTATTGTTCAGAGCAGAAGCTGTGCCTGACAGCTGATGGGCGCAGTCCCCTGCTATCCTTAGAGCACATTTGCAGATACCCAGGGCCTCTTGCCAGACCAAGGCATGTAGTAGCCACCCTTTCCATCCAACCGAGCTGCACTGACCAGCCTGTGCTGAGAACACTCAAAGCACACCATTTCAGGACCTCCTACAAGGCTGGGCCGAGCTTCAGAAGCTAAAAATACTGTTTTATTTATTAACAATTCCAACTGAGCAACAACCACGGCCTTTGAGCATCATACCAAAATATCAAGGTGTAACCCTAAGCACTTCAAGTTTTAGACACACGCCTGAGAGTGTTTTCATTAGTGATTCCAGATCATTATGGATGGAAGAAAATGCTTCTTCTGTATTTGCGTAACAGGAGCATTTGCGAATACACGCCAGGCCACATGTGAGCACTTCATTTTCCAGAATTAGAAAAAAGGCCTATAGATTTTTCCTGACATAAGCTTTTACGCAGCACCAAATGAAAAGATAAAGGCTCCAGGATGCCAAAAGTTAAGAGATGCAGACTAATTCCTTCCCTGAATCATTACATAACTAGCCATAGTCCTTAATGTAATCAAAGGAAATGTTGCTTTAAAGTTCTTTGTAGGACCTTTGTCAAAGTTTGCTGTCTGAAGTCTCTGGGAACCTAGAGAGAGTCCCAGCTGCTTTTGAGGTGGATCTAAGAAGGCCGTGAAAGTAGATCTTTCAAAGCCGAGAGGGGAAAAACAAGAGGAGTCTAAAGGAATGGGCCACAATTAATAACTAAATATGTTATCAGTCACTCCAATTCATCAAATAAATGGACTCTGGGGCTGTCAGAGTGCCTTTTGAAAGCAAAATAAACTACAGAGAAAGATAAAACTAGTGTTTAAAATCTAGGGACTCTTGAGTCCCTTGGACTGCAAGGATATCCAGCCAGTCCATCCTAAAGGAGATCAGTCCTGGGTGTTCATTGGAAGGACTGATGTTGAAGCTGAAACTCCAATACTTTGGCCACCTGATGTGAAGAGCTGACTCATTTGAAAAGACCCTGATGTTGGGAAAGATTGAGGGCAGGAGGGGAAGGGGACAAGAGAGGATGAGATGGTTGGATGGCATCACCGACTCAATGGACATGAGTTTGAGTAAACTACGGGAGTTGGTGATAGACAGGGAGACCTGGGGTGCTGCGGTTCATGGGGTCACAAAGAGTCAGACACAACGGAGTGACTGAACTGAAAATCTGCAAAGCAAAGCAAAGCAATCCCAAGACTGATAGAGACGGAACTAAAAATGGAAAGCATCCGGGAATACAGACATCATTTTTGAAAGAGCTGATATGAAGGTTTATGCTCCCCTTTACCACCCAGGCAAGGGTCTTAACCATCCAACTGCTCCCACCAGTGCCGTGAACTCTGTCATGCATTCCCACATGAGGTATCGGCCTTAAGGATCCCCATGCACTTCTGCAGAGTGCCTTCCCCCCTTCCCATGCTGAATGCTTGAGGCTTGCCTGAGAAAATCATAGCACTGTAAGGGCGGAAGCCAATGCCAACTCATGATCTACAGCCTCCATGGGACCTGTGTCACCTCTCAATCATCTGCCCACCCTTCACCACTCTCCAGAAGTCTGCCCTGCACTGGCCTCTCTCCTCCATGAGATTGATGAGCTCACCTCCCACTTCAACAAGAGAAAATAACTCCACCCAGTGTGAACTTGATGGCAGCCACATCCGATCTGCTGTACAAGATCTTTTAACACAGAGACAATTCTTACTACAGTTTATCCTCTTTCAGGCCCCAATTGCTTCACTTGTTTTTCTACTTCCCCTCTCACCATCACAGACAACTTGATGTATCAAATGCCGCTGCTGTCTACACAATCAACAGCTTCAGTCTCTCCCTAATAGCTACCTCCCTTTAGAACAGGATCTCTCCCCACTGATACACCAAGTCAAATCATTCTTTCTCTGTGGGACAGCTCTGTGCATTACAGAAGTTTTAGCAAAATCCCTGGCCTCCGGTCAGTAGATGTTAGTAACACTCCTTCCCCCTAGTTATGAAAAGGAAACACTGCCAAAGTCTCCTGGAAGGACTTTCTATATTTTAGAACCAACAAAGTATTGTATCTCGAGTCTGTTTCTGTTTTATTTATTTGTTTATTATTTGTTATTATTTGTTTATTTATTTGTTATTTATTTATTGTTTTATTTTTTCACATTTTCATGGGGAGATGGAAGTGAGGAGGGGTGAGTAGGGGTAGAGGATTAACAGGTACAGTTCAGTTCAGTTCAGTCTCTCAGTCGTGTCCGACTCTTTGCGACCCCATGAATAACAGCACGCCAGGCCTCCCTGTCCATCACAAACTCCCAGAGGTTACTCAACCTCATGCCCATCGAGTCGGTGATGCCATCCAGCCATCTCATCCTCTGTCGGCCCCTTCTCCTCCTGCCCCCAATCCCTCCCAGCATAAGAGGTACACACTATCTACAAAACAAAAAACTGCAAGGATATAACATACAGCACAGGGAATGTGGCCAATATTATATAATAACTTTAGCTGGGACATAATCTACAAAATTTTGAATCACTACATTGTAACATCTGAAAATGATATTATATTGTAAATCAACTATAACCCCCCAAAAGTACTGCACCCCAGGAATCTCCACAATCCCTGGAGAAACAGGAAGGCTGGACCCTAGCTCAGACCTTGTCAGTCAATAAATCCCTACCCTATACTACTCTACTGCTTTAAATATTCCTACTGCTGCTCATTTCACATGGCTTATACTTTGTTCATCTTCTCTCTCCCCTGCTAGTCTGTAAGACAAAATAAAGGCGTGACCTATAAAGCACTCCTTAATACATAACTCCAACCAAAGATTATGCCTCAACTGAAATTTATTAAATTACTAGTGATTTCAGGAGATTCAATATATGTACACCTTTTGTATATGAATGTATTTTGGTTATGGTCAAAATGCAGGGAACAAATACATATGAATTAGGAACCTACCTAAAGAAATTATTCACTAAAGTCTATGAATATAAGCCAGGGTATAGATTTACATATATACATTTACATATGTATACACACACACACAGATACACATACACAAATATATATATATATATTTATGTGTGTGTGTATATGTTATTCTTTCTTTCAAATTCAAACACTAGTGGAAATTCTAAAAGATTTTCACTTCCTCATAAATACTAAGGATTGTAATAAAGAAAAAGTATCTTAATGAAATAACCAATAATCATGCTTGGTAAAAAATAAACTTAATACATGAATATGGTAATTTGTTTCCCTTCCTATATACTTAAATGCATCCTTGGAATTTAGCCATGAGGACAATATTATTATTCAAGACCATTAACTTGCCAGGTCAGCTTCTCAAGTTGATCATGGTGTGTGATACCATTATTTCTTTCTCTCTTCTCTCTCTTAATTTTTTCCCTGTTAGCTACTTTACTGGCAGTATTTTTATTGGTCTTTCTGACAAGATTTTGTTTTTAAGTAAAACAATTTTACAAATGTGCACATAGAACAATATTAACTTATTCAAGATTCCTAAGCATGGTTTGGAAAGGTAAGTAGAATTATAATAGCTATACAATCCATGGAATCTCCAGGCCAGAATACTGGAGTGGGTAGCTGTTCCCTTCACCAGGGGATCTTCCTAACCCAAGAATTGCATTGCAGGTGGATTCTTTACCAGCTGAGCCACCAGGGAAGCCCGATATGCAAGTAATGAGAATCAAATTAAATAATCAATAGTTTAAAAAACAATTTAAGAAAGGTGAGAACATGTTTATCATAAAGTTATAAAGCCAGTCTAGTTGAGAAAGTACTCAATTCTGTGGTTACCCAAAATTCATGGAAGGTTTGTGTATAAGGAGATTTCACACATGTTATTTTTCCTAAAGCACCCAAAAAATCTACAAACACAATCTCTGCTTTCCTCCTCTGTCCCTGCAGGGAAATTTATGAATAGAATGCATACTTTAATGGAAGAAAGGCTAATGTGGCTTTGGGGGCCAGAATTTATTGTGATTTAGGGTTGAAATGGCAAAGTGATCAACAACACAATTTGCTTTTAAGTGCAAAGTGGCCCCCTCACCCCCAAATTATAAAAAAGCATTTTCTAGAAATAATATGGTTTGTTTTACCCACTTTAGATACTGAATTTCTAAACTTTAAGCAACAATAATAGGAATATGAAGGTATACATATCAAAACATAAAGAGGATTGAAAAAGTGAATGACGAATGAGCAGATATATTTCCATCAGTACCAAATGGGCCTGAAATTCCATACCCATGAACTTTTTCAGTTTTCACATTTCTTTTACTCCCTGGAGCATGAACACTCTTGACACTTTCTATCCCCTTGAAATTATCTTTTTTTTTTCCTTTTTGTAATATCCCTTTCACCCACCTGTTTTACATATCATACCTTTGACAGGACTTCCTCATCTCTTGATAAGTTTAAGTTAACAAGACCCCTCATTGCTGGTCATCCCAAACTCACACAATCCATTTAACTGACAGTGCTGTTCAATTAAAGTACAGCTGCTATCAGGCCATGATCCTGCTCAGGAATCGTCAACAGCTCCTCACTCAGCCTCAGTCCAGTCACTCAGTCATGTCTTGACTTTGTGACCCCATGGACTGCAGCACATCGGGCTTCCCTGTCCATCACCAACTCCCAGAGCTTACTCAAGCTCAGTTCCATCAAGTTGGTGATGCCATCCAACCGTCTCATTCTCTGTCGTCCCCTTCTCCTACTGCTTTCAATCTTTCCCAGCATAAGAGTCTTTCTTTTCCAATGAGTCAGTTCTTCACATCAGGTGGCCAAAGTACTGGAGCTTCAGCTTCAGCATCAGTCCTTCCAATGAATACTCAAAGACTGATCTCCTCTGGGATGGACTGGTTGGATCTCCTTGCAGTCCAAGGGACTCTCAAGTGTCTTCTCCAACACCACAGTTCAAAAGTATAAATTCTTCGGCATTCAGCTTTCTATATAGTCCAACTCTCACATACATACATGACTACTGGAAAAAGCATAGCTTTGACAAGATGGACCTTTGTTGGCAAAGTAATGTCTCTGCTTTTTAATATGCTGTTTCTGCTTTTTAATATGCTGTCTAGGTTGGTTATAGCTTTTCTCCTCACTACTCACTACTCCTCACCACTGCCTACTGAATACATGGCCAGAAGCTTTGATGAAAGAATTAAGTAAACCTAATCTTATATATTGGAGAAGGAAATGGCAACCCACTCCAGTACTCTTGCCTGGAAAATTCCATGGACAGAGGAGCCTGGTAGGCTACAGTCCATGGGGTCGCCAAGAGTCGGACACGACTGAGTGACTTCACTTTCTTTCTATAGTTCCTTTTGGAAAGGGAAACGGGAACCCACTCCAGTGATCTTGCCTGGAGAATCCCATGGACGGAGGGGCCTGGTGGGCTACAGTCTGTGGGGTTGCAAAGAGTCAGACACAACTAAGCAACAAACACACACACAATCTTATTCGTTAGATCCCTAATTTGCCTACCATGACCACAATCCTCATTACTCATAAACATATCAGACTTGGAGACTTTTCCAAAAATATCATGATTTCATCACATTTTATTTTCAAAATACTGAGCACAGTCACCTGCAACAGAACCATCTTTTTTTGATTAAAAGCACACATTCTAGTAGGAAGATTCCTTTAACAAAAAAAACTACCATATTACCCAGCAATCTCACTACTGGGCATATACTCTGAGAAAAGCATAATGGAGAAAAGACTCATGTATCCCAATGTCCACTGCAGCTCTATTTACAATAGCTAAGACAAGGAAGTAACCTAGATGGCCTCTGACAGATAAATGGATAAAGAAGTCGTGGTACATGCACACAATGGAATATTACTCAGCCATAAAAAGTAACTCACTTGAGTCAGTTTTATTGAGGCAGGTAAACTCAGAGCCTGTTATACAGAATTAAGTAAGTCAGAAAGAGAAAAACAGATATCATATATTAATGCATACATATGGAATCTAGAAGATGGTACTGATGAACCTATTTGCAGGGCAGGGATAGAGACACAGACATACAGACTTATGGACCCAGTGGGGGATGGAGAGGATGGGACAAATAAAGAGAATAGCACTGAAATATATTAATTACCATATGTAAAATAGATAGTGAATGGAAAGTTGTTGTATAACCCAGGGGCTTAACACAGTACTCTGTGACAAGCCAGAGGGGTAGGATGGGGTGGCAGAGTGGTTTAAGGAGGAGGGGATATATGTATACTTATGGCTGATTCACATTGTTATATGGCAGAAGCCAATACAATATTGCACAGCACTTATCTTTCAATTAAAAAATAAATTGAAAGAAAGAAAGAAAAAGAAACATGTTCTGTGTTCCAGTCCAGATCTGAATTAGAACATCAGAGTAAGGGCTGGTAATCTGTGTGGCTAATATCTCCAAGAGATGATATTTAATATACTAAAATGTTAGAACTTTTGTGTATTTGTTAAGACTGTTCCATTCTTCTGAAATAATTTCATTGAAATATCTGCTTCTTAAAAGCCTATTGCCCCTTCAAGGCTATCCCAAATGTCCTTTCCTGAGTGAGGTCTTTTCTGATCCCTAGTTGAATGTGATTTCTACGGATCCTGAATTCCTTTATCACCATTTGACTTCTCTGTGACAGAGCAGATTCACCTTGAACTTAAGAAAGTGTAAGCTTCAGGACCCTTCACCTGACAGATCTCATATGTCACACAGTCAGGGTTAAATGCTTTGCAAAATCTGCAACAATCAGATATTTCTCTCCCAATCACTTTAACGTTACTCATACTCCTCTTCATGCATGGTAGTGTTAGAGGGGTTACAGTCAACTTTAGAGGGTCCGGTTAGGGGAGGTGAATCGGGATGTACTTAGTCTGGATTTATCAGAATATATAGGATTGTGGTTCACAGCTCAATTATTGCTGGTCATCTAGTATATGGACAATTTCTAGGTCTCCTGCTATTGCTCATCTTACCAACTCATCCAGTTCCTTCTATGAGGAAACCACTGACAAACTGGTTAATTCACATAAAAAAAATCAAAGAGTATTATAACCTGAAACTGTGCAAAAAAACTATAATACCTTGAAATAGCACAGAAATGATCATATCACCAATAAAGTCATAAAAGTGAGAGCTTTCAAACAATTTTAAAAATACAAATTTCAACAGCATTGCTGTAGAGAGGTCTGAAATATTTTCCTATTCTCTATACGAAAAATGGTATTACAAAACTGCCAACTGAGGAAGCAATGAAAGATTATAACTGAAAAAAAAAGGAAAACAGTTTCACAAGTATGACAAGGAGCTACTAAAAATATGTTTCTAGATTTCTATGATATCTGTCAGCTTTCTAAATTGATAAATTATTATTTTCTCATTCAAAGTTATTTTAACTGTTGACCTTATTCCTTTGTCATTTTAAATTATTTTTCTAAAAGCAAGCTCACCATGTTGTATAAGCTTAAGGCCTCCAAACTCTATACACACCCTTGATTTGTTTCTTAAAAATAAGGTCTATGATATCAAGTTATATGCTCTTTGCTCTTATCTCTACTTTCTTTCAAAATGACAGACTATGGAAAGGGAGGGCACACTTACTAAGTTTTGCATCCCCTGGAAATCTCATCTTACTTACTCGAAAAAACAGTACATAGTAGTTTCTCTTTAAAAGTCTATTTCTCGCAAATTGATTTATTTACATGGTCATATTAATTTACAGATTCCAACATAAATAATTCCTCATTATGGTATTAGATACCCTTTCATAATATTTTCAAATAAATTCTCAGTGTTTGCAAATATAGTGCATTCATTTTCTCTTGACCAGATTGACAGCAAAATATTGTCCTGTTAATTAATTATGTACAGAAAATACATTTTGTTCCTTGATGTCTCTTCCAAATATCTAAATTAATAGAATAATGTAGAAAATGTAAAAGTTGCACTATTTTATTTTCCAGTTTAGTTTGGACCTTGGCATGTTGTCTACTTGCCATGTAAGTGACTATCCATTAATAATATGGGTAGTATTAGAGATTATAGGAATTTAATCTTTATAAGGACAAATGCTGTTCTTATGTCAACTACTAAATTAACTAAAATGCAAGCTACACTTCCAATTCCAGCTTCATTGCCTATTTTTACATAGTGTCTACTCTAATTATTCAAAAACTGTTTTCTCTGCATGCCTTTTGTTTTCTTCACCCTTAGGAAGACTTTTATTTATTCTCACCCTCCAGCAATTTCAAAAGAGGCAAGTGAGAAAAAAGAAAGAGAAAGAGAGAGAAAAGACAGAAACCAAGAAGTAACAATTCTTTCAGTAGCCATCTTTTATAAAAGCTTGATTACGAAAGATGGTCAACCCAATTGCTGATGTGATTCTCAGGGAATATATGGTGATTTTATTATAGCTGTTAGACAAGCATGGGCTTTAGAAGTGAACTCTACCAGGACTAGGGTTTACCTGTTGTTCAAAGACCCTGGGACCGAGCCCTGGGTCCTAACGGCCCTCTGCTCAGCTCTCAGCCCACCAGCAGGTTCCAGAAACCATAGTGTGAAAGTGAAAGTCACTCAGTCAAGTTCTACTCTTTGCAACCCCATGGACTATAGCCTGCCAGGCTCCTCTGTCCATGAAATTCTTCAGGCCAGAATACTAGAGTGAGTAGCTGTTCCCTTCCCCAGGGGATCTTCCCAACCCAGGTATCAAGCCCAGGTCTCCCGCTCTGTAGGCGAATTCTTTACCATCTGAGCCACCACGGAAGCCCAAGAACACTGTAGCGGGTAGCCCATTCCTTCTCCAGCAAATCTTCCCAACCCAGGAATCGAACCGGGTCTCCTGAATTTCAGGAAGATTCTTTACTAGTTGAGCTATCAGGGATACCCAACCCATTTGTAAATCTGCAGCACAATGAACCCTAAAGTCAATGAGGTTCATGATTAGACACCTTGACTTGACTAGACGTTCTCAGATGCAGATGACTGTAACCTGGAAAGCCTTCTGTCAAAACTACAGGTCCAGGTTTAATCCTGAGTAGATTTTAAATTAGCTTTCATTTTTATTTATAACCACATCACACTAGTTTTTACCACTGCTCTTAGCTTACTTATAGTCTCTTTTTTTAAATTTAGCAGGTCCAAGGCTTTTTTTCAAGTTATTTTGGCCCTAGGCATACTTGAGATTATGCATTCTTTGCTGTTGAATATTTTAAAATCTTAAGTCTCATGGTTTTGGTGATTTAAAATCATTTGAGAGAACTAGAGTTTTCCTTCTTTCAGATATTTTCATACTTTGTAGAGTCTTGCTGTTTTAATCATAGTCAGTTCTTAAAATTTGTGTTCAGTTCTGGAGATATTTTGAGGATGTCTTTGGGGTCACCATACAAAAGGCTTTCACTAAAGAGTTATGAAAATCACTAGGTCAATATGTATTTAATTTTAATAATGTTTGACAAAAAATAAAAGGAGGAAAAAAGAAAACAGAGTTCACATTTATTAATCCACTACCATGCCCCATGAACAGTAGGATTTCATGAACTTTAGCATATTTGACCTTCACTGAAGTCCTATAAAATGGGAGGAAGCTGAGACTATAAATGAATGGTCCATCACATTAATTCCTAGTTTATCCTTTGAAACAACCAGATGTTCATTGTCACAATTAGCTTTCATCGGAAAACTAATAGTTTACCTTACCACTGTCTAACAGATTATAATGACTCTATGTAGAAAGATAAATCTCAGGAATAGGAGACCTTTGGTACTGTGACTGTACTGAGCTAATGGCAAAGTACATTAAACTTGAAATACTCAGTGATTCTAGCAGAGGAATGTATTCTATAAAATAGTAAGTTGAGTCTGTTCAGTCTCTGAGACTGTCTTTTCTCAACCAATAACACAGAGGGTTCATTTTTTAAACCTATCTAAATCCAGTGAAGAAGGCAAGATGAGTCATATAAAAAGAAGACAGCAATGCCTACATTTGGAGTCTCTCAACTGCCTCGTGATAAAAGCCCCTTAATAAATAATAGCAGTAGATTTGCCAGCTCAGAGAGGCTAACTCACTTGAAACAAGGGGACCTTCTCACCGGCACATACGCTGGGTTTCCAGTGTACCTATGGAGTGGCTTTCTGATAGGAAGCTTCAACTTTACTTGCCTCCAGCGAAGACTGTTTCATCAACACAAATCAATTGAATATTACTTTAATTAACATCTACTATCCCATAAATCTCCATCTGAGAAACACTGCCCAGGTGAGAATTATCAGTGACCTGTTTCTCTGAAGAAATAACTCACAATTAGAAAAAAAAAGATTTGTTCCTTCAACTAAAATGGTATCTCTTTAAACAAAACTCTCACAAACAAAGACATATTATATTATAGTCTCTATACTTCCAAAGTTAGCCATGACAAATAAGAAAATACTCTAGAAATATGTGTTAACTCTGATGAATTCCAAAGAAAGAAGTATTCAGTTTCAAGCTTCCATGCTTTTACTAATGCTATCACCTCTATTTTTTAAGTACTATTTTAATTAATTAGTTAGGACTCACCGTGCATGTGGGATCTTAGCTTCCTGACCAAGGATCGAACCTGTGCCCCCTAAATTATAACTGCAGAGTCTTAACTACTGGACTGCTAGGGAAGTCCCTCCTCTACTGTATATATATTGTATCCATCTATTTGTTGAAGGCTAAACCACAGTATATGATTTTTAAGGAGAATGGCAACGTTGGCCTGGGTGGTTGGAGCATGAGATGAAAATACACGTATGAAGGGACAATGGAAGAAGGGCTGAGAAGAAAAGCTGAGAACCATGCTCTCATTGTGCACCTGCCCACAGAGTCTGCGAGGGATGCAATTAGGTATTACATGATCCATTTGTTTCCAAGTAATGGCTTTTTGTCCAGAAAATAAACACCTTATTCAAAGTAATCTATCAGAAATTCTTTCTTAATACTTTAAAACATAAGTTACCAAAAAGCTAATCCCCAGTCAGCCTTATGGATTTGGGGCTACTGCAAGCAGAAAAGCTCTCAAAAGAGGAGCAGAGGAAGTTAAAGAAAGGCAGAGATAAAGGAAAGTGTGTCATCTTTTGAAGTCGATGTTTCTGAACAGAGAGGAGCAGGATTCATTTCCTCATTTTTGGTAGCTGTGACCCTTTGAGGTCCTGGAGATGTTTGAAAATGAATTTCTTTCAGAGAATGATGCGACATTTTGGCTGCAGGAATCTTGAAAGATTATATTGGCCAGATGGTGGCTACCATTCCAGAGAGTCATGAAATGTTCCAACTCACAATTGACTTAAGACAGGAAAACTTACACTTGTATTTTGTGAGCCAAAATACTACAATATCCCTTCAGTACTTTCCAAATTCCATTTTTTTATATTGCCATGACAAGCAGCATGTTAAAATAATAACACTAAATAAAAACCATTCAAAAGGAAAGGTTTATAATACTCTCCATCCAGTATATGTTTCTCAAGATTTCTGTAACATCCAACCTATTGTATACAATGTTCTGAAGAAACAAGTTACCTAAACTTCAAACTTCCCAGCTTCCTATCCATGGGATCTTGAACCAAAAAGAATACAGAGAGTAACTGGCTAAGACAAGCAGTGAGAGAGGGGGACTCCATAAAGAAAATACAATGTGATTCACACCATTTCATTTTAAGGGGATTTGTTTAAGGACAAGGGGTACCTGGGAAGTAGCTCAGTGGTAAAGAATCCACCTGCAATGCAGGAGATACAGGTCAATCCCTGGGTTGGGAAGATCCTCTGGGAGAGGAAATAACAACCCACTCTTGCCAGAAAAACCCCATGGACAGAGGAGCCTGGCAGGCTACAGTTTATGGAGATGCGAAGAGTCAGACACAAATGAGTGATTGAGCACACACGCACGTCTAAGAACAAAGAAAGACTTGAAACTTAAAGGAAGTATTCACCAGAAGAATGAATGTTGCAAGAGGTCAGTGAGAATGATAATTTGATAACACTCTACATCCTATAAGAACAAAAATGATCAAAATAATATCATCTAAATTTGTGGAAACACCCTATGCTCCTCAGGTACATGATTAACATAGTGATCATTTCCTAACAAATGGAGAAGATGTTTTTCAGAAATGATTTTCTGAAAAAGCCAACATATCTATCTCAGTTTCTCCAAACACTGGCAAAACTTGATTGGAATCCTTCTAGGATGTAACATAAACATGTTCTTTTTCTAGACAAGGAATACCAAAATGAACTTCACCTATCTTCACAGTTTAAGGTCATCATTCTGAACTCCTATGTAAGGTCTATGTCTACATTTCCACTTTCTATCACATATTTAATGACAACTTTTCAATTCTGTGTCCACACAGATCCATATCCTCTTCATACCCTGATTTCAAGTTGTGGTGTCCAAGTTGTGCTAAACAGAGTGAGGAGCCAAGAAAATGAAGAACTGAATGCTAAAGAATCCATAACCTAAGCTATGAAAACCGTATGTCTAAATGAGGGTTATTTTTTCCTGCTGCACATATCAAAAGGTTTGTGTGTTTTCCTTGTTTTATTTTCCTATGTTCAGTAATCTATGCTCAAGACGTAGCACATATTTTCAGGGTGAGTCCCACTGGCGCCAAATGGCTGGGTCAGATGCTTTAAACAAGATAATCTCCACCTAAATAAGCTGGACTCCACACAAAGCTGTTTACCACACTCTTGTCTCCTGTTACAGGTCTGCTTTCTTGGTTACTGATCACTGGCTCCCAATTTCTGCTCTGTCTCCAGCATTCTTTCCTTCCTGGCTTCCAGCCTCTCAGAGAACTTCTAGTTTTGACCCTGGCTGACTGCCATGATTCCACCTTTGAGACCACAAACTGAGCTGGACTTGTTCCTTCTTCAGCAATGACCTCAACTTACCCTGCATTTGATCCTGCTAAGCCCTATATTGTATCAGGAACATCTGTTAAAAAACAAACCTACAGAGGGGTAGGATTTTATATGCAAGAACTCTTGGTTTCCAGCTTATTCCTTATCTTCTTAAATCTAACTCTTTGCATCATCTTAGAAGATCTTCTCCAACTCTCCCAGCTGACCTGGCCGATAGTTGCGGTGAGAAATATGACTCTGAAAACCTTCATGGAGCATTGCTGAATTCACAGAATCCCATCATATTTATCACTAAAGAGATACACACACACTAACACATGGACTCTGAAGGATATGATATTATTTCGTTTTTACAGTTGATAAATATAGGGCTTGCTATTTTCAAAGTCACATAATTGTGTAGCTGTAGAGCAGAGTCACAGGTTCAGATTCTGTCTACAATCTCCCTACCCTTTACACCAAATCAAGCCCTTATAAGCTGAGGAAACAAAAATAACCTGGACATAAAGACCTAACAATCTATTCTGAGTGTTCTGGAACCATTTCCAATGTATCAGAGGTGGAAAATTTCCCCACAAACCACAGAACAATTCTCAGGACACCGACAGACGGTCTTAAGAGTTCACTAAATGTAGTGAACTCTGACACTATCTACCAGAGGAAGAATCAGATTCCATGGGCAGGGCGCACAAGATTGCCTGCCCCCGTAAAACTTGGTCAATTCCAAGTCCAGGTTGTCACCTGTGCTTCAGACTGACTACCAGATAAGTCAGTGTTCCCATGACTCCTTCCTCGAGTTTCACTGATTTTGCTAGAACAGTTCACAGAACTCAGGAAACCCATTTGCTCATTAGGTCATCAGTTGATTATAAAAGGGTATAATTCAGAAACAGCCAGATGAGAGAGATGTATAGAGCAAGGTGTATAGAAAGGGTGCAGTACTTCCTTGCTTTCTTTCCAAGGGTACCACTCTCCCTATGTCTCCACTTGTTCTCCAACCTGAAATGTCTCCTAACCCTGATCTTTAGGGTTTTTATGAAGGCTTCACAACATAGGCAAGACTGATTAACTCACTGGCCGTTTGGGACCAACTCTGCCTCCAGCCCCTCCTCCATTCCAGGAAGCCAGTGGTGGGGCTGAAAGCTCCAACCCTCTCATCAGCAGTGGGCTACACTGGCAACTAACCCTACCAATAGATGGGATCCAAAAGTCTTCATTAACATAACAAAGGATACCATTTTGCCCTCATCACTTAGGAAATTCCAAGGGTTTGGAGAGTTCTTTGCCTCAATGGGGATATAAGATAAACTATGTATTTCCTACTATAAATGCCAGTTTCACTCTAGCAGTAGAACAACAGAGGAACTAAGGAGAACCACACCTCAATAAAATCTTTAGAGAAAATTCTGAAGGAGATATCTTTTCTGCATTATTGGGTCAGTTCTTGGTTAGGTCCAGAAATTTGATTCACTGTTTGAAGTACGCTGAAGGAACATTAAATATTCAACATCATTCTCTTATTTCTTATTACTATTTTCAACAGAAGGTCTTATTTATAAAGGCGGCATTTCCACGTCTAGGATAAAGGCTGTATAATTTCTAACCTGTTGAGTTACTGGAATACAGCTTTGTATTCCAAAGGGAAATTTTAAAGTTTAGGAGCAAGAGAAGTGTTGGAATATAAAATATTTACGAAGAAATAAAAAGTTTACCAAAAGAAAGAGAAAATGCACTATCATGCAATAAAAGAAAAAAAAAAGAATGGCAATCTTACCCCATTTATTGTCTGACTTTAACTTTTAAATATTTTGGGTATGATAAAACCAAAACAAGAGAGAAGCAGAGAGCAAAAAATGGCAATACCAGAAGTTTTTATATCCTATTATAACTCTGCCATATGTTTAGAAAAGCACTACGGAAATGTTGATTCATACTCTCACAGTTATTTCTGCGTTTGTTTTGTTTCCCCAACCACAAGCACTTAATGAGTACTTATGACCTACGCAGTTATAGTAAAGAAATAACAAAAGCCTTCTTCTGGTTAATTCGAAAGCTTCCCAGTATTCTGTATGTTAAGCTGGATGTCTGACAATGAATTATAAACACAGTACACAATATGGGTTTAGGCAAGAGCCAAAAGTAGATAAATAATTTATGAGGAATATATTCATTTTACCTAGATAAGTAGACACACAGTCATGACTGGAACTTCAATTCTGTAAATTATATCAGCTTTCCTGGTGGCTCAGAGGTAAAGAATCCACCTGTAATGCAGGAGACCACGGTTTGATCCTTGAGTGAGGAAGATTCCCTAGAGAAAAGAATGGCTGCTCACTCCAGTATTTTCAAATGGAGAATTCCATAGACAGAGGAGCCTGGCAGGCTACAGTTCATGGGGTCCCAAAGAGTAGGACATGACTGAGTGACAACAATTAAAACTCAGAATGTTCAAAGTACGTATCAAGGCATGCATTCTAAATGTATAGTCCTAGACTAGACCCTAGAAGAGGCTGAAAACTGTCAATCCAAGAGGAAAGTAAAAACCAGACTTTGTACTTGTTACTGAGGTGTGGGGAAGAGGGATCACTAGTATGTTAAATATGAAACTCAGACTCCAAGAATGAGGACACCAGACAAGCTCCAGGGAAGGACACCAATCTTGAGATCAGGAGACCTGACGCTGAACTGCAAAGGTAACCACTGAAGCCCAAACTCAGAAGGAAATAAATTGAAATAAATAAATAACAAAGGTGAGATGGGGCTTCAGGGCTGGCTCCAAGGGCTTCTTCAGCCTGGGAGGCGGGAAGAAGCCCAGCTACACAAAAGACCTTGAGCTGCTCTTCCCAAAGCCCACCTGAACACAGTGACAGACTTGATTTTCGTGGGCTCCAAAATCACTATGGACAGTGAATGCAGCCATGAAATTAAAAGGCACTTGCTCCTGACGGAAAGCTGTGGCAAACCTAGACAGCATATTGAAAAGCAGAGACATCACTTTGCCAACAAAGGTCCATCTAGTCAAAGCCATGGTTTTTCCCGTAGTCACGAATGGATGTGAGAGTTGGACCATAAAGAAGGCTGAGCACAAATCAATTGATGCTTTTGAACTGTGGTGTTGGAGAAGACTCTTGAGAGCCCCTTGGATAGCAAGGAGATCACACCAGTCAATCCTAAAGGAAATCAACCCTGAATATTCATTGGAAGGACTGATGCTGAAGCTCCAATACTTTGGCCACCTGATGCAAAGAGCTGACTCACTGGAAAAGACCCAGATACTGGGGAAGACTGAAGGCAGGAGGAGGAGGGGCAACAGAGGATGAGATGGCTGGATGGCATCACTGACTCAATGGACATAAGTTTGAGCAAATTCCAGGAGATAACGAAGGACAGAAACGCATGGCGTGCTGCAGTCCAGAGGTCACAAAGAGGCAGACATGACTTAGTGACTGAACAACAGTGAACAACAATGGCACGGTCTGGGTGCCACAGGGAAGAGATAATATACAATTTTAGTCTTTCTTTACCGTTATTAACTCCAACCCTAGACAACCCCTCCGGGGTTCACCAAGTTGGGAGACACAAAGATTCTTCATCCTGTTGCTTTCTTCTGGCCCCTACTACCCACTTTCACTATAGTTCTACCTCCTGTTCCATCGTCCCCAGCAGCCTGGCTAATTTTGTTGCTAGTTCTGAGCTCCAAAAGTTAAAAGACAGGCTCACAGAGCAAATGTTAGTATTAAGAAAACCCTAAGTTCATTTAATTAATTTTTCCATAAACTAGAATAATCATATTATCATTGAATGTCAGTATAGAAAATTCACTTCCATTTTAATTGTAAAAACACATCTATAATGCAGATTTTACTTTGATAGTATATTTGAAATATGATAGTAGTATATTCGATTATAGGAAATCAAAATAAAATAATAACTAAACACATTGTGGCTATCTCCAGTAACATCCTGTCAACTTAAAAAATATTCACAACCTAAAAGCTGAGAGTTATATCTTATTTCATGAGAACTGTGAGAACTTGAAGCCTAGGAGACAGCATCTGAAGTAACCCTGAGAGGACCGCTCCTACTAGGAGGGCAGTGGGGAGGAGCCAGGTAATACAAAGGGAAGATAGTTTGAATGTCAAAGATTTTTTTTATGAATTAAAGAAAATCAAATATCCCAAGTTAAGGAATCTAGCACTTTTCTATGCATGGGAAACATCCCGTAGTGTGAAGTCAAGTGGGACTCAGGAAGCATTACTAGGAACAAAGCTACAGGAGGTGACAGAATTCCAGCTGAGCTACTTCAAATCCTAAAAGATGACGCTATTAAAATGCTGTGTTCAATATGCCAGCAAAACATGGAAAACTTGTAAGTGGCCACAGGACTAGAAAAGGTCAGTTTCCATTCCAATCCCAAAGATTTTCCATGTTACCACATGGAAAAATGTTCAAACTATCATATAACTGCACTCATTTCACATGCCAGCAAGGTTATGCTCAAAATCCTTCAAGCTAGGCTTCAGTAGTTTGTGTACTGAGAAATTTCAGATGTACAAGCTTGGTTTCAAGGAGGCAGAGGAACCAGAGATCAAATTACCAACATTTGCTAGACCATGGAGAAAGCAAGGGACTTTTAGTAAAACATCTACTTCTGCATCATTGACTATGCTAAAGCCTTTGACTGTGTGGGTCACAACAAACTGTGGAAAATTCTTAAAGAGATGAGAGTACCAGACCACCTTATCTGACTCCTGAGAAACTTGTATGCAGGTCAAGAAGCAACAGTTAGAACCAGATTTGGAACAAGTAACTAGTTTAAAATTGGGAAAGGAGTACAACAAGGCTATATATATTTACCCTTTTTATTTAACTTATACATAGAGTACTTCATATGCAAAATGCTGGGCTGGATGAATCACAAACTGGAATCAATATTGCTGGGAGAAAAATCAACAATCTCAGATATGCAGATGATACCACTTTAATGGCAGAAAGTAAAGAAGAACTGAAGAGCCCCTTGATGAGGGTGAAAGAGGAGAGTAAAAAAGTTGACTTGAAACACAACCTTAAAAAAACTAAGATCATAGCATCCAGTCCCATTACTTCATGGCAAATATAATGGGAAAAAGTAGAAGTAGTGATAGATTTTATTTTCTTGGGCTTCATAATCACTGCAGACAGTGACTGCAGCCACGATATTAAAAGGCATTCCTTGGAAGGAAAGCTATGACAAAGCTAGACAGTGTATTAAAGAGCAGAGACATCACTTTGCTGACAAAAGTCCTTACAGTCAAAACTGGTTTTTCCAGGTCCATAAAGAAGGCTGAGCACTGAAGAATTAATGCTTTCAAACTGTGGTGCTGGAGAAGACTTTTCCCAGTTCCTTGGACTGCAAGGAGATCAAACCAGTCAATTTTAAAGGAAATCCACCTTGAATATTCACTGGAAGGACTACTGCTGAAGTTGAAGCTCCAATACTTTGGCCACCTGATAGGAAGAGCTGACTCACTGGAAAAGACTCTGATACTGGGAAAGATTGGAGGCAAAAGGCCAGCAGAGGATGTAATGGTTAGACAGCGTCACCAACTCAGTGGATATGAATTTGAGCAAATTCTGAGAGATAGGAGAGGACAGAGGAGCCTGCCATGCTACAGTCCATGGGATCACAAAGAGTTGGACACAACTTAGTGACTGAACAACAACAACATGTATGGAAAGATGCAAGAATCTAGGCTCTCTGAAATCATTCCTTTGAGAAGCACCTCTGGGAGCTATCTCCTCTTTTCACATTTTGAGCTTTGTTTCCTCAGGGCTCACTATAGGGAGTGGTTGCAGTCTAATGGCTGTTACTGGGCAGGTATTCCTTTCCTTCTGAGTTCTCTCAGGGCTCACCAGCTCACCACCTGTGGTGGCTGCAACCACCGGCAACTGTGACATTCCTGTTTACTGATATGGCAATATCAGTAAATATCAGGAAATATTTCATTTCACAATCTTTAAAGTGTAAAATAAAAATGAATAAACCCTTAGGGGCTGTGATTTTTTAATTAATTTATTTTTTTTAATTGAAGGATAACTCCTTTACAGAATTTTGTTGCTTTCTGTCAAACATCAACATGAATCAGCCATAGAGGGGTATGATTTTTAAAATCATTGCGTTTCAACAAGAATCTCGTAGCTCCCTGCTCCAAGAGTCACTTTGATATTTCTCAATGCTTACAACTCTTCCCTGATGCTATGGCCAAATGAAATTTCCCCTAGCATTTTCATTATCTCATCTATATGATGACGATCTTAATTTTTATTAAGACCAACATCATCTCGAAACTGAACACTAGAACAGCGTAAAACGAATCTACTTTTCAATCACTTCGAACTTTCTCTAGAAATGGAGATTCAAATATTCACAACCATTATCAAATAAATCCACTTGAGAGGAATATCTATGCCTCAAGCTATCTTAATAACCTTAACAAAAACTGACCACACAATACACCCCATTCCATTCTCAGTTACCACAGTATGTATCTACCACATCTTCTGAACCACATTACCAACGCTTTCCAAAGTTCAAGATGCTCTTAGTGAGGAGGGTATTTTCTTATAGAGAACGTAATTGTGTCAACGGGGCCAGGCCCATCTTTTCCTCACTGAAGGCAAGTCTCTGTGTTAAATACCATGGGTATGAGTCAGGTATGTAACCTCAAAAAGCTCATCAAGAAGCAGGAAAAACAAGTGCCCCTCATATGCACAGAATCAGTCAACCAGCATGAAAGTCATAGCTGACAATCCATTTGCACACTCCTGGGGGCAAAAAAAAACACCAGGTCATGTACCTCAGGACACCTCTGGTATGACTCTAGTGTGAACAGAATACAACTATCTTAAACGCATTTTCTGAAATATAATCATGATTCACATTGTATAGATCCTGCATACACTATTCCTATGTACAGTCAGAAGCTGCTTTGAAATATTTTTCTACTCATATTCCTATATAAAGATTTTTCACAGGTTTTTCACTAAATCTCTTGTACCTCATGGCTATATGAAAAATGTACACTTCGGCTTAATGATGGGAAAATTAACTGCACAACTTCTAACAATAATGGATGGAGGCATAATTCAATATGCACAATCAAAAATTTTCGCCAACTGCACACAACTGAATGATTAGGTAGTGTAAGAAATACTTCATGCTTTCTTAGCAAAACAGTAAAATCAATAAGAATGCACCTAAATTTTTTCATACTACAGCAGTTAAAGCAAAGCAGCAAAAAAGAAACCAAAAATGAAGGAAGAAAGAAATTAAGAGAGGAGAGGAGGAAGAGAAGAAGGGAGGGAATGAAAAAGAATCATTTTGTTCATCCTCAAAATCTGGGCTTCATTGGTGGATCAGTTGGTAAAGAACCTGCCTGACAATGCAGGAGACGCAAGAGAGGCAGGTTATATCCCTGGGTCGGAAAGACCTTCTGGAGAAGGAAATGGCCACATGCTCTAGCAGTGGGCTACAGTCTATGGGGTCACAAAGAGTTGGACATGACTAAGAGAGCGTGCGCGCGCACACTCACACACCCACCTCTCAAAAACTGAGTTTGGGTTCTTTGCTTATTTAGTTTTATAAGGGCCAGTTCCATGGGGCTGTGCGCACGAAGAGTTGGACACAACCGAGTCACTAACACACACACACATAAGGGCCAGTTGTTTTTCAAGCAGTTGTAAACAGAAGGTAGACTTTTGTTTGTTTGAAATGCATATCAAAAGCAGAAACAAATGTTAAGCTAGCTATTAAGTCCCCACCAAAATGCAAAAGGCTGTAATCCTCCCCCAGCGCTCTGACAACTACTTTCTGTTGCACTCCCTCTCCCCAGACCTTGCAGCATTTTGTTGATAGGATACATGATGTCCAAGTGGAACTGTATAATCTGGAGCTTCCTTTTAATCAAATTACTTCCAAAGAGAGAAGAGAAATACAAAACAGCTATTGTTTTTCATGAGTTTACCCTTTGAGAGCTACTGTGAGGAGGACAGCTTGCCTGAATTAGACAGAAAAGCCAACCCTGTAAGTCACTTATCCTAATTAAGATCAATGGCGATCCAGAGAGACGGTCCTTCTACCATCTAATGTTGTAATGTTACCTCCCAACATGGGAGTAAGTGCATCTCCTAAACCTGTCTGCACACTTTTCCTATTTGTTTTTGTATCCTTCCCCCCCGCCTTTTACTTCTCTTCACAGAAATGTCTATCTACCTCATATATCTTAACAAAAGTGAAAGCCCTTTGGCAAGAAGGAAGTGGCTCAAATTTAAACAGTTGTTCCCCTCTTAAGATTTAAACATCCAAAGAAATATTCTGTCGTGATGGTGTCATTGCTGTTCAGACTTGTTATTATGTTTGTGAAAGTTAATTATCTGATAAGATACATTGTGGTTATTGCTACCACCAAACAAATATGTGTATGTTTATTAATTTAAAGTGTTCCATTAAAATAAAGTATGCTAACTAAAGAACTGAACAATTATTTCTTAATTATTACCGCACAATCATTTGGGCATTTTATAACAGCTTTTTCCTTTTCCTGAATGAATTACACTTTATATTTGAAACTATTAGCATTTATAGTGTTTTATTTTCATAGAATATGATATTTCTGTGCAGATTTTTACTCTGAAGGTCTTAGTTGTAAATCCAATGTTTTAAATCAAAGTTTCTTCCTCACTGAAGAAAAGTGTTAACATTTGAGCAAATCATTAAACATCCTAGAACAGGAACCCACAACTCAAAGGGTACTATGATTCATGTTGAATATTTTAAGTATTAGGTAAACAGTCAATGAAGGATGGAATCAAATGGTTTGTTTAGAAGGAAGAGCAAGATATTTCCTTATTACTCCTTCCATTTCTGTTGTCTTCCAGGAATAAACCATACATGTCTTATGTGAGAGAAAGAAATTTAAAAAATAAAGACCATAACTATAATGGAATTAATGTGGCTTCCTATCCCATAGCCCTACAGTTGTCACTTTCTCATAAAATCCAAGCAATAAAGTTGAAATTAGATGTTGTCCTTTCACAGAAACTTCCTTCCTGCAAAAAATACCTAAAAATCTGTGGTCTAAGACAAGTGGGAGGGAAAATACATGCACTGTTTTAGCCAACAGGTCTGCAGAGTTTTAGGTGACTCAAGAAAAAAAGATAAAATTGTATAACACATTAAATTCTATAATTTCTAAATCTCAGTAGTTCCCAGTACACTGAATATCCTGAGCCTTGTTCTCTGTAGACATCAAGCAGGCCACACAGTCCTCCCTGGACATGCATGCTGTGCCCACTGCAGTCAACAAAGCATGTCATCTCAGCTGTCCACAGCATCCATCCTCAACCTGCTATGCTGTGCAGATTTCTGATTTTTGCTGTCCACCCAAACCACAAACTTTCTGCCTTGTGTCACACACTGTCTATAACAAACTTATCTTAGCATTTAGTACAGGGGATTGAGAGCACAGGTTTTATACAAAACTGGAAAATTCAACTGTTTTCCATATTGTTTATGTCTAATTCTTTCTGTGTGTGTGTATGTGTGTGTGCATAGTCAGTCGTGTCTGACTCTTTGCAACTCCACAGACTGTAGCCTGCCAGGTTCCTCTGCCCATGGAATTCTCCAGGCAAGAACACTGGAGTGGTTTGCCACTTCCTTCTCCAGGAGATCTTCCTAACCCAGGAATCAAACCTGAGTCTCTTGAATCGTCCACATTGGCAGGCAGGTTCTTTACCAACTGAGCCACCAGGGAAGCCCATCCTTTATATACCACACCCTTTTGTATCATGAATGTAGCATCAAGATACAAATTAAGAATATATGTAGGCTACCAATTAGAAACAACCTATAAGTCTTGGGGTTGGGTTGGGCACTTTTACTTAAATTCTTGCAAATTACCAGATGCCTACTAGCTACTGTGCTGCTCAATATATATATAGTAGAGCATCTTGGAAAGAAATGCTGGGGCTATTGGCCCTTTCACCACCATTTCTTTGAGAGTAATTGCTACCAAGAGCAGTGTCATACTCATTAATCTTAATGAAGAACTACATCTGAAAAAAGCCAAGAGTTTGTTCTTTGTAGTGAAATCTGCTTTTTTTAAGGTCACATCTAATTCATCTAGCTTAAAAGAGGATTTATGGATACTTTAAAATACACCAAATTACATCAAATTATTTTGCAAACTTGGCCAAACTAGGCAGGTTTCATTCATAGTACATGTGGATAAATGTGTGGAGACACGTATGTTCACTAGGGCTTTCTATGTGCTTCCTTTAAAGGCAGTTGTAGGATTAAGTCAAACTCTTCTGTGTAGCATTCCAGAAAATATCACTTTATGTAGAATAAAATAATTTTTTTTCCATCGTAATTAAAAACTTACAAATGACATCAAAACACAGACTCTAGATTACATGCTTAAAGAGTTAGTTGTATAAAGAGATACTACAATTATTATAATCAACATGCAAATAATAATATAACAATAGTGGAAAGTATTTCGTAGCTTGCAATATGTTGTCATCATGTTATGTAATTTATATTAACTATTTTTCAATTAAAAGTCAGGACTTTACCACAGTAGAATTCCAAGTTGAATTTTCCCTGCCTCAGAATTATGTCTGGGATTTGAAATTGAGAATAAAAAATATAACATATCCCAGATGTAAGAGAGAGAGTGTAGAGAGGAAGCCTGCAACCAGTAAAAACAACCGCACACCTACAGTTTGGCCTGAGGAACACCAGAGCAGGGCTTGCTACCAGTACCCAAGGCCAACGAGCAGCCCCTTTCCCAGTCGCCCCAAGAAGAGGTTCCAAGAGGGGCAGGAATCACTTTGTGGGGGTTCAGTGTTGCTGGGAGAGAGTCCATTTTCCTTCCTCGCTACGGAAAGGAGAAGGAGATGCTTTCCCTTTCGCAAAGTGATGAAATTTTTCAGCGTTCACAAGAGGAGGAGTGCCCGCAGTTAGTGAGAAGGCCTCTCATTCCTCGGTCAAATGCCCAGGGCCGCACTCCGGCGACTAAATTTCAGGGAGCACTTTCAGAAATAAGTCACTTTGTCTGTGTTATCATCCTTCACTCTAGGAATAAAAGTCTCTTAGTATATCCTTAGTAGTATGCATATGCTGAAAACTGGGGCAGGACACGGACACTGATGCTCATTTCTACTACAGTGATGTCTGAGAGGGCAAGACCTACTGGGTTAGCTAAACCAGAAAGACTGAAAAGGACTGCAGAGAAGCGTCCCTGGGAGATAGGTGTAAGAAACTCTGTTGAAAATGTGGAAGAAACCCATGGTATTTTCCATCCACCCGTAACAGACCTGAAGGTTGGTGGAGGGCATGGACTTCTGTGCTGTTCAAGTCATCTCAAGGACCAGCGGCAGGAACCACGATTCAGAGAGCACATAAATCTGAAAGATTCTTTCAGGACAGAGTAAATTAGAAGAGTGTAGCTAGAACAATAGGTCCATGTAAGAGACAAGTGAATGATAAGCCAGGAAAAGCAGGATGGAATCAGAACATAGGTCAGCTGGAATACCAGTCATAAAGGCTATGAACCACGGAGGTGCATGAAGGCGCAGAGCCATGGACGTATAGGCCTGCAGATGGAAATGAGAAATAAGGCAGCAATTACCAAACTGGAGCTTTGCAGACCCTGGGACATGATTTCCTCTTTCTTTCTCCTTTCTTTCTTACTTTTGCCAAGTAAGCTGAGATTGCTGAAGAGGAGAATCACTTGGTTAGGTGTTTTCTGATTTTTTTTTTTTCAGTTTAACAAATAAGACCTTTGAATAAATTATCTAAAAGCACTCAGCTAGCTACCAAAGGGAGTGGGTACTCTTGAAATACCCGATATTCTTCTCTACCCACTCAGGCAGGAAGAAAACGCAGAAAGGCAGAAAGGAAGAAAGGGCAGAAATTCAGTGCTATGATGGAATGAAGGCAAGAGGTCATCTGCCAAGGTACTACAGAACTAAAATTAGAGGTGAGACAACCACTCGGGGTGTAAAATGCTGCAGAGGGATTACAGAGAATGAGAACCAGGGGAAAGCCATATTTTTACTCAGAGGTTCTCTGGTGACATCAGGAGCAAAGCTTCGGACGACTTTCTGTGGAGGAAGACAGATTGAAGGGAAGTGGGTGGTGAGGAACTGAGGCAAACTTTTTTAGAAGTGTGAGGACCAACACTGCCTGTGTGTGAGGGGAGGGGTCTCCTTTGTTCAACAGTGTGGCAATGTAGCCATTCTTACATACTCCAAGTATACCTACACGGAAGAATTTGCAAAGTATCATATTGCAAAGAATGATTAAAAATAAGAATAAAATGTGAAATAAATGAGTTCTAAATGAATCATCTCCAATTTGAGCTGCTTAATATTGCCCCCAAAAAACACAATCCTTCTAATTTAACTTTTTAAAAATGTAAGGTAAAATCCCTGAAATGATATACACTAAATTACTTAAAATGCTACTATAGTAAAGTGAAAGTGGAAAGCATATAAAAAACCAAGGCTTGGAAAGGTGTTTCTGAAAAGGTGAAGGATATCAGTGGTAGCAAATGCCAATCACTTAAACTAACATGTGCAAGAGGAACAATAATTTGCCCAAGATATAGGAATTATTAAATATCAAAAGAGTTTGGAAATAGATTCAGGAAAATGATAGCAATATGTTCTAAAGTCTATTTTTTTAAAAAACCCCAGCCAAATAGTATAAGGGAGAAAAGTCTATATTTAATATGGAAATGCAGTCATTTCTGGTCATATAAAACGTATTTAACTTAAAGGGACATATACCTAAAAACAAACTCCGAAAGTTCTTTTTTTTTTTTTTCCTATCTACCACTTAAATAGACTGCTTCATTCAAAAGCTGGCAGCCTATGAGGCTTACAAGACACTCCTAACCACAAACTGGCTTTTAGTTAGCCAATCACATAACTTCCAGCTCCTGTCTGCAGAGTGCTCCAAACTACTTGCAGTTGGGTGATGACCAATTCTAATGGATGTTTGCGCAAATAAAAATTTTAATATGCTTCAGTTTATCTTTAACAGTCCTAGGACTACGTGTCCCAAATCTTGGGAAAGTGATCTTGGTTAATTTCGAGTATCCTGGAGGAACACTGGCAAACATGACTTACCCAAACTGATGTTCAAAGAATTATGCAGGGAAAGCAAATATCTAACAAATTTATAAACATTCATGGATAAAACACCACAAATTTCATCTGAAAAAACTATCATTTAATGCTATCCTCCTCAAACTTGTATTAAGTAATCTATTTATGTTGTACCATCTCTTTGTCCATTTAATGTTCATGTTCATGACAATTTAGTCAATCTAACACTAAAGAAACCTTTGATATAATCTTTTCTGTTTAAGTTACTGCTAGGTCTTCTCACTATGTCCATTTCTTCACTGAGACTGGGAAATAATTTTACTAGGGTGGAAACTCTCTAATTAAACAGAATGAGATTCAAGTAGTTAATGCAAATAAGTTTTCATCATTCAATACCAAAGGCAAGATTAAAGGGAGAAAAATTTACCTGAGTTGGACGTTAATTTTCCCCCAAAGAACTTGACATAAAACATATTTACAGAGCATAGTGATTACAAAATTTTCATTTTAGCTCTCCAATTTTGTCTGTGATTTTTTCATGCTTTGTTAGGGTGTAGCAGGAACTCTCTCATATTGATAAATGACATTCTGGGGTGTCTTGTAATACAAACTTAATTCTCATGCAATTACTTATTAATTTGCTATTTTGTATCTTAAAAAATAAAAAAGAAAGTATGCACACTTAGAAAACAAAACTTTCTAACAGCTAAAGCTTCAATTGTACTCTTAGGGAAGCACCATTTCATAACTAAGGAGGTCAGATCTTGACCCTGAAAGAGTATCCTTTCAGACAAACACACTAAAATGCAAACTGATTATGGAACTTTTACTTAAGGACTCAAATATGATATCTATGATTGGTAAGGAAAAGATAACATGTCTTCATTTGCCAACATTTCAATTTTGGTATTTTCTGTGTGTATTTTCACAAGTCTAAATCCCCTTAATCTTTCTATTCTAAATCTGCCAATTAAAAACAATAGATACAGCAAATAAAGTAACTGAAAAATTCATATTGAAAGGAATCAGAAACCTCCCATCTATCTCCTATATTAAAATGAATGTATCAAACTAGAAACTTAAGTATTAAAAAAAAAACACTTGATATTTACTTCCTGTTAAGAATTCCTTATGTTTCCTTTGTGGCTCAGCTGGTAAAGAATCCGCCTACAATGGAGGAGACCTGGGTTGGAAAGATACCCTGGAAAGGGATCTACCCACTCCAATATTCTGACCTGGAGAACTCCACGGACTGTATAACCCATGGGGTTGCAAAGAGTCAGACACGACTGAGTGACTTTCACTCACTCACTCTAGATTTCCTTATATATTTTATGATGGATGTTTCAAGCTAATTCATATTAACTGTTATCTTTGAGTTTCTTTCTTTGATGGTATCAAAGCCTTTTTCTCTATAGTATACAGTAGCTGCTTTCATTTAAAAAAAAAAAAAAAGTTTAACTGAAATCAGGCAAAAATCACATGAAATCAGCCTTGGAGCTGTAATGTTGTCACCTATTTTTCCTTTCCTAAGCCTGAGTCTGCTCCATCTGCGTAATTATAAGCTCAAAACCCTCTGGGTGGTCAATGACTCTACATTCTGCACTGCACTTAACACATTTTTCATGCTCTATATACTACTAATAATAACAGTAGTAATGACATATATTTTTCCTAATATAAAGGAAAATATGGACATCACAACTGTCACTTAGCCACACTCCCTTTTGTCTTGATGATGCACACAGGAGGGATGGTTACTAAGATCACATTATCTCTTCCTTCTATTCCAAACTTAGTTCTGCATTTTTTTTCCTATAGCTCACTTGTTTTTCCTGTTTTAATTTATTCTTCTGCTTTCTTTACCCACCACACCTATTATCTCCTCCTGAATGCCAAGCAGCATCAGTATTTTGCACTTAGCTGCTAAGGAAAATATCTGTTTGTGTATGCTTAATTGGCTTAACTATTGTACTAAAGTAGGCTTTCTAAACAGCACTACTGACATTCTGGGCTGCACATTTTTTTTTATAGTGAAGAGTCGTCCTGTATATTTTAAGATGCTTTCTCTGGTGGCTCAGACGGTAAAGAATCTGCATGCAATGCAGGAGACCTGGGTTTGATTCCTGGGTTGGGAAGTTCCCCTGGAGAAAGGAATGGCTACCCACTCCAGTACTTTTGCCTGGAGAATTCCGTGGACAGAAGAGCCTGTGGGCTACAGTCCATGGGATCACAAGGAATCAGATATGACTGAGAGACTAACACTTCACTTTTTAGCACCATCCCAGGACCCTACCCACTAGAAGCCAATAGCATACCTCACCCCACTCCACTACCAGGTATGACAGCCAAAAATGTCTCCAAATGTCGCCATCTATTTCCTAGAGAACCAATGCAAAAAGGAACCTATCGTAATAAGGTAAAACTGTTCTCAGTATGTTATACTGCTGGAATTAAACAGTAAAAATGAGATAAATATATAAGTAAAATTATATTAAACCTCACACACACATACACACACACATCCTAAAAATATTTGCATGTGCAGTTTAAGCATTTAAGAAGCCTGAAGTTCATACAAGCAAAAATAAGTAACACTCCAATATCAAGGATTATTTTACTAAAAAAAAAAAATCATTTCTGCTACTTTACTTATGAAAGCTAACCTGAAATAGAGCTCTAAGCAAAGCACTAGCTATGATTTAAGACTAGTATGTCTAATGTCCAATTAAAATAAATCCTTCTAACAGCACTTTTATAAAATCACTTAGCTTGTTAAAACATATAAAATGTTTGGCTCCCCTGGGCTACATTATGATTAAGGTACATTCGGAGATGAAAAAACACTTCTCATTTCACAAGGTCACAGTATATTTCAAAATGAGCTATACTTCACTATTTTCCAAAGATTTCTTTGTTTCCTTCATTAAACTAAGCCAAGGTCCTCCTACTTCTGAAATTTACTATAAATCTGGATACTGTCAAGAAGCATTTAATCTCCAATGCATTTGAAAAGCCTTGTAAATTACAACCAAAATAACAGAGGCACAACCTTTTCTCTTTTTATTTTTCTTCTAAGTTTTTTTCCCAATGGTCAGTAAACATGTTTCAACATCAGCTTGCTTTATTTTAGGCACTAAAGCAAAAAGCGTGAAACAAATATCCTAGACACTCAGGTCTCATCAGAGGCAGTGCTTGAGTGTCCATGACGTAGCGCATAAGTGTTCAGGCTTTGCAGTTGATTCGAACTGGGTTTGAATTACAGGGTCCAACCCCTCACTAGTTGTGTGATCCTGAGCATGTTAGCATCTTTAAGTTTCAGTTTCCCCACGTGTAAAGGACAATAATATTTGAATTTATTTCATGGAACTGTTATAAATTTGGAAAATAAAAGCTTTAGCTCATACTTTGCACACAGTGAGGTGTTAACTAGTATTATAGATTCCCTTATCAATCAATGTGCTTCAAGGTCAGTATTTTCTCACGTGAAAACTGCGAGCCCTCCCTCCCAAATCAGTGTCTTTCTCCACTTCTTTCTATCATTCCTTTTCTCCAGCTATACGACCCAAACCTGATAATCCTAAATCCCTTCATTATGCTCACCACCTCCACTTCCCACCCAAGAAACAACGACGCCTGGTACCTCCCCATCAACATCACTAACATTCCAGGCACTAGGCTCTTACCTCCATCATCTCATGTCATCTGCAACATTTAAGACACACTTATATCTGTCATCTCCTCTTTATCTCTGCTGTCCCCATTCTGATTTAAGCCCCTCTTCTTCTATGATCTAGAGAGAATTATAGGAACTAATTGATATAATTCTAACATCCAACTCTTATCCATCTTGCACAGTGAAGTCAAAGTACTTTTTTCTAAAACGGATCTGATCATGATTTCCCCACGATATACTGTTAGGTACCATCCTGTCCCCAACCTTTACGATAAACTCCACCCCATAGAGGGTAACAAGACTTCAGGAGTTCAGCCCTGTCTCTCTACCCAGTCTAGCCTCACAGTGCTCTTATAGACCCATATGCCAGCCACAGGCAACTACCTCCAGGCCCCTGACGAACGGCATCCCTCCTAATCCTCTGCATGCGTTGGGACTGCTGCCCGGTGCGTCAATCTCTGCGCACCTGTGCATCTAGCTCAGCTCTGATGTCTTTAAGCACCACCTCCACCCTGCAGCAGTTTCAGAAGCCCCTAAGGCTGGAAGGTGGCCCTTCATCTATATTTCCTCCCCACAACTCCCTGAACCTACCTTAAGAAGCTGACTACTGTGTTGTTATGTACTGGCAGTTTCATTTATCACCTGCACTAAAAGATTTTGCTGGACAACAGCATAATATTTGTTTATCTATTTTTGTTCAAAAAATTATGGTGACAAATACAACCAAAATATAAAATACAGAATTAAATGAGATTCATGCCTATCTTACAAACACACACACAAAAACTGTACTTAGCACACAGTAGGCACCCATGTATGTTTGTATAAAGTTTCAGTGAATGAAACAAATGAATAATATATACGTGGGGAAATTAAGAAGCTCCATTTTGTTTCTGAAGGGCCATAATGGACAAATGACTCATGTACCTGATATAGCCATAAAATATCCTGCCTATTAATATAAAATTAAATATTTTTAAGTTAATCTCAAAAAATGTACAGTATAGAACTGATTTGCAAAGTTCCATCTTAAAGTTTCTAAACTGGAAGTCCCAACAATCCAGACTGTTCTCAGAAGCCAGCAAGACATAAAAAGTGATATTGTCAATTACGACTTTTATTCCAAAATGTCTGACTTTCTTGTGACATCCTGTAATACACCCTACATTATTAACAGACCCTGTTACCAGAAGCAGTGGGGACAGCACTTGGGAAGTGAACACCCCGTCTATTTAGTGCGAAGACTGACCATTCAGAGGGAAGGGAAGGAGGAGGCAGTTATTCTGGTCGGTTGGGGGTCTCGGTACCTTTTGTATCTGAGCTTCTGTTGGCCTCTCTGCTTTTTGTGGGTGCAGGCCGGCAGGCCCCTGTGTCTCCCTCTTGCTGTCTTTGCTGACAGCTTCTCTGTGTGACGACTTGGAACCCCAGCAGTGAAGTGTGAAAATAAAACACAGGGAACAATTGGAATGGAAATTTCAAATTGCAGTCATAGTTTTTAAAGATTTGAATGCATTAAGCATCTAGAAAATAGCTTCTGTGGTAGGGCTCATGGATAGGGAAGAAGAATAAACAAGGACAAAATTCAGGCATCATTTCATAGCCATGCCTTATACCACCCTGACTGTCCTTATAACTCCGGATTCCTTGATTAACTGTTCTGACTTAAATCAGTGTCAACTATTTGACCTTTTCAAAACCAGAGTGTACCAGAGCTTACGTTTCTTTTGTTATGTGGTTTGTTCGTTAAACAGAAGTTAAAATTTAAAAAAACACTCTTCTGAAATAAAATGTGATGAAAGAAGCCAAACTCCCTGCTTCTTCACAATTCGGCTCGTGTCTCCTCTCTTGCTCCAGTCTCACGCTCTGCCCACAGCCCTGCCGCCTGAGGTCTTTCTCCATGTCGCTCTTAGGAAGGTTCCAGAGCCCAAGTGCAAGGAGGGTGACAGAAAGCCTTGCCAAGGTCCCCAGTAAATATTTTCAATAATGAAACCATATGTCAATTTCAATCAGAAAACATGGATCACAGTTTTTTAACCCATGTGTGCTATTAATAGGATAAATTTCCAGAGGAGAGGAGGAAGAAGTATCAAGCCCTATTCCCTCAATCCCTTTCCAGTACAAATGGTTCTGAAAAGCTGTATTTTTGAATAGAGGTCAGAACATTCCTGTATGTGTAAAACTACACATATACAGGCATATATGATAAAAATGCACAGCACATTTATACCCCTTTGAATAACAAAATCGATGGCATGATCTTGAACCCATTTTCCAAAGTGTAACCCACATCTCAGTGGAGTTACTGAAGTGAAGTCTACTACTAGAAAAGGTAAACAACCTAAAATAAGATTTGATAAAAAATAAAATAAAATTAGGTACACAAAATGCATTGGCCGCATTTAATTTCCTTGTACTAGGTCCCAAAGATTGAATATATGCTACAGCATACCTGAGAAGAGCCCTCTCAGGAATTTGTGATAATTGCGCTGGAGACACACGCAGTCTTGGGATGGAAACTGGTGTGCAGAAGACTGGACGATGATAGCACAGGAACAGAAACCCATATAGCCTCAACAGCCTATCAAAAATTGTTCCATCTTTAGTAGAACAAATCATAGTTAATTGTTACTCAGTTCTCGAAATTCAGTAATGAATTCTCATCAGACTAACAGCAACATCCCACCACCTCAAAGGAAGTTTGTTCATTATCATACAAAGTAAACAAATCACATTGACTTGATTCCTGACCTGGAAATTGAGATATTTATATTGTTCTCCAAATTCCTATTTCTAAAACTGTTTTAAAATTTCTAAACTTTTCACAGCTATGAGAAAATAAGTGGCTCCCTCTCCTTCACTGTGATCAATCTGCAATCTGTAAGCATGACTCCTACCTCCATTACTGCATTGCTGAGTCACTAAGTAGTGTCTGATTCTTCACAACCCCATGGGCTGTAGCCCACCAGGCTCCTCTATCCGCAGAATTTCCCAGCATGCCTACTGCAGTGGCTTGTTATTTTCTACTCCAGGGAATTCTCCCAACCCAGGGATCAAACCATGTCTTCTGAACTGCAGGCAGACTCTTTATCATTGAGCCACCAGGGAAGTCTTACTGGGTATATACAAGGTTGTAATTTTAAAATGTCTTCAACTCTTGAGTAATGTTGCTTTAAAACTGTTAAGTATGTTCTCTTTCAAAGGAATCACCATATTGCTGAAACAACACATGGATTAGGAAATAAGTATTTGTGACCAATACTGAGATTCAGAAGTGAGAGAACAAATCATGAATGATGTTCTTTCCAATGAGACATTTGCCATGATTGAGACTGTTGCCAAAGAAGGTTCTGTTCCTCCTCATAAGCTCTTCCTGCCCACTCTTCCTCCACTACAGTTATACCTTTGTCTTTGAATAGACTAAAAGGACTGAATAAATACAGTGTAATATGTGCATTTTAAACCATTTAATAAAAGGTTCTCAAATTTATAAATTACTTAATTCTAATTACCAATATATTTTACTTTATCCTGCATCTCTATTATAGAAGAGATAACTGATTGGCCAGGATATAGATATGGAAATATATTAATATTCCACAATATTAATTCCAGGAAGTAAATTAATTTCCTTCAAATACTTGATATAACCCATTACAAGGAAATTAAATACATTGAAATATTTTCTATAATTATTATTTTATATATTAAAAAATGCAACTATTATTTCTACTACATAATTGGAAATATATCATTTAAAATAGTAACTAATGTGTTATAAAATTAACTAATTACAGAAGAAATAAGAGAAAATAGACAAAATTGTTGGTATAAAAAGGTATAAGAAGCATAAAGAGCTAATACCAGAAACTAATGTTGAAAACCCAGTTTTCAATTATACCACCTGTTCCTTCTCAAAGGCTAATTAAAACACACCTTAGGAAACATAATCTTCTACAGCTTTAATTACATCTCTTCCCTTCCTTTATTCCTCAAAATAGAAAGGACTACAACTCCCAGGGTATACTTTCTCACCCCGATACCGGTATGTCTTCTCCCTTAATGATTCTTTCTTTCTGATATCACGAGTGGCTGCCTGTCTTTTCATATAGGTGTAATTATGAGATTCAAAATCCAGTAAAGGCATAATTTCAGAGCCTTTAAATTCAGTAATGATTTTACATTTATACTTTCTTCTCTTTCTGTATGTATATGTATATATTTATGTTCGTGCTAAGTCACTTCAGTCATGTCCACCTCTGTGCGACCCCAGGGACTGTAGCCCGCCAGGCTCTTCTGTCCATGGGATTCTCCAGGCAAGAATACTGGAGTGGGTTGCCATGCCCTCCTTATATACATATACATACACACACAAATGTATGCAACATGCATGCACATCTATACAGTTATATACATATATTTATATTTATGCTATCTTGTTAAATAAGGCTTCCCTAGTGACTCAGTGGTAAAGAAACCACATGCAAAGGATTCTCCAGGCAAGAATACTGGAGTGGGTTGCCATGCCCTCATCTACATAAATCAGTTCAGTTCAGTCACCCAGTCAGGTCTGACTCTTTGTGACCCCATGGACTGCAGCATGCCAGGCTGTCCATCACCAACTCCCAGAGCCTGCTCAGACTCATGGCCCATCAAGTCGGTGATGCCATCCAACCATCTCATCCTCTTTTGTCCTCTTATCCTCCCACCTTCAAGCTTTCCCAGCATCAAGATCTTTCCAATCAGTCAGTTCTTCCCATCAGGTGGCCAAAGTATTGGGAGTTTCAGTTTCAGCATCAGTCCTTCCAACAAATATTCAGGACTGATTTCCTTTAGGATGGACTGGTTTTATTTCCTTCCAGTCTGAGGGACTCTCAAGAGTCTTCTTCAACACCACAGTCCAAAAGCATCAATTTTTCAGCGTTCAGCTTTCCTTACGGTCCAACTCACATATTCATACATGACTACTGGAGAAACAATAGCTTGGACTAGACGGAGCTTTGCTGGCAAAGTAATGTCTCTGCTTTTTCATATGTCATCTAGGTTGGTCATGTTGGAGAAGGAAATGGCACCCCACTCCAGTATTCTTGCCTGGAGAATCCCAGGGACAGCAGAGCCTGGTGGGCTGCCGTCTCTGGGGTCACACAGAGTCGGACACGACTGAAGCGATGTAGCAGCAGCAGGTTGGTCATAGCTTTTCTTCCAAGGAGCAAGCATCTTTTAATTTCTTGGTTGCAGTTATTATCTGCAGTGATTTTGGAGCCCAAGAAAATAAAGTCTCTCACTGTTTCCATTGTTTCCCCATCTATTTGCCATGAAGTGATGGGACTGGATGCCAGGATCTTAGTTTTCTGAATGTTGAGTTTTAAGCCAGCTTTTTCACTCTCCTCTTTCACTCTCATCAAGAGGCTCTTCAGTTCTTTTTCACTATCTTCCATAAGGGTGGTGTCATCTGCATATCTGAGGTTATTGATATTTCATGTACATATGTATATATACACACAAATGTATACAACATTTATGCACATCTGTATGGTATATATTATGATGCTATATACATATATTTATATTTATGCTATCTAGTTAAATATTGCTTCCCTAGTGGCTCAGTGGTAAAGAATTGGCCTGCAATGCAGGAAACACAGGTTTGATCCCTGGGTCAGGAAGATCCTCTGGATAAGGAAATGGCACTCCAGTATTTTGTCTGGGAAATCCCATGGACACAGGAGGCTGGTAGGCTACAGTCCAAGGGGTCACAAAAGAGTTGGACACGACTTAGTGACTAAACAACTAGCTAAATATGTATTATACACATATATTTCCATACCTGTATCTTTCCATTCCCAAAACAAACTGTAATATGCATCTGCTTGCAAATGCATTATCTGACATTGAGAACTAATTTGTTATGGAAACAATATCACAAATTCCTAGGCTAGCCCATCAAAGTCTGTAAACTTAGTATGTAGTTATACTATAGGCTCCACAGTACTAACTTGGGTTTCAGGGCCCTGGAAAAAGAAGTTATGTTGTGAAAAAATGAGTGTGACCATGAAGGATGGTTAAACAATGAGGAGAAAGAATATGTCCTCTTGTTTCCTTGGTTCAACATTCTGATACAGTCACTTTTTTGACATCTCTTCTCTCCCTTCCTCCACTCTGTTTCCTGACCTTGTGAAGTGCCTCCAAGCACCCTCCGTGTCAGCCTGTCAGCCTCTACTGAGGTCACACCATTCCCAGTCATTCCTATGCCAACAATTCCTCAGTTGCCCTGACTCACAATTCATAGACCCAAACACTGAACTCTCAATAGATGTCAGGAATTAATTTTCAATTAATTAAAACACTATAACCACACCACATTTATATATTTCTCAAAAAAACATGCTTGTAAATGTAAATAAAGAATTTGAAAGAACCCTAGTGAACAAAAAAATAAAATAAGAAAGAGAGAGAGGGAATAGATTCAGTAGGTTACACACAGGTTAGTTTGACCAAAGGCCTGACCATGAAGTTACTAACTTGGAGATGATCTTGTTATTTCCAGCTTTGACCTTTTCACTGAGAAAATCGCTGTATCTTTTAAAGCTTCATTTCGCAATCCACACCTCACCACACAAAAACACACTTAACGGGAAGCTTCTCCAACAAAGACCAGGTTAGCGGCAGAAGGAAATGGTGGTGCAATGCTCGCAGTCCTCAAGGATGTGTGGGAGCCACAGGTCAGTCAGTTCTAAAATAGCCCCCACTGTAAATATTCTTTTAATACTGACTTTGAAATACTCATCCTAGCATATAAATTCATTTTTCTTCTGTCATTGTTGTCCATAGCTAAATATTCAATGAAAAAACCAAAAACAGCAATACCTGTTCAGTGATCACCCTGCACACCTTAAAGAACATAAAACTCTATTATAATTTTAGGAACCCCCACAACTCCACAAGGGCTGCGGAACTGTGATGGTAGGATAAGACAATGCACAGTGACCCCCACAAAGCTCTGAGACTATCTCCTCACAAAACACACAGATAAATATGTAAATATATATATATATATAAAATAAATAGCTATGTGTGTGTGTCTCTCTCTCTATATATATATACGTGAAAGTGTTCATCGCTTCGTCAAGTCTGACTCTCTGCAACACTATGGACTGTAGTCTGTCAGGCTCCATGGGATTCTCCAAGCAAGAATACTGGAGAAGGTTGCCATGCCCTCCTCCAGGGCATCTTCCCAACCCAGGGAGCGAACCCACATTTCACATCTCCTGCACTGGCAGGCCGGTTCTTTACCACTAGTACCACGTGGGAAGGCCATATTTATATATATACCACCACTTTATGTCCTGCATTTATGAATTTATGATCGTAACACATGTGTATCGTGATCAACAGGGCAGCAAAACAGCAGTAAGGGCACATTTGTCATTTACTACACAAGGGGCCATAACGATGTATACATGTGGTTCATCTAAACACTATAAAAATTCTTTATGTATTAAGGCAAACCACAAACTGTGTTTTACCACTGGAGAAGCCTCAATAAGAAGGTACATTTATTTATGAGGCCCCTTCAACAGGACTCTGACTCCTGCAGGGACATATACTCTTAGCCTGACAAACAAAAGCCAACAACCAGAGCTCCCGCAGAGGAAGCTTGCACATGGGCTTTAAATAATTAACACCTTTCTCTTCCCTTAACTTACACCTATGGAGACTGCTTTGTCAATAGTTAAGCAAAAAGTCAGCCTAGTCATTATAGCAGCTGATTTGTGGAACTCTCCCCTTATTAACATATTGGGCAGAACAATTCATTAGAGGAAAATTAAGGAGAGTAAAATGGGATACAAAACATTTGCATGAGTATGTTCTCATTAAATATCAGAGATTTGATCAAACTACATAAAGAGGTATTTTTGTTCCAGTCTTTAACTGCAGGGATCAGATATTTTTCAGCTCCTCTCATGTGGTCCTACTATGGTTATTTTGAGGTTCTGTCAAGTTATTATTTGATTTTGATAGTGGGGGAGTTTTTGCTGTGGCTGTTTTGGTTTTAGCATTTGATGGTTTTTAACCTTCAAGACTACTGATTTCAGACTCTAGGTACAAAATTATCTAAAGGCATTTAAACCTGGATTCTCAGTAGGTGAGTTTTCACCATAATTTCAACAGCAACATTTCAAATTATTGCTTTAATAAGTCTCCATGATGCTCCACATTTGATTTCTCTGAGAGGACTATAAACAACAAGCTTGGAAGAATAGATGGGCCTAGTTAAGAAAGCCTGCCATTTTTAGCTGTCACACATGAAGCTGTGTTTTCCGCATACGTTATGATATCTGTCCCGGGAGATTTTCTTCAACATTATTCCAGTCAGACTTTGCATTCATGATTGGGCTGTCAGGTTTGAACATCAAATTTTCAGAAACACAGGGGAAATCTGAGACCCTATGAGGTCAGCTTTTTTAACAAATGAAATTTCCTAACTTGGATAAGCATCTCTTTCATGAAATTACTCCTGTCTCAAAAAGTTACATATATCTATATTTCTGTATTGATATCGATACACATACACATATGTGCATAAACACAGACACATACCTAGAAAAAAAGTCCAGTAGCCTTCCATCGCCTGCAAAACAGTCTCACATTATGCAACCCAGCATTAATGAGTTCCCATATCTGGCCACAATATGCCTCTTAGAACATATCTCCACAGATACCAAAAAAAAAAAAAAAAATGGAGGAGGAGAAGTAGGGAGAAGGAGAGGAGGAGGAGGAGAAACAATAAAATATTAAAGTTCTTGATCCAAACACTGCCTTCTTATGTCAGACGTATTTTGCAAAGATTCACATATCCCATGTGGTTCTCACTTCTTGATTTGGGGTGAGGGGCTGGGGCTGCACTGGCCACCAAGCTGCTGGAAGGGGTGCTGCATGCCTTTCGAGGCTAGGTTATAAAAGGATACGGCTTCTGCCAGCAAACCTCCTGGCAGTGTCTCCCATCCCTCCTTTCCCCTCACCCACGCACAATCCTCTCAGATCAGCCGCTTTAGGAGTCCTGAGACAAGATGTAAGAGTTCTGACCACTTTGAAGCTGCCATGCTGAAGAGCACTCATCGAAAGGTCATAAACACAGATCAAGGGAGAGATGCTCTAGGATACCTAATTGTACCAGGCTTCAACAAGTAAGCCTTCAGATGATTCCGTCTGCCTCCTTTTTGGTCTTCCCTGTTGGCTTAGTGATAAAGAATCTGCCTGCAATGCAGGAGAGACAGGCGACTCAGGTTCAGTCCCTGTGTCGGGAAGATCCTCTGGAGGAGGAAATGGGAACTCACTCCAGTATTCTTGCCTGGAGAATCCCAAGAACAGAGAAGCCTGGCGGGCTACCGTCCCTGTGGTCGCAGAGTTGGATACAACTGGAGTGACTGAGAACACATTAGCTGTTACACATCTCTCCTTATACATCTCCTGACACCAGCCAGAGGATGAACCAGCAAGTAAACCTTCAGATAAGTCCATGTGCCCCCTTTAGAGTCTTCCTGCCACAGACTATGACACTGCGGGAGAGAAAAGCCATCTCTACTGTGTCCTATCTGAATTCCTGACCTAGACAATCTATGAAAATAACAGATGGCTCTTTTTTAAGGCACTAGTTTTTGTGTAATTTATCAAACAGCTATGGTAACTGGAACACTTCCTCAATGCTATGTTATCAGCAAACCCAATTCTTCACACAAACACATTCATTATATGCAAGAACCATATTTTGTATATTGCTACTTCTCCTCACAACCATTTTTTGCAAATCACTCTTACTTTACAGAAAATAAGAAAAAATAAGAAAAGGTAAAACTTGTTCACTTGTCAGAGAAGGTTGGAACCCAGATTAGAACTGAGATTCTCCTGACCATGATGCCCATGACCCTTTTTCCTTCCTTGCCTTACCCTAAAAGTCCACACTGCAGAAGAAATCGTTGAGACTAATGTCCCAACTTATTGTTCTGGGCTTAGAAACTCTAACCTCACTCACTTCTCCCTTTTTAACTAACCTCAAATTGAACTAATTTCATTGTCTTAAATCAAAGACAATGAATCATACCATTTATAGATAAACAGTATATTACAGTTATCCTGGATACACTCAAGTAGAATATTATACAAATTAGGGAGTAACGTTAAAGTTGATTAATAGGAAATTATTTAGGTAGAAGAGACTTATTTTGAACAATATTTAAGGATGCCTGCTGTGTTTTGATATTAAGGGTTACAAATTGCACTTTGACAAAAGTGCTCCTATGAATTATAATTACATTCATTTACTTCACAATGAATGTTTTCATTCAAAGAATTTTACTGCTCTCTGTGGGTATATTATTAATATGCATGTGCTCAAACAATATTCACAAACTTCCTGGTCCTAGAGACAGAAAAAAAAGTGATCAGCTTCCCCCAGTCTGGGGTCGTTCTGAATGAATTTCTGCCCCCGTAAAGACGCTCTTCTGGGAGTGGGCCATGTTGGCATCAGAAGCTGGATGTCAGAATACCCTTCTGTCTTGGTATCTTCAAAGGCAAAAGCATTGTATTTTTATTCCAATGGATCAAGCTTTAAAAAGAAGTCATCCTTATATTCTGGAGCCTTCAAGAGAAAGCTTTTCTTTGGCAGTGAATGAAAACAAAGGCAAAAGATGAAAGGAATCATCTTTTAAAGGAAATAAAAAGACCTCTACAAAGCAGTGCATAAATGTAGAAAGTGGGGGGGAAAGTGCATTATATTTTGGTGAGAGTGGAGAAGTAGGAAGGCCCAATGGACCAACTGTCTTCCTTTACTATTATTAAAGTTTGGGGGGGGGGGGAATCACTTTTGAAGGTTCCATGGACAAAACTGACAGCCAGGAGCTTAAAATACTCACAGCTACAACATTTCCATTCTGTTGGGGTTCCAGAAGAACTCCTGTGGGCAAACTCTGCATGTGTAACAGACTGAACATGAGGTGTCTATCTCAAGGCAACAGACACATCAGGAATAGGTTGGAAGTCAGCCAATATTTTGGTTTTATATGATGCCAATCAACTGGTGGGGCTGATTTTTGCCATAAATGGTCTATTTTTAAGCTGGCTGAATGGCAGACTTGTATAAGTACGGTACTAAGACTAAAAAGAAGTATATAGAACTGGTAATGCTCAAAACTGTCAAGCGAAACTATGGCCACACAAGAGGAATAGGCCAATATAAATGAACCAAGTCTAATCACATCTTCATTTCCAGGCTGAAATCTATCCCAAACAGTACCTTCACAGAAGGGAGTTCTTGTTTCTAAAACCCACCAAATCAACACCATGCCACAATTCTAGTACCTGCCTTTATTCCAGTTTCAGTTGTTCTTAGCAGCTCATTTTAAGAAACATCTGTCCAGTCTGGCTCTTATGAAGATGTTCAAAAATGAGTGTCCTCATTTGAATCCTAAGGGACTCTCTTAAGGGACAGGATAGTCCTTTGAAAGCAAGCAAACACTATCAAAATATTTACAATCCTTGAGCTTCTTAATCAAGTTCAATGTACAGTGCAAAATATGACCTAGTTTCACCCTTAATCAAAAAAAGACTTTGGAGTGCTTCCCTGACACTTTCTAAGACATCATTCTGTTTTCATGTTAAGTACCTAAGTATTCAGTGACAATCAGTTTAAAGGCAATCTTGGTCAAGCCTAAGATTACAGAGAACATTACGGAGAATATTCAAGATCGAACACAGCTAACCTGGAATCTGAGTTTTTCTACAATTCATAAGCACAAACCCACCTATCAGACTTGTGTGTGTAGGTGGAAAGTGAAAATTCTCCAAGTTCAGGTCCACAACACAACCATCTCACAGATAATTAATACATGATCTAATTCTTGATGATAGGGATCCAAATAGGTTACTAAACACCTAATCCACTTCAGACACAATTGCACACATTGTCTACACATAATGTTTTTTGATTTTTACGAAAATTTTGTAAGGTGAGATGAAGCTTCATTTTGAAGATAAGTAAAAGGAGAGTCAAAGAAGTTAAAAACATGATCATGTTCATATTATTAAAAATGGCACAGCTAGGATCTAGACCAAAGTTATTTTGACTGAGAGGCTCAGAACTCAGCCCTAACAAGCAGCCTAATCCTAACATAAGTAATAAATAGTACCAAAAGAAGGAAAAGATGAAATACTACCTGTCATTTATTGAAACCATATAGTAAAAAGAAAACCAAGGTATGTTTTGATGCATTTAAAAATAACTGCCTAAGGCATAAGCTAAATGTTGAAAGCTACCTATCAGGACTTTGACTTTATATTTTATCAAGTCAGAGAACCAAACAAAAGTACATCAGCCAGAGCAAACCACTAAAACTTTTAAACTTATCTATGAAGCTAATGTATAAGATACAGTATTTCCTTTGGGAGAGAAGAGCCTGTGTAAGATTGGTTTTTCACTGTTGATTGAAAAAAAAGTAAATTAAAGTTCTCCTGGGAGACTTCCAATACCATTTCAACGAACAAGAAACACCCTGGACACACTTCTGAAAGCAGCAAGTTGCTAGAGTCTACTCAAGCAATATTCTATATATATTGTTTGTTAAATCAAATTCAGTCCTTGCATTTTACAAGTTTAAGGGACTATCTGGAACACCTGACAGAAAGCATATATACATAATGCACACACACACAAACACACACACATATATATATAGACACACACACACCCCCACACCCACACAAATATATTGAATCCTACACTAGGTTTTAAAATATTTTCCTTCAAGCTTTCCCAATTTCTTATATTAAACATTGTCATGACCTGTCTCAAAACTCTGCCAGAAACTTATGGAAGGATGGGGAAAAAAAGTCTTCAAATTGACTCAGAAAAAAACTACAACATTCCCCAAAGAAAACCAAGATGTATGCCCTTTACAGAAAGTTCACTGAGGACAACACAAACCGTATGTCCCAGGTATGTGACGGGAGCCACACGGTCTATGAGGCTTCCTGCACTCGACACGCTTCACCTGAAGCGCCAACATCAACAAAGAACAATATTTACTGTGACTCCAGTTACAGCCGAGGTCGACAGAAGTGTGCGCTCTGTGAGCCTCAGTCTAATTTTTTAATGTCAACCAAGAAAACTGACATTTGGAGGTACAATATCACTATCCAAAGCAAATATGTGGGCTAGGGAAAAGTCAAACAGCAAGTTCTGAATTAAACAAAATGAGAGGACCTTCAGTAATGCAGGAGCAGATACTTGGCTCTTCTTAGTGTACAAACCCCCTGAGAATTTCACACACATCAGTTTCTTTATTTTGTAGATAGTGAAGTTGTTTAACAATTGAGAGGCTTGGGCTGAAATCTTTGCTCTTTAATTAGCCATAGGTGTAACCTCCTGGAAGACCAAAACATAAGCAATTGAGGTATGTCACTTTTGCTGTCTTTTGAAATTCTGGATGCCTGAGAAATTACATCTCTTTGTAATAAAAAAAAAGTTCACTATATAGTGAAAATATGAGAATTTGTTGGTTTAAAAACTAGGATTTCATTTGCATAAATAAATCATCCTAATCCACTTTGGGTTCTAAAATAAATTTATAATGCTACATAATGTACCAAGTTTATATATGCAAGGGATAAATGCATTTTTAACTTTCCTTTATTTCCTTCTTATCCTTCTCTCTTCCTATAACCCATTATTCTCTTGGTAAATATTTTAATTCCACTCCTCTTGAACAATGGAGATGTCTAAATCAGGCTAAAGTGATTCAGAATCACCCATACAAAAAGGAAATTTGCTGAAGTACAGCAAAAAGATTATAGTTCTAAGTTATGGCCATAAAATAACCAAAAAATGAGTGGCTAGGAAGATACAGGTAGATACAGAGTATGAATAAGTCAGAATTTATTCTTTCCCACTAGGCTGATTAGTTTTTTTCTGCTACCTAAAGACTTATTGGAGTGATCTGTGGAATCAAAGGGTGTGGGGAATCCTTATTTGGGCAAAATTTGTAAATTCCTCTCAAAATAATAACAATGAGCTATTTTCTCATATACATGACTTAGCAAATGTCTTCTTTAAATTATTTAAACCTAAAAATAAATTCACCAGTTTATCAATGGGCTACTTTATTCAAGAGAGTACACAGCATATTCCTCAATGAAACAAAATGTCTCAAAGTGATGTTAAAACTAAAAATAACACAGTAATGAAGTGAAGGAGAGGGAAGGAGAAAGCAAAAATCAGAGAGAAAAGACCGAGAAATATCAATTTTACAATGATGCTGGAAAAAATGTCTGGGACATGTCAAATTCTGACAAAAAATTGTGAGCAATTAACTGGTAAATATTTGACTTGGGTAAAATTTCTTTCTACACAGGTTTGAAGATGGAGAACCTGTTATTTAATTTCAATACTCAAAACATGACAAACTACTTTGAATATACAAGTACCAAAGCATTTTTTTTTTTTACAGTCGACAATTTTAACCTGCTCTCTTTAGCAGACCTGATAACAAGTAGAAAAATGAATTTGAGTGTAATGTCTCCTTTCTCTTTCCATATGATGGGAGGCATTAATGAATCTTTAAAGGCATATCTTTAAGAACAACTGAAGGGAAATTACTAATCCTCTCTTAATTAAGAGTGCAGAGCAAAAAACAATTTAGAAAATAAGTGGGGGAAAAAAGATGTAAAAAATTAAACAATTTTGATTTAATAGTTCCTCATAGCCTCAATCTCAAATATTCCCATATAGAATATGTACTATCTCATTTGATGTGAGAATAACTCAGCAATTGTTGGATTAAAGGAGTAGTTTGGACAATGAGTATCCTTATTTCTCCCTCAACACCTTATTCTCCTGCTTCCAAGGATAATATTCCTGAGGGGAGAGTCTCAAGCACCATGTTCAGAATGACTGTGATGCAGTTTCATTTAGAGATAAAAGAAGTTATTATAATCAATTAATAGTGTCTGTCTTGAGCAAAGGAGGGAGAGAAAAGTGGAAGCTGTCTGAAAAGGAGAAAGAAATGAAAAAGCTTCCCCTAGTTAGAATTTTTATAAATTCTGGCATTTCACAAGTCTTTTGGCATCTTCAGTTTTTTAAGAATTCTACTGAATTTGAAGGTGCTCTACTTCAACATACTTTTGGTACAAACAGCATTCTAAACTATCTCTGAAGTTGTAAAATAGTAACCTGTTTAGAGGAGGCCAAACAATTTTTATTTCAGGATCTGCCAGTTTACTTAAAATAACCTGGTCATGACTTCTTTCATATTTTTATTGTGGTATGATCAAATAGTCCTGTAATCTAATACTAACCTTCTACCAAAAGCAACTTTATGCAACTTTATTCGTTCCATTCCCTACTAGCCCTATCTCATGCTAAGAATAACTGGCTTAGGTTTCAAAATGAAAGCATTGAAATAGTGCCATTCAACTCATAATCATGTTGTTTCCTCCTATATACCTATTTCTTTCATTCTCTTGCATATCTCCTGAGCTCAGAACTGAGGCATCTACTTAGTAGATTATTTCACGGTTCTCCCTTTGAAAGATTCAGACCCCATCTAATAGAATCTAAGAAGTCCTCTCCTTTGTCTGCTTGATTACATTATACTTCTTCAAATTCTCACACTGCTTTGCATTCATTTATAAAGAAAATACAAGATTTTACTGGTACAGATGGGTAATGTGTAGTAACAGAAATATAATAGAATAAGGAGTGAGAAGGTGAATTAACTGCCATAATAAACAACCCACAGTCTTAGTAAAACCTTGGCACAGTAAAATTTTTATTTTATTCATGTCACAGTCTAATATAATTTGTAGGGAGGCTTTGCCCCATGTTGACATTCAGGAAACTCAGTTTCTTCCATCTGGTGACTCCATCATCCTCTACTCCCCCCAAACCTTCCACTGGATCCTTGACCTCCGGCCTATAGATGAGGGAACAGGGAGAGCATGTCGAAGTCACTCTCCATTCTTAAACACTTAGCCGAGAGGTGGCACAACTCATTCCCGCATCATTTCCAACCATATTCCATTAATCATGGTCCCACCGAAGTGCCAGGCAAGTTGGGAAATTTGGTTTGGTGGTATACTCATGAATAAGAGGACACATTAGTGAGCACTAATAAACTCTATCATAAAAAGCTACTTTTAGCCATGAGCTTTGATTTCCAAAAATATAGTGCATTGATACTTGTCTTGTCAATCTCCAGGAACTTCTGTGAGGGTCAAGTAAACAAGGGACAGAAACACTTTTTAAATTGTAAAGTGTTGTGTAAATATACAGCACATTGAGTTCTAGCCATTCAAAAAAACATAATTTTTCAGGTTTCTCAGAATACTGCAATTTATAAATATATAAACATTTTAATAGGTTTTACGTCTTCTCCTGAGCCATATATCCATGAAAAGTCATTTCTTTCCTATTCATAGTTTCACACTACCAATTAGCTTGCTTCTTCAACTTAAAGTCGACTTTCTTGTTGACAGCTATTTTCAAAAAAGAAACCATTTTAATAGGTCTCAAGAGTTACCATAATCTTAGACAAAAAGACAAAAAAAGTTAAATCAAGATGCAAATGTCTGAGAGTAAATGAAGTTCACTACTCAGCTCTGGGTCCTGTCCACTCACCCATACCATGTTTAATAGGACGGTGATACAAATGTAGATTCAAAAGATTAGCAGAAGATGTGAAACTCATGTATACGGATGACTGACTATACCACACCATTTTATATAAGGGACTTGAGCATCTTCTGATTTTGTATCCAAGAGGTTTCTGGAACCAATCCCCGTTGAATACCAAGGGACAACCATTATCACATGTCACAGAACTTCACAGGAGCTTAAAGATAATCAAAATTACACATGGTAAGTCTTTGATTGTTATGCCTATATGGTATTATGCTTTTGGAACTTTTGAGAAATTTACTCATGACTTTTGCAACTAATGTTTCAGTAAGTGTCACAGTCTCTTTCCCTGGCTCCCAGTTCACCACATCTCTCACCCTTACTTTTCAAGCAGCAAATCTTGTCTATATCCTAAAACCTTACTCAGCTGAAAAGCAGAAAACCTCAATCTTCTTGTTTCCTGTGGACCTAAGAGAAACCCTCCCTCTAAGGACCATTCACTCCCCCCCTCATGACAAGTACAGCCTTTTTCTCCATGATCATCTTTCTCAGTCAGAATAGATTGGGCTACCAGGGAGAATGTGGGGAGAATCTGTGTCCTGATTGCACATGGCAGAATATAGGCACTGCTTAAACATTCACTATGTTACTTCATTTCTCTAAATTCTTACTCTTCACAAGCACATTGCAAGGAGAGAGGAAACAAAAGTGGTTCATCTTCCCCAAGGAGCTCATATTCCATAAGGGGCCCATATCAACCAACTGTCCAGAGTAGGTGATAGAAGCCTCAGAAAACACTCTGTGCTTATGAGGAAATTTAAGATGTTAAGTGAGTTAATTGAATTGTTCTATTGAGCAGAGTTATGGAACTGCTTTACATACATTTATGTTAGTTGCTCTGAGAAGTCTCATAGTAAAAGCAAAACAAAACAGAAAAAGCAATTCCTCCACACACAACAAAACGAATAAATCAACTTGTGTTTCTTCCATACAGGTATGTAGGGTGACATTTTCCTCCACATACCTGTTAACAGGACCTAGGTTTTCCCAAACACCAAGGGGAGAAGTCCAGCTCTAGGACATAACAAGGTTTGAAGATCAAAAAGGAAGCAGATGCCTCATTAATTTAAAAGTAAAATTCTGCTTTTCATAAGTATTTGAGATCACATCTTTCGAGGCACAATTCTCAGTATGCTTTTCGAAAGACAAGTTTGTTTCATTAATATTCTAGTGCTTGCACTACTTTTAAGTCTTATTTTAAATAATTATGCAAATCTCTGGACATTTTACCTAGACAGGAAAAGATGATCTAACAATAGATAGTAATGAAATTTATTTAAAATAAGGGAATATACTTACCTCACAGAGCTAATAAATGTTTAAAACTGTATGAAATAAATAAATTTCTGGTAAAGACACAAATTACCTAAATTGACTCAAAAAGAAATGGAAAACCTAAATAGAAAATAGCCATGGGAGAGAAATGGAAAAGTTGTGATTTTTTTTTTTCCTTCTTTAGCAAAAGGAAGCAAAATCCACAGAGGTACCCAATTTAGAGAAGCCTCAAACCCCAAAGCAAATTCATACCAGTAACATTCACACTAACAGCAACTTCCAGAGTAAAAGTCTGATGGAAAATCTGATTTGCACTCAGTACCACTGAAACATAAATGTTCAGGGATTTGGTATTTTTCCTAGAGAAGCTGAATTACGGAAAAAATATTTATAGGTAGGATCTCAACATGCCCACTGGCAAAAGATAAAAATGCCAAAGAACAATACATTTTCTTCAGGATTAAAAACACTTGTTTCCTGCAGGTACCAAGAAAAACTAATTCCTTTCACTTAGATATTTTTACACAAATTCAGAAAACAAAGTTCACAAACTTAAATCCAGATGTCTTTTCGAGCTGTGTATACTAAATATTGATGTCGGCAGTCTTCACACTAGCTCATGTTTTCTATGGTAGCCTTCAGAGTTGCTTAAATCTTAAAATATACAGCTTTTGCATTGATTTCTTTCTCACTTTGAAGCCTACTGATTTGAAATTGTAAGCTCTGCTAGGTCTTCTCTTTTTTTTTTTCCACTACAACGTGGAAGCACTTCTGCTAAGTTTTCATTAGTTCACCTAAGAACAGTCATCTGTTGATACTGGGGGCTGCATGTAGAAGCCGCCCCTACTAAAAGTGGTCTCAATGACAAGGATGTTATTCTGCCTGAGGCAAAACAGTTTGCTCAGCAAATCAGGGGCATCCTCGAGCATTCAGTCTCCTCCCGTCCATCTGGCCACTCCAACCACTCATCGTCTGATTCACTCCTCCCGTGCAGATGTGTGCAATAGTTCCCAAAACCACATACAGAAGGACCACCATTCAGGGACAGCCCTCTCTTATATCTTTCTCCTGTGAGTGAATAAACTCTTCTCAAAGATTCCCCAGCAATTATTCAATTTTTACTGGCCACAATCCAATTGCATGCTTCTGTTTAAGTGCAGCCGTGAGAAGGGAAAGTAAGACCACTGTATATATGTATTTTAAACCAGTAAGAGTTACCACACAGGACCCAGACTTCTCTGTCAGACATAACCATTTATATTGGAATAAAATCTGGGTTCTGTTACTAGTAAGCAAAAATTAATTTTCTACCAGTTAGGTAACCAATGTCTGTCATATAGTCTATTCATATTCATCTGTGCTACCAAATATCCATTTACATTATAAAGAGTATTTCTTATTGGTAAGTCAGTTGCATAAATGATTATAGGTAACTCTGGATAAGTGACATACATTTTATTCAGTTTCTCACCTATAAATGGAACTATTATAGTTGTATCTTACAGAATCACAAAATTCTAAGGTAGGAGATACTTGACATTTGATAAACTGATCTGTGATAAATTTAACTATATTTTAAATTTATCAGCGATGCTTGCTACAAATGAGAATGTTCTGAATATCCACTTTTCTTCAAGTAGAAATAACTCTGCATAAACATGAAAGTGATGCCTAAACAGTCATATATTATTCACTCTCTCATTATCTTGCTGGACATTTTACTCAAACACCTGTTCCAAACCAATATTCAGATTCGATCAAATGTTGTTGGTTCCTTAGTATATATGGGTTTTTCATTTGATCCCTTAAAAACACCCATACCACATCTGACCTAAGGAGTAAAAGTATAATCCAAGAAACATTCATCAAGTAGACAGCAAAGATGTTCAGGGGCAACAGAACTCAGCTGGAAGGTAGATTAAAGTCCATGCTTATGATAGGTTTTTCAAGGTAACATCACAGCCCAGTGGACAGAAAGAGACACCAGATGGAAAACCAAGAGATCTGGCCACGGTTAACAGATTCACAGTGGTCAGGTCCTTTACTCTTATCTTACAAATAAAGTAATATCTTAAATACAATCCTACACTTTCCCGTAATTCACTGATTCATTCATTTAATTAACAAACACTTACTCAACAACAACTCGTATGAAGAATGCATAAAACTCCAGGTGGTGGAGAAAAAGAAAGATACTCCCCACAACCCTGTATTTGTGGAGTGTGTATATGTAGAGGAGGAAGGGGCAAACACCAAGTAATCAAAAGGTGAAGTGTTGGGAATGAGAGAAACACAATGATGGAGAAGATAGACCTATTTAAGACGGTGAAGGAAGACCCTACAGAAGAGGAATAATGAGAAAGACTGAATTAGGACGAACAGAGGAAGAAATCCAGGAACAGGGAAGACTATGCAATGAAGGTGGCAAGATAATCAAAATATAATGAGCAAAGGAGAATCTGATACAAGATGAAGGCAGAGAAAAATACAGGAGCTGGACTACCCACGGCCTTGTAAGCCATGTTGAGTTTTTACTTTACTCCAAATTAAACAGAGAGCTGTTAACAATTTTATGAATCTAGTCAAATTTCTCCTTCTGCAGGTTCTGAGAACTATAAAATTTGTTCTCTTTTTAAAAATATATCTGCCAAATTTGTTATCAAACATTGTGGCTATAGTCAGAGAGGTACAAAAGAGTAAGGTACTCCTTTGGACTTCACAGTACTGGTTTCTTCATTTTCGTTTGTTTTCTCTTTCTTTTTAAATCAAATTAGCTAACCAAATGCTCTTGGAAGCATGAAAACAACATTAACATTTTCTGCCCTACCAAAATTATGTTTTTCTCCCACTCTATAAACACAGGCCTGTTTTCTAATATTTGTTTGGCTTTTTTTTTCCTTAGTACCCAGGAAATCATAACCTTGGAACTAGGGTCAAAATTAAATAAGAGTTGATTGGGGAAAAAAAAAAGGAATGAGTCTCATTTCTGAGGACTGACTATACTTAGGAAAGAAAAAGGGGGAAAAGGATTTTTAAGGATCCTTCATGTACCATTATCATTAATAAGAAGAGAAATCTGGCAGTCCAATGAGATGAATCATGGGGCTCTTTAAATATAAACTAAAGCATTCTTGGTGGGGTTTCCAGACTGTAAATCAGTTGTTGATTTTGGATGTTTAAAAGTTTACTGTCTGTGTGTGTCCATTTGGGGGAGAAGACGCACAAATTTAGAGACACAACAGTACTGATAGAGTAAACAACTAGGACTACTTCTCAAGACTTTCTAACTGAACTTGTTGGTAAAGATGGAGTATTATTGTCCCTTAATCTCCCATCCATTACCATCAAGCACATAAACTATTCAATTACAGGCAACCACGGGTGGCTATAAACCTCTCAGGTCATGGACAGTATCAGTCACATTCTCCTTCAGTTTCTGCTGTGAGTGAATAATCATCATGTCCCCAGGAAGCACTCAATACAAACGGTAAAATTTATATATGAATGTAAGGCTTATGTGGTTTTCCATTTAAGGCAAGCAGTTTTAAATACAACTCACACAAGAAACAAGGATCAAAGCTGATCATTTAATTATAAAAACTATAATTATAATAATACATTTAAAATAGCTACTATATATTCAACACCTACTGTATGTCAGATGTGTTATTTAGGACTTTACTCAAGTTTCTGAGTAACTGCTCTAGAGCTTCTAAGAATGTATAACTTTTTGGAAACATAGATAAAACTCAGGGACCAGGAAGAGGAAGGATGAGAGGTGGGGAACAGTTAGAAATAGGAGCTGTAGTCACAGCACAAGTTCTTGAGAAAGATCTATCAAACTGCTCAAATGTGCTTAGTATATCTCTTATGATCCACGATACTAATGTAAAGGTGATGTGTATTTATCATTGAATAGCCAGATCTCAATATCGTTCAGCCATTTTCTGTTAAAAGTCTTATCTATGCTTGCAGTCTATCAAGCATTGTTTAATGCCCCAGAAACCACAAAATAATTATTTTTATCATTGAACATAGACATGCTACCATGAGCTTATGTTCAATTGCATTCTGAGGGGATTGCATACCTCTGACCTCATGTTAAAAAGCCTGAAAACTGACCCCAGGGAAAGCATGCAGAAATATTCAGGACAATAGAAGAACCAGCTTTTTTGCAAGAAACTGGGTGGTTTGGTACCAGTTTGGTCACTTTGGTATAGTACTGAGCAACCCTATCCTTTGTTTTCTCTCCTTTTTCCCATCTGCAATGTGCTCAGTAAACAGCTTGTCACTGCTCAATAACCACAGCCACCTTCTTCTTAGTCACCAAAGGTGACTATGACATCACCAAGGGAAAGTGAAGCAGCCTCTGGAACTCTCCGAGTGTCCAGAATGGAAAATGAAATTCACAGTTAACCAAACACAGAATTACAAGGGCTGCAATCAAATGTATTAAACATCTCTTGGAAGTTATTTCCATATTTTCATTTTCTTGCCTATAAGAGAGGATTATACAGTCCTGTTCATGAGCACATGATTCAGGCTGCCTCACTGAAGGCAGAGCACACCTCCCGGTCATAGAGTTGGCCACATATCTCACTTCAGTCAACAGAATATGACAAAACATACACTAGATCTAAGCACTGGTTTTAAGTGTAATTGAGTGGTTCAGCTCAGTATCTTGCTTCCACTTGTTATCATAAGAATGGCAGATGCCAAATAAGGGCTGCTTCTTCGGTATGAGCCCCCAGATTAAAAGACAAAGATCCACAACAGCCAAGCCACCACGGCCATGTATAATGTGAATATTAAAAAAGTCTTTGATTACAAGCTATAGAGATATAGAGGTAGATGGCTATGACGGTACACACATTATTGCCATCACAATGTCTAGTTGATAAGACACTGTAATAGTCAACTCACAGATGTTAGTTTTAAGTTAAAGAATCATGGCATAAACACTTGGGTTTGATACGATAACAGAATTAAGAGTAGGAGAGGAATAATCCCATGATGTGGACTTAGGGAATCTTAGGTAAAAGGATTAAATTGTGGGACAACTTATAAACATACATATTTCTCAAAAACTACTGAGCATACTATTTAATTTATAGATGAGTAAACCATCTTTATAGTTGTCTTATAGAACTTCATTACATTATTGACTTTTTTTTATCTGATACAATGAATGACATTCAGTCATACTTCAAGAGTCAAAAGGCTAAATCTAATAAAACAGCACTGATGTGAGGAGAAATTATGCTTCATTGGAAAGCATTCCTTACTTATAAGTGACTATTATATTGGAACTCCCAGGCTCAAAATACTAACAAAAATATTATAAAACTAACAAGCATCACCCCCAAACCAGCATCAGCATGTGTAACATCGGGAGTACACTCCAGCCACTGAGCAAATCCTTCATGAGGAAAGAGCACCCATCTGAAGTTGCGAATCCTTTATTCTTTATTAAAGGATGAATTTCTAATACTCTTTCAAAATTTTTATCACAAAATCTACACCTTTACATAACTTCTGAATAATGACAAAATACAGAATTGATGATCCTTTAAGTAAAATTCTAACAAGTAATGAAATTCAGAGGAACTGAATAATGACTCCTCATTTGAAACTGACTAGTTCAACTTTGTGCCTTCAAGACAGATGCTGAACAGTTGCTCTGGCTAGTTATTAAATAAATTTGATTTTTTGCAAGGACTTTCAACATATCCCTGACAAAAACATGAGGCTGACCAAGAAAATATCAAAACATTCTATATAATTAAAATATAAAGATTAATTCCTCAAAGAATTTAAATATATGGTCAATGTTCTCAATTAACCAACTCTTTTCATTATAAGCATTTGGGGACCTTATTTCCCATTACCCTTAAAACCCAGAATCAAATACTATTAAATGGGCCATTTAGAGTACATTTAATAACATTGTTTTACAAAGGAAAAGGAAGAATGAACTAATTTTACCGGATATTAAGAAAATATATAGAAATTAAAACCAAGTGTTTCAGATTTGTGATTCTACTTGGTTAAGTCAGCAAGTTTCATGAATGTAATTTCATATTTTTGATATGAAAGCTTGCTATATTAGATAACCGAGTTGGAAGAAACGAGCTATTTTCTAAAACGTTACCTATCACAGCACTTCAGTGCAATCTTTTCTGAAAATGAAGGCCGGCGCAATGGCCACACAAAACATTCACTCTCTGTGGTAACATTCTGTGTGATTAGAAGTATGTTTTACATTAAACTCTACAGAAAACACGGCAAGATTTACCTGTTATGATAAGAGGATAAACTGAGATGGTCATGTTGTCAATCCTAATTAACGCAGTGGCTGAAGCTCCAATACTTTGGCCACCTGATGCAAACAGCCGACTCATTGGAAAAGACCCTGATGTTGGGAAAGATTGAAGGCAAAAGGAGAAGGGGACGACAGAGGATGAGACGGTTGGACAGCATCACCGACTCAATGGACAGGAACTTGGATAACCTCCGGGAGAAGTGAAGGACAGGGAGGCCTGGCATACTGCAGTCCATGGGGTCAGAGAGTCAGACACAACTTAACAAATGAACAACAACAAATTAATGTAACTATTTAAACAAGCCTATGAAAGAGATCCTTTCTGCTCTTCAAGTTATTGGCAGTGCCTCTTTTTCAAAGGTCAGAAATGTTAGAAACAATTCTGAAATTTGTAACAGCTGAACTCTTTAAATACGGGGCATGTAATAATAAATCAGTAATTTCTGAGTAACAATAAAATGCTCAGTAATGTTTCTTTTTAAAAATCCCTTATTATCCAATGTGCTATTTCAAATAGTTTGTTTTCCAGATTTCACTCACTTTTTTTATATCACTGCATGTGACATTCTCCTAGTGTTTATTTTAATGGAAACCATGTAATTTTATCTTCATACCACAATATTACTTTCATTTAGGAAATTGTGTTTCCATCAGTAAAAATGCATCTAAATTATTATTTTCTGTATTGTAGTAAACTCTCAAATTCCACTTAGAAAAGTAGTCAGTCAAGAGGAATCAAAAGCAGCTTTTCTATTTCAGAACTTTCACAATCACCAAGCAATCGCTTTATCGTCATGAGGTACTTAAATTCATTTCTTCTATTGACTATCTCCCTCTGAAAAAAGTGTTATTCAATTACACAGTTCCATAGCACACTGGAGGTCAGTTGTTAATAGCAAAGATGTATTATGATGTGCTTTTATTATTTCTAAGGAGTGGGAAAAATAATACATTGCAATACAGAGCTTCAGTCATAGTCAACATTTTCATTCATTCGTAAAAAACAGATACGCAATTGAATCTAGAAGTACAGAGAAGGCTGGGGCAGGAGACTTTTTTCATGGGTAATTAGAGAAAAGTCCTTAATTTTAACATCACTAAATAGTAAAGTAAAGTCGCTCAGTCGTGTCCGACTCTTTGCGACCCCATGGACTGTAGCCTACCAGGCTTCTCTATCCATGGGATCTTCAAGGCAAGAATACTGGAGTGGGTTGCCATTTAAAGAGTAAACACCAAAACAAAAACCGAAGTTGCATTAAATCCGACATACCACTTTCAAACAACCTTTGCTCAGTGTTGGAGTTGCTAGAACACTAATCATGTTTATTTGAGGTGTCTCAATCCTGTGAATACCATTGCCTTTTGGTCTGTCAACGATTTAATCTAAATTGAAAATAAGAAACATACAAGGCGGGGATTTTTAGTGAAGGTAAAACTTTTCTTTGTACCATAATTTAAGAAAAAGAAGGAAAAAAAAAAAAAAGAAAAAGAAGGAATAAGAATCATCTTAGTCACCTGGGATAAAACAAAGTGTCCCAGCTTGGAAAGGCAAAATAGCACATTTAAAATGTTAATTCAATTATTATAGTGAGAGAAAATAATTGTATCTATGTTAAAGAATGATAATTTCTCAAAGATCCCTAAGTCTGCTACATACTGTTCTTCCTTTTTAGCCTAATTCTCATAATATCCATTCCCTCCCTCCAAAGTATTTCAGCCTGCCTGAATGCTCCATGTGTTTATTACTGTCATCCCTAGGAATAAGGTATTCCATAAAGTGATCACACACGTCAATCCTAAAGGAAATCAACCCTGAATATTCATTGGAAGGACAGATACTGAAGCTGAAACTCCAACACTTTGGCCACCTGATGCAAAGAGCTGACTCACTGGAAAAGACCCTGATGCTGGGAAAGACTAAGGGCAGGAAGAGAAGGAAGCGACAGAGAATGAGATGGTTGGATGACATCAAAGACTGAATGGACGTGAGTTTCAGCAAACTCTGGGAGATAGTGAAGGACAGGGAAGACTGGCATGCCGAAGTTCATGAGATCGCAAAGAGCTGGACATGACTGAGCAACTGAACAACAATTCCACATAGAAGCAATATTTTTTTCAATAAACTATATGTATTTCCATACTTGATTTTAATTAATGATCTTTAATGTATTAAATGCGTTTCTGTTTTTGAACCGATAGTATGTATGTGTGTGTGTGTGTGTGTGTATGTGTGCTCAGTCACTTAGCTGTGTCTGACTCTTTGCCACCCCATGGATTGGGCCCGCCAGACACCTCTGTCCATGGGATTTCCGAGGCAAGAATACCTGAGTGGGTTGCCATTTCCTCCTCCAGGGGATCTTCAAACCCTGGGATCCAACCAGCATCTCTGGTGTCTCCTGCATAGGCATGCAGATTCTTCACCACTACGCCACCTTAAAAGCCCTCAGGTTTATTTATACCCTGTTTTTAGTAAATCAGTTTATGCATTTGGCTTTAGACCTGATGGAAGGTCCTGGCAGGCCACTTTTTTCCTTCTCTTAGGAGCTGTCCCCCTTCTTCTGTACAGTTTCTGTTCACTCTATTTTTCTCGGGGTTTGTTCCTGTCTATTTTGTATAGTTTTTCATTTCCCTGTCAGTCAGTGACTTGTTTTTCCTGAGATCTGTCAGTGGGTCAGGAGTTTGTCTCAGATTATGGAGGTCCATGTGACTGCCAAATAAATAAGCATTTTAGAATTGTGTGTGAAGTCAATGAAAACAGGCTCAGAGTGAGGCTTAAGGGCCTTAACTTTTAATGAAGTACTTTATTTATTTATTTGTACCATCTCTGGCTCTTCAGAGGACTTTTTTGCTATTGCTATATCTTCTTTCTCAATTGGATTAGCCTAGCTGAAGTTCATCTATTCATTCAACAAACAGTCAGCAATTACTGACTACACCGTGAGTGAGTGAAAGTCACTCAGCCATGTCTGACTCTTTGTGACCCCATGGACTGTAGCCTGCCGGGCTCCTCTGTCCATGGAAATCTCCAGGCCAGAATACTGGAGTGGGGAGCCCTTCTCTCCTCCAGGGGATCTTCCCAAGCCAGGGATTGAACCCAGGTGTCCTGCAGTGCAGGCGGATTCTTCACGGTCTGAGCCACCAGCAAAGCCCTACTTACTACACTAGGCCATGAGAATAAGTAAATAATTTCCTTCATTTCACGATGTTCCAGCTTAAGATGGAAGGAAGGGAGGAAGAGGGAAAGAAAGGAGAAAGAGAGGAAGAAAAGCACATTTAGAGAATTTATTACAGAAATTTATACAGTATAGGAACAGAAGAGGTTCTTTATGGGAAGGCATCATAAAAGAGGGGCAATTGAAAGCAAAAGGTAGAAAAACATTTCAGGCAGATTCAACGGCCCTGAGTCAGATTCAACAATACTGACTGGAGAAATTTGTAACCTTTATAAATGTAATCTCCAATTATTTGGAAAACTTTAGTTCAACGTAATTAGAGTAGGAGTATAAGTATGTGTCATCAAACAAAACGCATAAGAGCTGGTCAGAGACTGGACCATGAAAGAAACATCTTGGTGATGATACCAATCATGATCTTGAAAACCTATTTAGACCTCCTCCCCAGACCAAATAAGCAGCATGGTGATATACTGACTCTTCTTTAACGAGATCAGCAGAAAAGGGAAGAAAAATAATAAAGTCTAGAGGCCTAGAAGCTTAAATATTTCTTTTTTGTTGAATACATATTTATGATACTGCATAAAAATGATTCTGCTTTGAGTTTATGAGCTGAGGATGAATGAACACTTTCAGATTCAGAATCCTATGTGTATTCTACTTCTCCCTTAAATAATCCACTCCACTCCTTCATTTTCCTCCAGTTCAAGTCTTCCTAATGTCATCAATGTTCCTGAAGTCACCAAATTCAATAAACACTTTCCAGACCTTTCAGTAGATTCTCAGAGCATCTTTCCTCCAAACATCAATGCCTATGGTCTCTAAAACACACCCCTCCCTGAATATTCTCCTTTTGCTATAGTTATCTTTCTCCTTTCCCCCTTTGACCTCACCTGCTGTACTCATCCTCTATGAATAGAGAGTTCCTGGGGGTGGGGGGGGTGCTTCTTAAATTCTCAGTTTTTGTTTCTTCTCTCCTTTGGTGATATTGTCTGTTCTCATTTATAACTTCAAGAGATTAACTTCAGCCCACAGCTCTTTTCTCATATGTAGGTTCATATATCCAGCTGTTTATTTAACTTTGCCACTAGGTTATTCAAAGTCAGGTCAAATCCACTATGTCCCAAAGCAAGCTCTTGATTCTCCATTCACCCCAAACAAGTCCTCCTTCCCACTAGCGCTTCCTATCTCAATAAATACTACCATCACCCAACTGGGTGCTCATAAGAGAGATCTGGGAGTCATCCTTAACTTCTCTTTTGTTTCATATCTCTTAGTATTTCTGGTCCACTTTTCTCCAATTCCACTGTCACCACCAGAGTAGAAGTCACCATTCTCTCTGACTCTGATGAACTGTATTCCCATTGATAAACAAAGAGTTTCCAAAGTAATCTTTCTGCCCTATTAGTCACAAGTCATAACTATATAAAATCCATCATGTCCATGTAAAATACATTACAGCATACTCATATCAATGCCTCTCATAACACCTTCTGATTTTCAATTAAGCTGTAAAAAGGTTCAGCCTCTGACCTCTCATGCATCCCCATAACTGTTAAGTTCATGTTCTTCCTGCAAGTAAAATATCAGTACATCAGTTCTCCTAATAGGTATAATCACTTTTCTAAAACTATTCTGAAACAAAAGTATCTTTTCATCATAAAACAAATATGAACAGAATACCTATAAGAAACAAATTCCTAATGGTTAAAACATAAAATAACAACAGTTTTGAATTTTAAATTATTTCTGATTACAAGAGGTGATTTTTCCATTTTGGAACCAGCATTTGTCCCAACATTACATAAAATAAGCAACAGCAAAGAGAGCGATACAAGATATATCTGCTTCCCAGGTTAGAAAGAAATTAAGCACTTATTATATAGAGAATATAGAATTATAATTTATCAGATTCATGCAAGAGTTTTATTTTTTATTTTTTTTTTTGAGACGTTTTGATTTATTACTCAAAAATGGTTCATTTTTTATTTAGCTTTCTGACTCTGTGCTTGTGCTTTCAATACTTTCACAACGATCTTCTGCTCTTCAATAAGGAAAGCACGCTTGATCCTGTCGCGGACACATTTAGCACACATGGAACCACCATAGGCTCGGCTGACGTGTTTCTTCGTTTTAGACAACCTCATGAGAACTTTAGGTCTCACAGCACGAACGCCTCTAAGTCGGCCTGGGCACACACCACATGCGGATTTTGGTGCTTTCCCAACCTTCTTGGTGTAAAGGTAAACAATTCTATTACCAGGGGTTCGGGACAGCCTGGTTTTGTTAGAGGCTGTATTGTAGGACAGCCTACGGCGGTATGTCAGACGCTGCACCATCCTGAATGCCTCTAGATGCCATCCCCGGAAGAGCATGCAAGAGTTTTAAAGGAAGTATATTTATGTCTAGATAGAAAATGTTTTATAATTATGTGTCACGTTAATGTTTATTGGATATAACTGTAGCCACAATAAACTATGCATGATAAAACACTACAATTCTCTAAGAATTTATTTCAGTAATGACATAAAGAACATTTGTTTGCTATATTTTTCCATAAGCAGAGTTGCCTGAAAGCTATGTCAACAATAGTTTTGTTTTTTTTTTTTAAAACAGCTAACTCTAAATAGGAGCATGCAGGCAGCATTACATCCATCTGCCAGACGTTCTTTTCAACCTCTTTTGCTGCCTTACTATTGCTATCATATCAGTCAGAAAAAACAAGAACTTGAATTCTTCCAAAGACCTGCCAGACTCAGTTTATCCAAGAGAAGGGAAAAGAAGCCAGTTATGAATTTCACTACTTTCACACCAAAAAAAAAAAAGGAAGAAAGAAAGAAAAGAAACCCTCATAGTATTGAAGGAGTTCTGATAAAACCAAGCTTACCACGGAAGTTTCTCTAAAATGAGAAAGAACAGGACTAACAAGGAGGCTTGAAATGCACTCCAAGGTGAAACAGCTTCTTACTGCCTTACCTTTTTCTTTGTTTAGTCTGATTCTAGTGTTATTGTAATTATCGGATTAGTGATTCATTTTAAAAGCCAACTTTCAGACTTGAAATAGCTGTTAAAACAGCTCATATTTCAGCACCTGAAGACAAGTATTCATGGTTTTGCCAATTCACTAGAAGCCTTCTAAGTGGGCATCTTCTCTCCCTCCCTCCTTCCCTCCCGCCCTGAGGCAGCTTTGAAGTTTTAAAAGAGCTTCATATATTTAGGAAACAGAGTGATTATCCAGAGGCTCATGAATCTTCAGTAAGAAGAAAAAGTGTTCACCTCAGAAACACCACGGCACAAGACTAAAGATATGTGGGCATACGCCAGGCAGGAAGGGGTTTCAGAGCCCTTTGATGGAAATCCACAGTTTCAGAAAGGTACCCAAGCAAAACACAACCAACAACAAAAGTTAACTGCCAGAGACAGGATTGTCTCCATAACGGATTGCTTGTGCACGGTGGTTTACCGTCCAGTGTTAATTAGCCTCAGCCAGGCTGGGACTGCTGTCTGCTTCCACCGAAATGCATCTCACTTCAACCCCATCCACAGGTCACTGTTACCCTCCAGTGCCCCTGTGCCCACCGTCAGAGTCTGTCAACACCACAAACAAAGAGGTGAAGAACTGAAGAGGTAGTTCTCATGGGATCAAGCCGAACAGCATTGAGTTTTACTGTTTGTTAGCAAGGGATCAGCTTCAATCAATTAATGATTTAATTACCTGGACTAATTAAGATAGTGAACAACAGCAAACCTACACTCAATTAGCTTTGTCCAAACTTTCTATTTTGAGGATAGGGCCTTAAGGACAACACTCTTTTTCTTAGTTGCTACAGTAAAATGCATGGATCTATTACAAAATAAATCAAGGGGGTATAATCCCACACAATTTTAAGCAAAACTATAAGGTCCTCTGACTGATTCTTGGCAACAAAAGGTTGTGAAAAGGTGTTACCTGAATAGGTAGTGTATATTTAACATTGTGTCAGAATTGCAGGTTTTAAATGAATTACATCTCTCTAAAGCAAGCGATAGACCAAAGAGAGAAGTACACCCCTTTGGCCACCCTGTTTCTGTGATTTGAGTTACTTCAAAGTAAGCATGTAAGAATATAAAGCCTTTCAAAATCTATGAGAAAATAGTAGTGTTCCTTGATTACATTGTTCTTGGGAAATACCACTCCTTAAATTACTTACTATAGCCTTACTTCATAAGAAAAAAGTATAGCCAAGAAGCAAACAGTAAAAAGCCGGGGACACAACCATAGAAACAAGAGTAGTCAAAGTTCTAGACATTCTTCTCCACCTTCTAATTCTACTTTCGAATTTAAGGTTTTATGGTCTCATTCCCACTGTAATTCAATGGGTGTTCCTCAGAGAGAAAAAGGACCTTATACTATCGTGTTTAATCATGGTCACTACTATAGTGTGATAAATTATTATTGTCTAGAAGGAAACACTGTAAGTAACTCTTTCCCAGCAAAAACACTTGCCATGCAGATCACATTACCATAACTGGTCCCACTCACATCATCCCTAAGTTTATCTACACTGGTTGTGCATTTTCTCTTTCAGAACAAAATCAAGTTATATAGTAGGTTTCCTTGTACTATATTTTATAATTATTAATGCTAAGTTATGCTTACAGAGGAAGTTCAAACTTACTCAAGGATGAAAGGTACTTAGATATTACACCTAAGCCAGCACTGCACCAAGCAACTGGCTGAGTTTCCAAAAGCCTTCTGAGGTACCTCTGAAATGAAGAGGGGACTCCAACCCAACATAATGGATGCTCTGTATGAATTTTACATCTGTTCTTTAATCAGCCAAGCAGTTATTGAAAGCCTATGGAGTGTCAGACAATGTTCAAATACTCCCAGAACAGAGAAGAAGGTGTCTAGACACCAACAGGAGGGTATATGTATATAAACAAATACAGGAATCACAAATAAAACAGAATGTGTCTAGCATTATAAAATAAGTAAGATGCATGAAGGGAGCACAGAATAGCGTTTCTTTAAATTCAGTAAAGATGGGGCAGATGATGCCTAACAGAGTGTGGCGTAGCAATGAAGTCTGTGATCTCTGAAGTCAGATTATCTAGGTATGATTCACAACTTCAGCACTTAATATAAACAACAATTTACTAAGGGCAAGTAACTTAACCTTTCTAATCTGTGATTTACCCTAACTTATAGTTGAGGATAATAAAGGTTTTTAAAGCACATGAGTTTAGAATGATTAAATCAGATAATTCTCATGCAGCACACTGCATGCACATTCTACCTGCTAAACACATTTTAGCTCTTTCTAATGCAATACTAAAGTCATTGCTTTGTGTGTGTGTGTGTATGTTTTTTTCAGGGGGAGTGGGGCAATAGAGGGCATTAAGTGCCCCTGGTAATGAGTTTCCATACCACCCTTTGCAGGAAAGCACATCTTTGAATGTCCTGGTGCCCCCAAATATCCTTGGCCAAGTATGTAAATAGCTCATGGTCATTATGAATTAGAATCTAAGAGCTAAATCAAGAGAATATCAACATTATGTCTCATTTCTTATCATGAATGTGTTTAAAAATCAGAGTTAACATTTATTCACGTAAATGAAAGTGAAAGTTGCTCAGTCATGTCCAACTCTTTGCGACCCCATGGACTATACGGTCTGTGGCATTCTCCAGGCCAGAATACTGGAGTTGGTAGCCTTTCCCTTCTCCAGGGGATCTTCCCAGCCCAGAGATCGAACCCAGGTCTCCCACATTGCAGGGGGATTCTTTACCAGCTGAGCCGCTAGGGAAGCCCAAGAATACTGGAGTGGGTAGCCTATCCCTTCTTCAGCCGATCTTCCGGCCCAAGAATCGAACCTGGGTCTCCTGCATTGCAGGCGGATTCTTTACCAATTGAGCTATCAGGGAAGCCCAAATATAACCTACTAAACCTTGTGGAGAAGTATTTTATTAAAAAGACTTTATTTCTAAAGGACCCTTCCAGTTATCAGGTGGGGTGCTCCTCAATTAGATCCTTTTTTTTTTTTAAAGGCTTTATTTATTGCAACTTTATTTGTGAAAGACATCCTAACACTTGGTGATCATAGAATTATTCTCAGATTCTCCATCAACTGAATAAAACTAGGCTTAGGGTTAAGACAAAAATGAAAATTCATCTTGGTAAGCATTCTGATCATTAAAGCACGTAGCTTAAAAATAGCATTTTTAGTTAGTTCAGAGAAATGTTTTAAAACCCCATGTGTTCTTATGTAATTTATACTTGATATGGAAATGTCTTTACTTTAATGTGAAATATCTGTTGCCCAATTCATAATGATTTTAATGTTGTTTCACTCTTTGACTCAACATAATTGTTGTTAAATATTGTGATAAAACATTGTAAGAACTCACTATCAATATATATAAGATAATAATGTATTTCATCAACAGCATAAAATAATTGACTTGGTGATTAAGGAAGCTTATTTCATTCTAGAGCTAGTTTATTCAAACATATAATCACACTATATAACTAACAAGTGCTCCTTTTAATCAAATATATAATTATTAAAATATTTCTGAGGGATATAATTGGCAGATTAATAATATATTTCTATCATGACTACTTAAAACCTCAATAAGCGCACCTTTAAAAAGGTTTTAGTTTAATCTGCATACACTAACTCTCGCCTTGAAATGAAATTAAATCCTTAAGAGAAACAACTAATTTGAAGCATAATCTTATACTACCTAAATATAATTACTAAACCATGCCAAGTAAAAATAATAAGGAAACCCCTAGAGAGCTGATTTAACGAAAATACAATGATCACATGCTTCCAAGCATTAATTCTCAACCCTGACTGCACAAGAGGACCACCTGGGGAGCTTTTGCAAAACCATTAACCCAGGCCCCATCCACAGAAATTGATTCAATTGGTTGGGAGTGGGGCCCAGACATCTGTGTTTTTTGTTATTTTTGAAAGTCCCCAGAACCACTGCACCAGAGACTGATTAAGATTTACTTTTTACCAGTCCGTAAATGTTTATAGCAGCTTTATTCATAATCACTAAATATTTGAAACAACCCAGATGTCCTTCTACTGGTAAATGGATAAACAAACTGTGTATATACACAATGCAATACCATTGAAGCAATAATCTATTGATTCATGCAACAATTATGGATTAATCTTAAGAGCATTTTGCTAAATGAAAAAAGGCTGAACCCAAAAGGCTACATAGCAGGGTGGTGTGAAGGAATTTCTGGAGTAAAGCAACTGCTATGTAATTGTAGCAGTCTATATGCAACCTATGCATCTGTGAAAACTCATGCAACTATATACCACAAAGAATGGATTTTACTGTACATAAATTTTAAAAAAAACCAACCAGGAAGTCAAGGGGAAGATGGAATGTAGACTATGACAAATCAATCTAAACTGCCTTACAAATGTATCACATAACTAGACTGGAGAGAGGGAAAAAGCTGTCTTAATTGGGGAAAAACAGTGTTTTGACTGCATACTGGAAGGCTAAACATAGCCTATAATAATGGCATTTTGTGTTATCAATAAAAAAGTCATTACTAATAAAAGGTTTATATTTTTGTCATTTCTATAGCAACATTTTGATTTATTCTTTATTGATAGTGTAGCTATATTTAATAACAAACAAAATAAGGTATTCTTAAAATCTGAAAGGTTTTTTGCAAAAATCTTTACAGGTATCATTTTAACCACTGTTTGTCTTTTTATTTTTTATTTTAGAAGGGTGGTAGGCAGCACAGGGATGAAAGGCTCCCTGAAAGTGTGAAAGGGACAGAGACTGCTTCATAAGATCCAGAACCACAGACAGTGACAAAGACCAGGGCAAAGCAAGCTGAAAATGCAGTCCCAGCAGCAATCAACTTATTTAATCAGAGAGCTGAACCTCTAGCTAAGATGCACTTTATTCCACTGTATTAGATTTTTATGTTTGTAAAATCTGAATATACAGAAACAATATTGATTCCTAAATATGTCAAAAATGTCAAATAAACCCATTGTTAGACACCTATGAGAGTGTGTGTTTTTGTTCAGTAAGAAAATAGGATTTGAGAGAATTTAAAAAGTTAAAGATTCGAGGGAAAAAAATCCTCACAACTCCTCCTGCATTGCTACTAGTCCAGTGCTAGAATTCCAGGCTCATACAAACAACTGATTTAAATTCTGGTGTCTGGTTTGTTTCTGAACTGAGTCCCCATCCTGCCCACCTAAAAGCCTTTATCCACTGCCTCAGCCTAGAGGACTATGGTGAGAATTGCTGAAGCCGTCCCTGTGAGGTCCATGGTAACTCCAGTGCAAACTTTCCATCAGACAATCTATCAGAATGCTGCAAGTAACAGTATCCTGGGAAATTTACACGGGCCAAACAATGAGTGCTTGGCCCCACGCCTACAGCTAAGGAAATATGAGTGGTCAGGGAAAAAGTGGGCCACAAACCTGAAGAGATGGTCTACATAACCCATTTTTTTTCCCCAATATCTTGCTCTGTATGAATAGAAATCCATAACTTTAGGAGAGGATTTTTGTGCCCGAGTTATTACTGTCATCAAGAGCAATCACAGATTTTCCATACTGTAACCAGAGTAATCCTCATAAGACCTAAATATAATCATCTCCACCTTCTTCTTTTAATAGCTTATCATTTTCCTTTGCTACAGTACCCATTTTTCTGTCCTTTCCAGACACTAGTCATATTCCCTTGGCCTCAGGGCCTTGGTACAAGCTCTTTTTCCTGCTTGCAGGCTCTCAACAACTCAGTGGGATCTTAACTCACTAATGTGTCCAGGGAACCTGAATTCCCAACTAGGCTGATTCTCCTCCTTACAGGCTCTCTGTACCAGATGTCTCTTAGAAGCCCTTGTTCATTTATTCCCCTTGCATTTCCTAGAACATGCCAAGCAAGCTCCTGCCCTAGTCTCTTTGAACTGAACTGGCTCCCAGCCTGGAATACTAACCCCTTCCATGATTAATTTGCCACGCTCTTTCAAAACTATTTAACTGGTCCCTTCTCAATGGAGTTTACCTTGACCTGACCACTCAATTTTAACAGTATCTGAATCCCCCTCCTACACACACACACACGCACACAGAGCCCTGATTCTTCTACTCTGGCCTCTGCATAATTTTGAGCCCCCTAGAAGGTGCCCTTCATGATGCAGGATTCTGTTGTTCTGGTCACTGAACAGTGTATCCCAGAAGCCTAGCACAGAAATCTCGCTAGAATGAATGAACTGCTTAAGGACCATGCATGCAAAACATTCAGAAAGGAGAAAGGGAGGAAGCTCAGACTTCAAGACCTGAACAACATCTGTGAATTCCAATGTGAGAGTTAAAAAAAAAAAAAAAAAAAGATTTGTGGAAATTTAAGGTAATGAATTGGATGGTACTGGCAAATGAGCACAGGAGAGAGAAGCAAATCCTGAAGCTATTTCTACCAATTACGAGCCCCTAATCATTACCAGGTACTTCACCCACATTATCACAGTTAAGCCCCATGAAACAAGTGCAGGATACGGTTCTTATCCCCGTTTTACAGAAGAAAAATCTAAGATTAGATCAGAAACTACAGTGGGGCACGGGTTCACCTTGTTTACTATCACATTCCCAGCAACTTGCAACCTGCTGGCAGGTAGCAGGGGTAGAATATATGTTAACTGAATAAAAAATTATGCTCAGAGAGATTAATATACTTCCCCAGGACCACCCACCTAGTAAACAGCAAACGGCAGGCTCTAAAGCCATATTTTTTTTATTTAGAAGCTAATGCCTTTCCACTATACCATATTTCTTCAGAATGAAATTGTAAAACATATATGGACTTACAAAAATGCAGCAGTCCAGCCAACTATATACCACCATAATTCTTCAGGGCATTTCAATATAACAGAAGGAAATAGAAAAATCAATATGCCTGGTGAGTGCCACTCAAATGATCAAGCAACAATCACACTTCATTGGATCTGTTTAATATGAAGAAGGGCAAGATACATTCTAGAAAGAATTTCATCAAAATTGATAAAGCAAAAACTTCCAGCACCATATCCCTAGTCTTCCTACAAAGAGAAAGTCATTTTCACAGAAATATGGTATTACCCAGACAGGACTGTATGGGTAAACTCATCAGCCTCCACCCAGCTGCTCACTCGGGCAGTGTCCTCTGAGCATCGGCCTTTGAAATGCTAATTCACTGGCTGAACAACTGCTCAACTGCTCTTTAGCCTTAAACATTCTGAGGCAGCACACTGGGTAGCCAGAGCAGCCCCCGAGGGAAAAAAGAGCTCCGGCAACCTTGCTGGCTTGACTTCAGGGGATGGATGAAATCAGGAGGAGGGCACGGGGCCTCTCTCTCCAGCCTCCAGCCATGAGGGACCACCTGAGGTCCTCAAACCTGGCCTCCTTAGAATGTACAAAACTGGGGACCAGAGGATTGAAATGAATAATTCATCGTCCTCAATTCACATTCACCAGAAGTATCTATATAATTGCAGTTAAAAGACTTTAAATTTGCCCTTCTGCTTTATATTTCAGTGTGAGATACCTGGTAATAGAATCCATTCTCTAACTCACTTTCCACAAACAGAATCAGCCCGAATGTTTGCTGCTGATGTTTTGCTACATTTTCTGCTATTGTTAACCACCGAAAGGGCTGGAAACTGCTGGGATTTAGAAATTCTCATTTCTATTTTACAAAAGTCTATGGAGACTCAACACAGAGATCGAAAACCTCTGATCCCAGGCCAGATCCATTCCCATTTCCTTTGGCCTCTATGTTACTGGTGCTTAATGATTTTTATTTTAACTAAATGTGTGAAAAGTAGGGATACTTCACCTGTAAATCTGGACTTCAACCTTCTCTAGGAAAATCTGAAGACCCTGGACATGCATTCCCAAATGGCAAGAAGAGGCCGGGTGGCCGCTTTCCTCATGAAATCCAGCAGAGACTTTCCGAAGAGCTCTACTTTTGCTTCCATGTGAATTTTACTTGACTGGTCACTATGGGCACCGAATTTGCTACCATTGGCTGCATTCAAGGCTCAGCTTTGGGAAGAGGACAAGCAGCAGGATCTGAGATGAGTAAATATACTTTTCCTGAGCATAAAAAGTGGAAATTTTAGACAATTTTAGACTTGTCTATAAAGGCTGAATAAAAAAGTATGGCAACTATGATAACTGTTAGGAGAAACTCAAAAACCATAATACAGTGCATTAGATGCATGGCAGAGGAGGGACAGGGTGGAAGGGAAATATACAAAGAAGTGCTTACTTTTCTGGCTACTTCTCCTCCCTAGCTGTTTCCTCTATGACTCATTCTGTACTTACCAAGTTCAATCCATCACAAAATCCTGCAAGTTTTTAATCCTCTTAAATAAATTTTGTATCTGGCCCCTCTTTATCCTATAGTCACAGTCACAGTTCAGACCATCTTGACTCTTATCCTACTTGGCTTTACAGCAACTCACCCTGAAGTTCATCCTCTACATAGCTGTTGGTGACCTACCAAAAATGCAATTTAGACCACATGACTTTCCAGTTTAAAACATTTCACTGCTTCCCTTATTAGCTGGTAATGTTAAGCTGGGATTAAGAATCAATTGGGGAACATTAAAAAAACAAAAAGCAAAAAACCTATGCTTGGTCCTTGCATTCATATATTTTGATTTAAATGTTCAGTGTGGGCCCTAGACAGCTATATTTTATCCTCAGTGATTATAAAGCAGGTTGAGAATCACTGATCTACCAGGCAAGCTCCAAGCTCTTTAGCTTTGCTTCAACACCCTCTGGTATGTTTCTGTCTCCACCATCTCTGTTCACGTTTGCTACAAATTCCAACAGCCTGTTACTGGCAACACCATATGCAGCTGTCCCTACATTGCACACAGCTCCCTACATTGTAATTATCTCTTTATGTCTCTCCCACTATTCTGAGAGCAGTGACTTAGCTCAGTCTTCCTGTTACCTATAAGCTACCTGGGACATAGTGGGCCTAAATAAGAATGGTCAAAGTCAGCAGAAAAGATGGATCTGAAAGAGTAGGTAAGATCTGGAATGTCAAAGCTGTTCGGTCAGAAAGGGAGAAGGGGAGAATACTAGCAAAGCTGGAAAAAAAGAAAGTACTTTTTCAGCTAAACAGGTTGGTGACTGTGAGTAACGTGTGAAAGCTTCTCTCAGGCCACAAAGAGGAGCCTAGTGGCCCAAGTGGGCTTCCCTCATAGCTCAGCTGGTAAAGAATCCGCCTGCAATGCAGGAGACCTGGTTCAATTCCTGGGTCAGGAAGATCCTCAGGAGAAGGGATAGGCTACCCACTCCAGTATTCTTGGGCTTCCCTAGCGGCTCATCTGGTAAAGAATCCACCTGCAATGCAGGAGACCTGGGTTCGATCTCTGGGTTGAGAAGATCCCCTGGAGAAGGGAAAGGCTACCCACTCTAGTACTCTGGCCTGGAGAATGCCATGGACTGTATAGTCCATGGGGTCACAAAGAGTTGGACACGACTGAGCAACTTTCAGTTTCAGCAGCCTGACTAAATACACCAAAGGAAACAGAGCCAATTTATACCCTGCCCAATAGTGGTGTCAGATCCATTTGTTAAACTGCAAACTCTCTAGAGGGAACAGATCCCAGAATACAAGCAATTGTTTTATTATAATTATCATAATACCCTTCCTGTTTCCATCTCTCATTCCAAATCAGTACAATTAAAATGCAAAAAGAATTATGCAATTTGCAATTGCTAAATGATCTTTTTATATCCTTTTGCTGATGTAGTCTTGATTATTTCAGAAACAGTAGTTTTCCACAGTGGTTTCTGCCACTTGGTTCAAATGATTCATGCGGTGGGGATCTCATTCTTTCCCTTGAGACTTTACTCCATAGTTGAACAGACTTAACCATTACTCATCGTCCATCTTATTCAGCCAAGAGCTCTGTCTAATCTAATTAGTACTCTTTCTTCATCCAACTCTAAACAATCTCCAATCCTTATGAGAATATAGTTAGGCCCTTCCTACATTTTCAGAAACTTGTGCCTTCTACTAGCTGCCAGGACAAACTGGCAATAGCTGGTAATTTAAATTTTCCCAAGTAAGTCAGAGATTCCAATTGCAATCAACTGCAAACTGCCCTCTCTCCATGCCCTATGAAGGCCTTTCCATTTGATGACAGTGTGGATCAAAGTGTTATTTCCGAGCATTGCTGCTGGATCAATGGTGCTTTCTTGTGAAAAGTTTTATTTTGCTTTTGATTTATGAGTGCTGAGACAGTACAGAGGACATCAATACTAGAAGCACCCATGAAGTGATCAAATTCACCATGATTTTTCTGCTTTTGCTTGCCTTTATGAAACCAGTATCAGGCTTCAATACCCATGATTACAAACCTGTTTCTTTACAGACCGTGTTACAACATTCCCATCAAACATAACACTTCCCAACACTTTTTATCCTAAGATGTTCAGAGCTCCAAATGTCAGGCTCACAGTGCAATGAAAACTATCCCACAGCTGATAAATTATTCATTTGTCAGGAGTTTACAATCTGAAGTGGCACTGAACAGCCGAGGACCTGAAGCACCCCCCAAAGACATAAAGCATAACAACATGCAAAGATTATTCTGCATAAATTCTAAAGGTTAAGTGCTATTAAACATCTCTGTTTATTAAGAGACTGCTCCTTGAACTTATTTTTTCTAATTAATCTGCTCCCAATAAACATTACTAACAAAGTAAAGTGCTAAAAGAGACTAATCAAACACATCGCTTTCCCCTGGCTAATCCCACCAGGTTAAAACAAGGTCTTCTGCTGATAAATATTCTCTAGTCCCCACTATTTTTAGAGGAGAACTTGTGTGTAAGGGCACAAGCAGAGGTCATGAACCATAACCCTCAGTCCAAAGCTGGCTCACTGCATGGGTCTGTAAACACAGTTTTACTGTAACACCATGTCTCCCACATATTTATGAATTGTCTGTGGTTGTCTTTTTCTTGTAACACAGAGTTGAATAGTTGTCACAAAGACTGCTCGGCTCACAAAATAAAAAAAGAAAAATGTTTACTATATGGTCCTTCACAAAAACCATTCATTGACCTCTGGTCAAAAGGCATGCAAAAATGTGGAAAGGTTTCACAAGTTTACCACTAGATCGGGCTTTAACTGGTGTATATCAGCATGTTCATCTCCTCAAGAAAGGACTGCCGTTAAACACTTGTTATCTAGAATGCCATCTGTGGTACGGAGCCAGAAGAGAAAAAAGAATAAATGACAGGTCCAAGCTAGCTCCTCAAAGCTGGTAGGTGTTTCATTTTATTGACAATAATCACTAGCGGTCCAGTCATCTATTGCTGTGTTTCAAACCACCTCAAAACTTGCTTAAGGGAAAGATTTCTCTGCCCAGGATTCTGCCTTGCAGGCTTCAGTTGGGTGGTTCTCCTCAACTCATTTGAGATCACTCTCCTGGCACCAGGAGGGGGCTGGGCTCCAGCTAGAATACGTGGAAGGCCACAATATGTGCAGGCCTCCTGGGCAGTTCTTTCTTTCCATGGGGTCCCTCCAGCAAAACAGCTGGGAATCTTTCTACGATGACTCCAGGCACCACAGAGGGACATGGAAACTCCCAGACTGAAAAGGGTTAAGCCCAGGACAAGTACAGCATCTTTGCTGCAGCACTGTATTAGTCAAAGCACTTCAAAGAAACAAGCCCAATTCAAGGGGAGGAGAATCTGACTCCACCTTGAGAGAAGCTATAAAATAGTTTGTCCATGATTCCCAATCTACCAGAACACGACTAAGAAGATGATCGCACCATGCTTACGGTGGTTAAAATCATGCTTAAAGTCACAACTTACTGCTGACAATTTCAATTCAAATTGGCAGATGAGAGCAACAAGAAAGCCTAATGGTAAGTGAAAATCATTTTATAATACAATACTAGTTGCACGGATGCAAACATTTCCAAATTGATAGTATTTTCTTTTTTAATTCAAACAGGACAGAAGCCTTCTTAAAAGTCATTCAATGGTTCTCCAGTTCTTACACAGTGCATAAACTATGGATATGGTGTAATCTTTCCTCGGTGATTCTGAATCCTCACTCTGCTATGAATGAAGTTCCAGCACTATGGCAGTGGAGATGGGCCTCTGGCATCTCCCTTGGTAGTGACAACCCTTTGTCCACTTGTCCAGGTTTCTGGTCACTAAGCATTTTATTCTTATGCCTGCTCTTTTTAATTGCTCTGCCTCTTCCACAGACAAAGCTCAAGAGAGCTGAATTCTAGGGCTTTCTCCATAACCTTCTCACCTTTTTGCTCCAGGCAAGTCATCTGTTCTGACCCTTGGTTCCTTTTATCTGAGAAGTGGCTGATGCTGAAGCTGAAGCTCCAGTACTCTGGCCACCTGATGCAGAGAACTGATTCATTGGAAAAGACTCTGATGCTAGGAAAGACTGAAGGTGGGAGGAGAAGGGGATGATAAAGGATGAGATGTTGGATGGCATCACCGACTCGATGGACATGAGTTTGAGCAAGCTCCGGGAAGTTGGTGATGAACAGGGAAGCCAGGCATGCTGCAGTCCATGGGGTCGCAAAGAGTCAGACATGACTGTGCAACTGAACTGAACTGCAGATGATAAAAGGTATGTTCCCTATTCCTAGAGTATTCAGGAATGAGGTAAGATATAAAATGTTTAAAAATTATACAAGGGGATGGTATTTTCATGATCACTGCTATGAGATAAAATTGGATTTTATTACTAAAACAAAGTAAAAAAAATAATATATTAACAAAATTAACATACTATAAAGAAACTTGTTGATGTAATAACAATGGCTAATATTTATTTAGTGCTTACTATGTGTAAGGTATAGTTCTAAGCACCTTACATTGGTTAATATTTAATTTTCACAGCAACCCTACAATTATCATGCGATACTCTAGACAACAAATTGAGACATAAAGAAATTAGGCAATCAGTTCCTGGTTATACAGATATTAAAGAGAAATCAGATTTAGCTTTATCAGTTTGCATAGCTAATTTCAAGACCTCACAAAATGCCTAACGTATTTCTGACAAAATTTCCCCCTTCTGTTAGAAGGGCAGAATCTCCCTCTTCTAGTCTCTGCACCAGCATTCTGTACCAGAAAAGTGAGAAGTATAAGTTGTTCAGTTGTGTCCAACTCTTTGCGACCCCATGGACTGTAGCCCGCCAGGATCCTCTGTCCATGGAATTCTCTAAGCAAGAATACTGGAGTGGGTTGCCATCTTCCCAATCCAGGTGTTGAACGTGAGTCTCCTGCATTGCAGGCGGATTCTTTACAGTCCTAGCCACCAAGGAAGCCCATCCTGCACCAGCACTTACACATTATTACTGTTCTTAACCAAGGGTCTCTTTGCCCCTCAGGGAACATTTAGCAATATCTAAAGGCTTCTGGTTGTCACAACTGGGGGCTAGAATGTTACTGGGAATAAGCCAGGGATGTTGCAACACAGTCTACAATACTCAGGGCAAACCCCACCCGACACAAAGAATTACCCAGCCCAAAACGTCAACAGGGTTAGGCTTGACAAACTCCGGGCTACACCGATGGCACAAATATAGCAAGGAGAGATTTAACTGCGTTCAGCAGATAAGTTATAAAACAAATCTATGACATGGATGCTTTCTTTATTATGCTTTATTTGTTGCTGCTCAAGGTACTGCTTCATTCCTTGAGCTGAAAATCATCTCAGCTAGGAGAAAATGCAAGATAATTGATTTCTACATACATCAGGCAGGTTGGTTTATACAATGGGATAAAGATGAACCTTTACTGAATACCTGCCACGCATCAGGTATTCACAGCACTTCACATACAGGATTTCATTTGAATCTCACAGCAACTTGCAAGAGCTATGAGCATCCCCAAATGGTCAGCAGAATTGAGAAAAGTGTTCAAGGTAAGCAGAGGAACCAGAATTTAAGCCAAATCTGGTTGCTAATCCCGGGTACTCTTTGAGAGAAAACACATTTAAATTATAGTTTAGTAATCCTTAATTTATTTATTACCCTATAACTCCCCTGGGCTTAAAACTAAGTCCAATATGTTAAATCACATAAGCAATAGATTTCCTCCAAATAAAAGAAGTTTACCAGGAAAAAGTTAATTAAAATTATTTCATCTATATAGAGGACACACTTTCCATACAGGAATCACTTACGAATCCTATTGCTATGTAGTGGTGGTGTAGTTGCTAAGATGTGTCCAACTCTTGTAAGCCCACTAGACTCCTCTGTCCATAGATTTTCCAGGCAAGAATACTGGAGTGGGTTGCCGTTTGCTTCTCCAGGGGATCTTCCCAACCTAGGGATTGAACCCAGGTCTCCTGCACTGTAGGCAGATTCTTTACCAGCTGAACACCAGGGTTCTTCACTAAATGGAACCACATAGATGAAGGGCCTATAGAATCTCCCTTCTTCCCTGCAAAGGTATGTTGGCCATCGCTTTCCAATAAAAAAAAAGCTCTGCTTTTCATATGTACCTCCTTAATCCTCTCCAGCTATGGATATTGATGGACTGTAGACTTCACTGCATTTTTCCATGCAGAAATATCATCTGCTTAAAAGAAAAACAAATTACGCCAGAACTAAAGAGCTAAAAGCAAATTTATTTTTGCTCTTGTTAACCAAAGGTTTCAGTGCCCAAGGTCTACATGGATGGTACAAAGGAAATTTCAGTCGAGGAGCTTAGAAAATGAATTTAGAACCTAATCAGAGATTGCACCAACCCTTCAATGAACTATTTGAGAAAGAAACATTTGCTTTGTCCCAGTAGAGGACAGTGTGCCCAACTAAGGTTTCATAGATAGATATCCCAAGAACACATGTGTTTCCCACATACTGGAGCAATCCAACACCTTTTAAGGCCCACAAGGGCACAAGGTCTAGCCCCACCCTGCTGTCCAGCCTCCTCACCCACTGTGCCTCAGACCCTTGGGCCTTATTTTGTCCTCTGAAAACAGGAGGCTTCTTTCCCTCAGCCTTTTGTGAATCACTGTTCTATTTGCCTGGATGCCCCGAACTCTACTTTTTCACAGCTGGTGGCTCCCCATCACTCAGCTTCAGTGTTGTTTCTCACTAAGCAACACCTTCCTTGATAGAAAATGAAGAAATGCCCTGTCTCCTCCCCTAATACCCCCCTTAGTCTCACAGCACATCAGCCTGTTTCATTATCTCTGCTGCATTTATAACTATCAAAGCCACGCTCTTCATTTATCTACTGTTCATAACCTTGTGCTGCACGCTTCTCTCCTCCCTGCCCAGTGCTTCTCCAACTAGAATGTAAATTCTGTGATAACAAGAACCAGGATAGGGCTTGTCTGGGGCACACAGCAGGCATTTACTGAATGAAACATTAATTTTAAACTAAACATTTTGATTTAAATTTACTTTTAAAGGATACACATAGACATTAAAGAGGTGCTCTTTGTAACGACCTAAAATCACTACAGCTGAAAGCAATGAATGCCTTCCCTTAGTCTTTTTTTTTAATAGCTAACACTTTTATTAATAGGTGGTTGCAGTGACTGTTTTGAAAATCAAGTTGTAAACTTTTGTTACCAATTAAAATGAGGTTCACAAAAATCTTAACTTGACCAGATATAAAACAATTTAAAAATCTTTAAAGGTGTACTGAGAAAAAACAGGCTCTTTTTAAAACATGTTTGTCATTACCAAAAATATCTGTCTTTAGGTAAAAATAAAAAGTCCCATGCTGCATAAATAATACAGATAGTTCTAGTGATCTGGTCAATGGTCAAAATGCAGAACTTAAGGTCTGCAATTCTTTTATTGGTAAACAACCAACCACAGTATATTTTTCTCTCATTCCTTCATGAAGTGAAGTGAAGTGAAAGTTGCTCAGTTATGTTCGACTCTTTGCGACCCCATGGACTATACAGCCCATGGAATTCTCCAGGCCAGAATACTGGAATGGGTAGCTATTCCCTTATCCAGGGGATCTTCCCAACCCAGGGATCGAACCCAGGTATCCTGCATTGCAGACGGATTCTTTACCAGCTGAGCCACAGGGAAGCAATTCAGCAAAAACAACAAACAAAGGAAAAACTAAGAGAGAAAATAAAACTACTGGAACGTATTTAATCAGCTCGTTTTACTTCCCGCACTTATAGCCCAAAAGTAATGTGTTATGCACTACTTTTTAAATATGAAAATATAAGTACTTAGTATATTTTAATGTCACATTTAATAACTGTAGTATAAAAGAACTGTCAGAACACTATGCTGTATCTATACAAAATCCATCACATATTGTAAAGTGAATTTAAAAACTTTGTTAGAGAACAAAAACTAAACTGAAATACCTTTTCTAGTAAGGTTTTAAAGTTCATTCACAGTTTTAAACTGATTCTGGATTCCAAGGTACTTTTTTTTTTTCTTTTTACAAATACATTAATCTAAAGGTAAGTTTAAATAAAATTGTCTGAACAACCAAAAAGAGAAATTATAAGTATGAACAATGATGTATTTTGGGGGAAAAGGACATGCTAAAAATAAAGAATTACATGTCCCTCATTAGCTTTTTCTTTCACTCAGAATTATGATAATCTGTTGTTGGTTCAAGTTTTAGGAGAATGTATCTCAGTAAAATCAACTCCCCCCGCACCCCACCCAGTTTCAAGGCCATCTGGTCTTCCTAACTGCCATCCCTCTTCTCTCCTGCTTCCCATCTTTTCTCTAACTTTCAACAAGACTCTTAAAAGATCTCAAGGACATTTTTGCTGGCCTGGCTCCAAAAGACTTTTCCACCCCTGCTACCACCACACTGCTGCTTTTTCACATCTCTCTCTGTTACTCCTCCAGCTGTCCTTGGAATGAAAACCAAGACACTGAACAAGTTCTAAAGCCTCGCATTAGATAGCCCTGCTTACTTGTATATTCTTATTTGATTACTTCCTCCTCCTCACCCCACCTGGGACCCAGTTACATCCATTCTTTCAAGTCCCCAGAATACAGGAGGTTGTCCCTGTCTTGCTGTATAGAAGTTTCCTGAACGTTAACAGCTCTTTCAGATGTAGTTAACTTCTATACACCCATCGAGTGCTAACTCAAAAATCATTCCCTCAGAGCTATGCATCTGATCTTCTTTAACAGAACTACTACACCTTAAAAAAAAAAAAAACTGATGTGAAAACTAGTAAAATCTGTAGTTAATAGTATTGTGCTAATATTGACTTTCTGATTTTGATAATGTGCTGCAATTATATAACACATCATTATTGGGGAAATATGTGTGAAGTCTACATGGAAAATACTGTACAATTTTAATTTCTCTCAAGTCTAAAATTATTTAGCAAAAAAATAAATCACTGCTTCAGAAACCTTTTTATTACTCTTCTGACTAGCTGAGACACTAACCTCCTTATTTTTTTCCCTCATAACATTTATCACCGAACATGTAAAAATTTTGAGATTAATCATCCCTATATGGGGTAAGGATCCTATCTCTTTAACTCATCATTGTTTCGCCAGTAGTTACTGCAATACTTGACACAGGAAATATGTCCAATAAATTATTATTAAAGGGAGTATTAAATACATGAATGTACCAGTCAATGCCCTTTGGTGGCAAAACTGTATATATAATGATACAGATTTACAGTTTCAAAAGATACTGCTCAAATTATGATGTAATGGGATCATCAATGTTCTAAATATTGATCTAATGTTTAGATCTACATACATATGCTTCTAATTTGGAAATGATGCACATCGATGAGAAAAAAGCACAACAGCAACTAACAGTGAATATTTAATCCTATTCTTCAAAATACTTTATAAGCAGTTCTCTATTTAATCCTTATGATATCCATATCGAATGTATGCCATTTTTTCATCTTTATTTTACAGATGTGAAAATGGCCTACAGACTTGTAACTTGCACATGGGTCAGAACACCTATAGAGCAGAGAGAAGATTTGAACACAGGGCTTCCCTTGTGGCTCAGCTGGTAAAGAATCTGCCCGCAATGTGGAAGACCTGTGTTCAATCCCTGAATGGGGAAGATCCCCTGGAGAAGGGAAAGGCTGCCTACTCCAGTATTCTGGCCTGGAGAATTCCATGGACTGTATAGTCCATAGGGTCGCAAAGAGTTGGACACGACTGAGCGTACTTGGCTTCCACGTCTATATTCTTAAGTGCGACTTCTGCCTGGAGATAAAGCCTGGGAGCACTGCTTGAGAGAGTTTTCAAAAGTGAGTTATGAAATCTAAAGGAAGATTACACGTTGACGTGGAACCACACGTCTTTAAATCTTTGTATCCCCACCATTACACACACAAAGCTTTCCATGGAGCACATGCTCACTGCACTGCTCCTTCTCTCTCTCACACACACACACAAACACACACTGCATCACGAATGAATAAATACATCTAAAGCAAGCTGAGGAAAAGACAAAAAGCAAAATTATAGGTAAGAGAATCAATTTCCACCCGAGCACCAGTACTTCTGATTCTTTATTTCAAGACAGACGCTGGTTGGGAATTCTCTGAATTTACTGAAGCAGGACAACAAAGGCAGAAGAGTGGAGGCCCCCAAACAGATCAAACTTATTTGAAATGAATCAGGCAAATAGTAACTACATGAGGAAAATTAAAGAAACTAAGAATGTCCTGGGAAATAAATTAGTGAATCACAGAACAGTATAGTCAAATATCGCCAGGCTATGAGCAGTAATAAGAAGCAATTCACAAATATTTCAGATATTGTTCCATCTGTCAAGCTTAAAGGCCTCATCACAAGAAGAGATCAGAGATAACAAATATGTCGCATCTTGGACTAAAAATAAAGCAAGTCCCTCTATACACAATAAAATGCTTTGAAGTATACACATTTGTTGATTGTGTGACATATTCTTAACCTTACTAGGAAGGTACAGCTCTGCTGGGAGCAATTAATTGAGAAAGCTACAGAAAACTCTGCAAAGGGTAAGTGAAATAGTTGGAATACTTTTCTTGCTGCAGACAGCTGGATGGTGCTAATTTAGCTACTTTACTGTGAGGGGAGGAAGGAGGGGGGAGCAGTAAGGTTTTTTGTATTTTACCACACCTCTGCAAATTCAGAGAAAAGGAAAACAAGGAAGGCATTGATAAGCATGGAAAATGAACTGGCTTTCTTCCTGCTCTCCTCAGTAAGCATGTCTATTCTAACTGGCCCAAGGAACCGGTACACTTTTCATTCAGGTGACATACATCAAAGGGAATCTAACCAGAAAGCTGTGCTAAGGAGCAGTTTACCTTTTGTTTTTCAAATAGCTTTATTGGAATATGATTCACAGACACACAGATCACCCATTCAAAGTGTCCCACTTCAACGGTATTTTGTACCTGTATATCCAATTAGTACCAGCACCCCAATCTAATTTTAGAACATTTTCATCATCCCTAGCAATTAATACATTTTAATAGATGATTAAATGGTTTGTGATCTAATTACATAAATACATGCAGGCATATATACATATATCATACATCCTAAACACTCATAATCCAAAATAAAAACTAAAGGACATTTCTGATGAGCTATGAATGCTCTCAGTGAAATGGCCCTGTCTACTGGAAGGAACACATTTTGATGACAGAAAAAAGACAGTCTTTCCACTCCTTACTTCATTTTGGTGATCTAACTACTTGAGTTAGGCTTCTTTGCAGAAGTAATTTCGACAAAATGCAAAAGGAATCATTTGCCCTGCCCTTCAAACTAATAATTTTCCTATTTTTTACTTTCTTTTTTCTGAAGAATAATTTCTGCTCATATCAAAAGCCACTTAGTCTCTTCATTACTATGCTTACTTCCATCTATAGCTTTCTGGACCAGGGGGCCCATATTTTCCTGTATTTGCTTACATTAAATATCTCCAGCTCCTCCTTCTGAGCAGCTCAAGAAAATTCATTACAGGAAGCAACAAAACAGGAAGATGGAAACACTTTCCATTATCCATTAGACCCAAGCCAAATTAATTTTAAATTGGTAATATCTTAAGCGTGGAAAAGCAGATATGCTTCAAATTTTTCCCCCTTGATCTTCAGATTAACTCCTAGAACAGAGTTTATAAGAGTTGCCTATGTATAGGATTTTTTTTTTTTTTTTTTACAGACAGGCAAGCTGGGGACTTTAACACACTGCAGGAAAATCTGGTTTATCAATCATCCAAATTTTGATAATCTGTAGATCAAATTTAAATAATTTTAGCACAGTACCTAAATACAAGTGCTCAATAAAAAATGTTAGCAGAATGTTTTTGAATAATAATAGATAACACTTAGTAAGTACCTGCTGTGTGTTATCTGCTGATCTATGTTTTACATTAATTCATTTCATCCTCAATAAACCCAAGAGAAGGCACTATACTATGCCATCACTATCATCACTCATCATCCACATTTTTAAGATAGGAAACAGGCAAAGAATACGAGGCATCATGCTCCAGGTTACAAAAGGACAGCCAGAATTTAAAATCAGACTCTGGTTTCAGAGCTTACTTTACTGAGTACCACCCTATGCTGCCCATCAGAAAACAAGCAAGGAAACAATGGTCATCTTACAATACCGATGTCAGTCTATTCTCTAATGCCAAAGAAATAATGCAGTTACACTGGACAGAGATACACTACCACAGGGGGGATAAAAGAAGCCTAGTTGCTTTCATATAGGACAGAAGTACTGCAAGTTGATGCGGACTACAGGGAGGTTCATTAACAGCAAGAAGGAAAATGAGGGTGTGTTCACCATCTGAGACAGCAAAGTGGCAAAAAGCAGCAGAAAAAAAGATGAACAAAACCATTTTAGGAATTCATCTGTCGACAGTGGTGTTTATAATAAAGATCCAGGAACACTCTGGTCCAATGACAGTGGTCAAAAAGCATAAACTCAGGTCTAGAATGTAAATTATTTCATTGTAGTGAAACCAGTTTTATAAAAGAAGATCTAACAGCAGATCCTTGGTCTGTTTAGTTTAAAAAACTAACAAACAAAATGACTGGTAAATAGCGAACTAATACTAAATAAAATTATCAGAAACTACTACAAAAACTGAGCCAACAGAAAGATATTTACCCCAGGATTATATTAATATATTCTAAATTCATCTAGAATTTGCATGCATATTAACACCAAATTGACCTCAGTCAAACCACGACAGAAAACTGGTCAGCCTGGCATGAGGAAGGGCTACGCTTCTTACTCAGAGAAAAGTCCCATTTGACTCTTCCCTGAGACCACAGCTCTGCTATGTGTATGTGCGTTCAAGAAGCAATAAGCAACAGCATTTCAAGTGTTACACACATAGGACAAAAAGAAATAGGATCCATGCACATGTCTAGTCATTAAAATAATAGTGGAGATTGATCAGGCACTTTATTTTTTTTTTATGTAACTTTTTTTTTTTTTGTCATACATTGATATGAATCAGCCATAGATTTACACGTATTCCCCATCCCGATCCCCCCTCCCACCTCCCTCTCCACCCGATTCCTCTGGGTCTTCCCAGTGCACCAGGCCCGAGCACTTGTCTCATGCATCCCACCTGGGCTGGTGATCTGTTTCACCATAGATAGTATACATGCTTTCTTTTGAAATATCCCACCCTCACATCTCCCACAGAGTTCAAAAGTCTGTTCTGTATTTCTGTGTCTCTTTTTCTGTTTGCATATAGGGTTATCGTTACCATCTTTCTAAATTCCATATATATGTGTTAGTATGCTGTAATGTTCTTTATCTTTCTGGCTTACTTCACTCTGTATAATGGGCTCCAGTTTCATCCATCTCATTAGAACTGATTCAAATGAATTCTTTTTAATGGCTGAGTAATATTCCATGGTGTATATGTACCACAGCTTCCTTATCCATTCATCTGCTGATGGGCATCTAGGTTGCTTCCATGTCCTGGCTATTATAAACAGTGCTGCGATGAACATTGGGGTGCACGTGTCTCTTTCAGATCTGGTTTCCTCAGTGTGTATGCCAGAAGTGGGATTGCTGGGTCATATGGCAGTTCTATTTCCAGTTTTTAAGGAATCTCCACTGTTTTCCCATAGCGGCTGTACTAGTTTGCACCCCCACCAACAGTGTAAGAGATTTCCCTTTTCTCCACACCCTCTCCAGCATTTATTGCCTGTAGACTTTTGGATAGCAGCCATCCTGACTGGCGTGTAATGGTACCTCATTGTGGTTTTGATTTGCATTTCTCTAATAATGAGTGATGTTGAGCATCTTTTCATGTGTTTGTTAGATCAGGCACTTTAAATAGGCACTGCAAAAACTATAAATTTCTGCTGAAGGGATATTATCACAATTTTTCAACCTGGGTTTGAACCAAGGCTCATGAGAGCTCTTCTACTAAATGCAACATCACACTAGCACTTTGCTATGGTGTTCCATACAATAGATTATAAACTTAACTGTTAATCATTTCTAAAGGGAGGGAGTTGAACACATAGAATTAACATACTTCACCAGAATGGCTTCTTTCCACTCCCAACCTATCATATCATCCCTTCTTCAAAAGAGAATAATATTAAAAAAAATTATTCCATAGTAACTGAATGGCTTTGACAAGCTACTATTAAATTTTGAAACATAACTCCCAATCCCTTGTACAAATATAAAATACAGTTAGGAAAGGGGGGAAAAAATAGCTAGATGTTCTAAAGAAATCATAGAGGAACAAATCAGTGACCCAGGTAATACAAGCCTGAGAAATATCATCTTTATATGATGGTGAAGAATCAATTTTTTCTTCATTGTAACTTCTATCTTGATTTTTTTTTGGTGTTTTAAGGGATGCTAGTGGCACAATTTAATGGCGTACAGTCTAAATCCTATTTTATCCATTGGTCTTTAAACATTCTTAGTGGCTAAAATTATATCTCAGGCTCTATATGTGTTTACATGCACCATGAATATCCTCCAGTAGATTACTAGGGGATGTTCTTTCTTCTTTTACAATGTACCTAAAAAAAAAAGGCTGATTCTTCATTTCCCCAGGAATACTCAGGTTATATATGCTATTCAACAATGGCAAAAGAATGTATTAAAGGGAAAATATCCTAAAGTAAGTTTGAGGAGACGCAGAACACTAAACAAAATTAATTTAGCAAAGAAGAAGCCTGCCCCTCCTTGTAGTGTAAAGGGAAGAGTGAGAGAGAAAGGATTATTTTCCAGATTACATCTTGAGGTTGAAAACTGGTATCACATAAATATATAACATGGTAAATATCTTAATTTAATGAATAATCACTTATTTCTTGCTTAAGACTCTACTGGATAAGAAACTTGAGGAAAGAGCGGAAGAGAAAGAGAAGAGGCAGAACAAGAGGAGGAATAGTAGATTGTCTTTAAAAGATAATTTAAAATTTTAAAAGTGCTTGTTCTTCAGTGCTTGGTATCTGTCTGCCACTTTTCACCAGAGAATTAAGCAAAAGCAAAACTTTTCAGTAGAAGAATATGCTTACTTATCTGGAACAATAACTTCACGGATATATGATAACTAGGTGTAGTAACTTAAAGAAAATCTCTGAGATCTGATATTAAAGTGAATTCCCACAGTCTTAATATGCTTTTGCCAAAAATTAACAACTGCAGAACAACTTATTTTTTCACTCTAGCCACAACAGAGAAATAAAGCCATATGACTTATTTCTTTAATACACTAAATTTAGATTTCAATGTTAAAATAGGTTTTGACATAAACGGCTTTAAAATAACACAAGCGTCTTTCATTTGGGTCTTTTCCCAGTTAATTATTTTCTGGCATTATACTAGAAATTCCTTGGCTTCACCTTAAACCAGCACTCCCAAGTGCTAATTAGGAGACTATATACATTATTAACCAGAGATTGTTGTGTTTAAAACATGTATGTTCCATATGTATCCTATTATTAACAATATTCCTCTCACTCCTGGAAAGCTCTCTTTAAAAATTAGAGTCTCTATTTAAACAAAGAAATTGGCTGCTATTGAGGAAATTCTTGTTGAAATGCAATTAATAGGTAAGGGCCAATATGACACAGGATCGCTGTCTTTGGGAATACATGTAAATCCATGGCTGATTCAAAGAATAAAAAAAAAAAAAAAGAAATATCTTTAACATGAATCAAGTTTAATCTGAAATAGTCAGTGTAAGGAAAAGTTAACGACTACAGATATTACACATTTTGATAGTACCAAGGGGCCTCCAAAGAGAATGGTCAACTCTCATAAAAGCTAAACCACTGCCAAGAACGAGACATGTCGGTGAATGCAAGCCAGACCTGCCTTTTTCCAGTACTGTCTCTTCCCCAAAAGCCAAAGGACAGATGGAGAAAGAAACATACCTAAACAAGGTATGCCTAATGACTTCTGAATTACAAAGGAGATATGATCTTCTCATTAACTAGCAAGCTAATTGACCACAATCTCGGCTTCAAAAATTGAGTCCCATAATCCAAACTTTGGGGTCTGGATGCCACAGAATTCTCCTCACACTTCCACACTCTTCATCCAGCCACAAAGTTGTCAGTTCTGCTTGATTTGTTTGAATACTGTACTCCACGACAGCTGTCGGAAACGGTACATTAGAACAGCTGCTATGACAGCTACAAGGGCTTGGAAGTTTAATTGGGCTCAATGTGACATTGTGCATTTTTCTAAACATAGCAATAGCCACAAAACTAAAGAAATTTCCAATGGGTCTGAGCCATGTTTACTTATTGGCACCAACAACTGGTTAATCCCAGTCTGGGTTCTATCATTGGTCTCATAGTATCTTTTGCCACTGGGCTGTTAAGAGTATCAAAAAAAAAAAAAAAGCCAAAACAGTAGGAGCAGTTAGATGCACAAGAAAAAGGGCATTAAGCGAGAGGAAATGGTAAGGAAGTCACATCAATAATCTCTCTGAAAGGCTGGCTGGTAGCCAAGGAGGATCCCACAGTGTCTCAGGATTTACTTCCAAAGGAAACATATTCAGCAGCCCTGAGCATGGTGCCAACTGCAAACAAAACCACTCATTATTTCCCAGCCCCCCAGGGAAGGGGAGGATGGCTTACTCTCAGCATCCGCGTGGAGGAAGAAGGCAAGGAGCAGCAGCAATGGCCTGGCTATGTGCACCATCCTGCAGCCTGGCACCAGCACACACTGGCAGCTTGGAATCACTGCCTCAGAAGCCGCAGCAAGTCAGGCTGATCTGAAATTTCAGCTGGAACACTTTCAGAGCCTGTGAGGGGAGTGGTAGAGGGAAGAAAGACAAAGACACTTAGACTCTCACTCTTTTCACCTTATCCCATCACAACCACCATGAGAGATGCAAACCACTGTATGTAGCCCATAAACTGTAACCGTGATGCCTTTGTATTAGGAAGCAAACAACCTGGTTTGTGAAATGAGGCAGCCCAAGCTTATCTTATTCCCATGTTCAGGTCATCTTGGAGCCAACCATTTTGAATTTTACTCTCTGCTCTGGCCACCTTTTGGGCAATGCTTTATGAGAAGAAACTGTCACCTCTTAGGAAATAGTACATGAATACATCGGTGGAAGAAAGCACATCAATGCTATGTGTAAGATTTAAGAGATGCTCCACCATGCAGGATAGAAGTTTATTACTGGCAGAATAATGGAAGTTGCTTTCTTGGCACCAGGTGAAATGACAGTGTTAATTCAACTTCTCCAGCTAAATAGTAGAGGTTAGAATGTTTTACACCAGCACATTTGGCTTCTTCCCTAAAGACACATCACATTTAGGTCTAGTTTGGCTTCAATAAGTCAAAACAATAGCTAGCATAAGCCACTTTGATTTAACAGGATGTTTATATGCCTCCTGGGCAAGGACTTAGTTTTCTCAATCTTCTATGTAAAATCAATAAGCCACAGACTGCTTTTACAGAGCCTACTGCGGGCAAAACACGAGAACTGCACTCATATGTGCACCTCGAGATACACAAAGGAGTCAGATTTCACCCTCTGTGATTTTCCAGTTTAGGAGGGAAAACAAGCCAGGTACATTGGATGATGAGTACAAGTTAATACGTGATTAGTGCCAGGGAGGAAAGCAAATAATGCCATGGAATACAGGGAGCAGGAATGACATCATGGAAAAAGCGGTGTCTCCAACTGGACCCCGGAGCACTGGCAGGATTTACCAAAAGGAAGGCAAGGCATTCCAGGAATTCTAAGCAAAGGCAGGGCAGTGAAAAAGGAACTCTGGCAAAGGTGAGTCACCTGGCTGGCCTGGACCAGGACTTCCCAGATATCTATATGCATCAGAACCACCTGGCAAGCTTTCACCAAGGCACCCTCCCACCAGAGTTTGTGATGCAGTAGGTCTGTGGTGCGGGTCCGAGAACCTGCATTTCTAACGAGTTTTTGAAAGATGCTGAAGCAGCTGACACCAGGTCCACACTGACACTACAGGATTGGCGTGATGGATCCATTAGGAAACCAAAATAGGATGAGGCAAAACACAATGGCTCAGGCTTAAAAAAATACCAGATCATGGAAAGCCATGGATACCAACCTAAGTCAACCAGCCTTTTTGCAGCAAACCACAAAGGGGGTTATTTAATGTTTTGGAGAAGAACAATATAGGATGAAGCTTTGAAAAGATTAAGTGATGGCTGAATGTGGGATGATTTACAGAACACTATTATCAAGAGTCACAAGTAAGAAGTAACACAGACCATAAGAGTGATGGTGGTCCTGGTGGGAATAGAAAAAATGGAAGTGATGACTGACTGGCTCCAAGCAACAATTTGAAGTATGGCTCTTTAGGTAATAAATAATAGTTCCTACAGTACCTTCAGTAAATTGAGCACAACATTTTACACAGAGTAGGCTCTTAATAAAGAAAGAAGGCATTTTTAACATTATTGCTTTCTCTTTCACTGTAAGAGTAACTTGGGAAAGACAATCAGAACATGTTTGCCCATGAAACGGTATACGTCTAAGTTTTGCATGTTGGAATATATGGAAACACATACAAAACTTGTGACAAAATACTAGAGATATCCAGAAATAACCTAGAAACTCAAAATAACTTGTACTTGAAAAAAGAATTGCAATACAGATACTATAGTGCGTCTTTTATGAAACTGAGCATGAGAATAAAATTTTTTCTAAAAAGATACTATCCTTTTCAGTGCTATACATGAATGGTGTGAATGCAAGAAATACAAAACTAAAAGGAAAGGAGTGAATCATTCTAAGTACCATTCCGTTAGATAGCCTTTTTTTTCTTTTCAACAGATTTGTGGGTAGCATGAAGAATCAAATTGTACATTGAAATGCACATACTTGAAACCAAAAGCTAGCCAGCTGCTCCAAATCAGCTATTGTTATCAATCTCATTTGGAAAACAACTTATCAAGCAGTTCACAGCTATCAAATGTTAAAATTCTCCAAACTTCATAGCAGAAGTGCTAAAGAAACCAGGTCTTCCCCTGCCCCCCTTCCACCACTCCCATCCTCATGCCAGCATTTCAAATGACAGCAAGTCCAGGAGACATCAGTCCTGTCAGACTCAATTTCTGTCTGTGCGAGCGTATCAGAGCCAACTGCTACATAATGCCTCCGTGCAATCTCAGAGATGGAGATGTATGAAGGGCTCTCTCAGGAAAGAGGTGATTTGGTTTTCCCCCTGCTGGACTAAAGGGCCATAAGAAGACTAAATTCTTCCCAATGAAGCTACAAATGTTACCTCTGGACTTGACACAGTGATAGGATCTAGAAATTGATGCAGATATGAACATACCTATTTTTACTTAAATAGGTTACGCCCTTGGCTGAGATATGACAAGAGGAAATCAGAGGTGTGAAGCTAAAACCAGTTCTAGAGGTTCATTCTGGCCAATCTCTCTTCTGTATCTTGTTTATAACAGAAACTTTGCCAAAAGGAAAATGCTGGCTTGTGTATCAGTAAGATGGAATTTAAATTTTGGTACAAAAATAGGCAAAAGAGCTCTCCTATTTTAGATTTTTTTTTTTAATGTGGGCCCTTCTTGAAGTCTTTATTGAATTTGTTACAACATCACTTGTTTTAAGGGTTTTTTTTGTTTTTTTTTTTTTTTTTTTTTTTTTTTTTTTTGGCACAGAGGCTAAAATGTCTGATCTTAGCTCCCCAACCAGGGATCAAACCCACACCAGAAGGCAAACTCTTAACCACTGGACTGCCAGGGACAAGAGGTTTTTAAGGAAACATTTTCAGTGTAAATAAGGCAGATGAATCAATGTTACAAGTATTTTCAATTAGCCTAAAGAAAGTATAGCCAAGAACTCAGCAATAAAAACAGCAAGAAAGAGGGGGTTGGAGATACTAAAAGTACCATGGTCTAGTTTACATCACAAATTATTCTGCATCTGTCCAACAGCCCTCAGCAGAGGCTAACTCTGTGATTTTTAAGTACCCTGCCCTTTGTGTCTTTTATCAACTGGGAAAGGCAGATAAAACTGAACCAGCTAGATGAGCTGAACATAAAAATATTTAAAACTCCCTGGTTTCTTACTGCTCACAGCACAAAGATGTTAGCAATAATTTTGCTGATTTCCATTTTCTCTTCTATTATGTACATGTGTGGTTAGAGAAACTAACAGCTTAGAGGGCCAGTGTATGCAATCTAATTTGAAATGTAACAATAATATACTTGCCCTGAGTCTTGAATTACTGCTTCAAGTGTTCTCATTAGCTGACACCTATCTAACCCTTTATCTTCAAGTTAACACTAGAACCCTTTTCTGTAATAAGTATATTCATATTCAGATTGATAAAATGCTTAAGGATTTTTTTCAACTTTCTGTATTGTTGGCATTTCTATAGATTATGTTAACAAAAGAGAAAAAAAGGCTTTAAAAAAATCTTAAAAGTTCCTAGAGAAATGGTGATCATAGGCTTTTTGGAGGAAATGTGCAAATCTTGCCATACCAGCAAGCAGAGGTTTTCAGGCATTAGCAGAGTTTTTCTTTAACTTTTTATATTAGACTGGAGTATAGCCAATTAACAAAATGCTGTGAAAATTTCAAGGGAACAGCAAAGGGATGCAGCCATACATACATATGTATCCATTCTCTCCCAAACTCCCCTCCCATCCTGGCTGCCACATTCAAACTGAGCAGAGTTCCCTGTGCTACAGAGTAGGATCTTGAGGAACTACCAACTTATGTCCAAAAAGACAAGCCAAGGTGATGAGGCTTCCAACAGTCAAATGCAGGAAAATCTGAGTGGCAAAATGAGTAACACCTGCAATTATCTGGGACACATCACATCAAACTACAAGAGTTTGTAATCTTAAAATTATTTTCAAAAATTAAACTGGTCAATCTAGGAGAAAGTTAAAGAAGCAAACTATTATTCTGAAAAGAGGGAGACAAAGGTAAATAATTAGGTTTTTTAAACCACCACAAGAACTTAACGCTGCTTTCACTAGAAACTAGATACTGTTTATCCCTACACATTTTGCTTCTTTCTGTCTTAAAATAACCCTATACTTTCAATTCTAGACATCTTAAAAGCAATAATATGGTAAGGGCATTTAACCTGAGCGTATGCCCATTAAAGTAGGGAGATGGTGGGGTAAGGAGGAAATCTCTAAATGCTGTGACTTTTTTTTTATCACCTTCTCAAACAGATCAGGCCTCTATAAATTGACTAGGACAGATTTCCAATCATATAAGAGGAAAAAAAAAAAACCTGTAAGGAGGATGTGCTACCAGGGAACTCTGATTAATGAGACGAAAGCAGGGCTGGAGCAAACTTTGTGGTGAGTCTGGTAGAACGCTGAGGGTGCCCTGTGCATTTCCTGTCCCCTCAGTACACAGTGATAACACAAGAAAACAAAAGAAAAAACAAAAATCAACGTTCAACACTTCACTTATTCATGAGGATTTTCCAGCAGAAGACAGTCCCTTAAATATTTTTTCATGGTCTAGGACAAGAATCCTTTAGCACTATCCAATAAAACCTTATGTAAGATAGAAATATTCTTTATCTGCACTAATGACTGACCATATTAAACACAGCTAGTGGAACTGGGGAAGTAAACACTTCCCTGTATTTCAGTTTAAATATTCCCATGAGGATAGTGGGTGTCCCATTGTACAACTCAGACTGTAGTTTCATTTTTTAACAGCTCTGAACAGCACAGCTATAAACAATGCCTAGGTTGTGCGGGTTGAAAAAGAAACAATAAGGTGGGAATGTAGACCTTGGCTCCCAAATAATTAGACCCTAAGGATTCACTCTGTTAGACAAAGAAACTCACCTAACCTCTGGGTCACTCACTTCCCCATCCCTGACCCTCACCCTGCCAGAACAATTGTTACACTGTTTCCAACTAATTATATAATGTGGAATACCAAAAAGTGGTCAGGCATATAACTGAAAAAGGTCCAAATAGAAACACTGTAGTTAAAAGCAAAAAAATGGCTATTTCATGTCACAGTTTTAAGTGTTACATTCCCCACTACTAGAAGATCCCTGTTTGGATGTAACAGTAATGACAACTCTTGACAGCAAAGACACACCACATTTCATAGATGGGAAAGGCAAGGATACTTCTATACATCCATATAAAGTCATATGTATAATATTTATGAAATGGCCACAGTCACTTAATTAATGAGGGATATGGAAAATGTATTCTTAAATACATGCAGCACCATGAGCCTCATTTCAACTATAGAAAACAGTGCTGAGACTTAAAAAGGGCAATAGAACAATGTCACTAAATTAAACAGAATGTCATTAAACACACCCAATATATCTCTGAATATAAAGAATTATTTTTATAAAACAAACTCAACTCAAATTATACTCTTTCACATCACAGCACACCATGTCATAATTCTATTTTTCCCCAAACATGTATTCACAACAATAAATTGGGAGAAAAAAGCATAAACTCAAGAAGGTTTGTGAGATATTATGTATAAATACATAGTGATAACTTAATCATCTCATTTTGGGCTTAGACTATGACTTAGTCTGAAGACAGCTGGTGACTATAAGTACATGACGACTCTGGTGAAATCAATTGGATTATAAGGACTGAACAGTAAAGCAAAGCTTATCAATATGGATACATTAATGACTTTTCATATGTTTAGTTTTGATACACAGCAAAGCCAATGGTCTGAGTGTCTGTAATTTCACTTTTCAAATTACTCCTGGTAGAATCTCTATAAGATTTCAAATAACTTTACATTTGAGGCACACATAAATATTAGTTCCTCTCAAAAATGGCAAAATGACATTATTAACTTTGATAGCTTCTTTCTCCTTCAGGAAATAAAAATGAAGTATGCCACAAGAAATGAACAGATAGAGAAGGGGAAAACAAGAAACCTCATCTCTGTGTCTACCTATTTTTTTTTCTTTACAAATAGAAACATAATTCTGATTTGAAAAGTAGGATAGCTTTAGAAAAAGCATCTCATGTCTTCAAGTGATTCTTGCATGAGATAACTTCTATCCAGTTTTATACAACACTAGTGAAAACTTAGGATGGAAAAGTTAAAATACAAGCCTATTCAATATGCCGCTGGAGTCTGTTATTTGTTCCATTCTTCCTAAAATACGCTTTAAAACTGAGAAATAGATCAATCTTACGTATAGACAGATATGTAACCAAGTCACTTCTTACCCAAAAGACAGAACACAGATTACATTTACTCAATCTTCTGTTGTCATTGTTGTTGTCTAGTGGTTAAGTTGTGTTTGATTCTTTGCAACCCCATGGACTGTACTCTGCCAGGATCCTCTGTCCGTGGGATTTGCCAGTAAGAACGCTGGAGTAGGTTGCCATTTCATTCTCCAGGGGATCTCCCTAACCCAGGAATCGAACCCACATCTCCCTGCATTGACAGGCAGATTCTTTACCTCTGAGCCATCAGGGAAACACTTTAATCTTTGGGTACTGCTAAACGGATGTGAAACCATCATTCCTAACTTATTACTCTTTTTCATTATATTAAAAAACAAGAGAGTATCTTTTTAATGCATCAAAGTAATTTGTTTAAAATATATCTTACTTTTAAAATACATTATAAGTAATAAAATTTTAGCTATTATGTCCATTTGTTTTATTTACATCAATACGTAGTAAAAATCTAGCAGTACATGACAATTGTTTTACTTAATTACTATGAAAAGTAAATATTCAAATGAATGTTGTGGAGAATTTACCACTCCCTTTAGCAATCACTGGGGATTCCCTGGTGGCTCAGATGGTAAAGAATCTGCCTGCAACGTGGGAGACCCATGTTTGGTACCTGGGTTGGGCACATTCCCTGGAGAAGGGACTGGCAACCCACTCCAGTATGCTTGCCTGGAAAATACCATGGACAGAGAAGCCTGGCAAGCTACAAGTCCATGGGGCTGCAAAGAGTTGGACACAACTGAGTGACTAATACTTTAGCAATGATTACTTTTTTCCTTAGGATTATTTTTAAAACAAAGAGTCTTTTAATAACAGTATTTAATAGCTTTTAAACACTTCATTACTAGAGCTCAACAGAACCTGGTTTACCTACTCACAGGTGTTTGCTACTGCTGCTGCTAAGTCGCATCAGTCATGTCCGACTCTGTGTGACCCCATAGACGGCAGCCCACCAGGCTCCCCCTGGGATTCTCCAGGCAAGAACACTAGAGTGGGTTGCCATTTCCTTCTTCAATGCGTGAAAGTGAAGTCACTCAGTCGTGTCCGACTCCTAGCAACCCCATGGACTGCAGCCTACCAGGCTCCTCCGTCCATGGGATTTTCCAGGCAAGAGTACTGGAGTGGGGTGCCATTGCCTTCTCCTACACACAGGTATTAACATCAATCATTTCATCTTCAGAATGATCACAGCCCTGGACCAATCACTCTCAACTGAAGATGATTTTTCCCCTTCCCCGGGGACAACAAGCAAAGTCTGGAGACATATTTTGTTGTCACAACACAAGGAGAGTGATAATAGCATCTAACGGGAAGGGCCCTGGGATGATGGTAAACATCCTACAGTCCACAAGGCCACTTTCCACACCAAAAAATTATCTGGACCAAAATGTCACAGTGCCAAAGAGGGGAAACAACATCCTAGAAGAGTTCATTAATGTTGAAGAAAAAATTTACATTAAAAATGAGAACTTTCAAGGCCTGCGTCTAGAATATTACTTCCTAAATCTAGTATACTACTTTCTAAATCCACTAATTTTAGGTGTTTCTAGTATAGTTTGAGTGCATAAATTCAGAACCAATTTAAATTTCTGGGCATGGAAGTCAAAACACTATGGATGGCTCCTAAATTTCCCTTTCTGTCCTAAGTTGTAACTGGAGTTGGCTTGCCTTATGGGAAGGTCAATTCACAGACTTAGATGACATAAATATTGTCACCAATTAAAAGGATGGATCTGTTAAATGGGGCAGAGACAGCACTGATGTCTGTCAGTGAATAGCTGTGGTTCCCATTTTTCATGATGGGAGTTTAGCTCTTCTCTGAGGGAACATCCCCAGGATAGAAACATCCAGTTCCAAGGAATGTTCTTTCACGTTACTTCCAGCAACAAAGACATAGTAGAACTGTGAGAGGCCATCGTGAATGGCTAGGGAATGTGAAATTAAAGCATCTTCTCTTCATTTCCTCGCTGTTGTCCTTATGACTTACTGTGTGTGTGTCTGCGTGTGTGTGTGTGTGTGTGCATGTGTGTGTGCACATATGTGTCTTAGTTGCTCAGTTGTGTCTGACTCTTTGCAACCCCATGGACTGTAGCCTGCCAGACTCCTCTGTGCATGGGTTTTTCCAGGCAAGAATACTGGAGTGGGTAGCAATTCCTTTCTCCAGAGGATTTTCCCAACCGAGGGATCGAGCCCACATCTCCCACCTTGCAGGTGGATTCTTTACCGTCTGAGCCACTAGCAAAGCCCAGACATATCCCGTGTGTCTGTGGAAATCTATGAACAGCACATATAGTAGAGGAGTTAAGCTCTGTGTGAAGAAACCAAATAAATGATGATTAACCAAAAAGAAACATAATCTAAAGAAAGGGTAAACAGGACGAATATCAATGTACACATACATTATACACTCTCCTCCTTTCTCACCCACCACATTTATTTTCTGTTATATTGTACTCTTCTTTATTGTTAGTGCCTTCTTCACATCTACCTTTCTCCATGAATGAAACCAAAGATTAACAAAAATCAGAAAATTTATACATCATCTTGGGCAACCTCCTCATGTAGCAGATAATAAAGTGAAAGGACATCATGAAATTCATAACCTCTGGACACATATCTGGTTAGTCTCAGGAGAGGGTCTAGGATCCAAACTAATTTTCTTTCCTGCAGAGCATTCTACTTGTTTCATCTCTGACTTACTATAATGCTAGCTTAGATGAAGTGAAGTGAAGTGAAAGTTGCTCAGTCTTGTCCAACTCTTTGCAACCCTATGGACTATATATCCCATGGAATTCTCCAGGCCAGAACACCGGAGTGGGTTGACATTTTCTTCTCCAGAGGACCTTCCCAAACCAGGGATCGAACCCAGGTTTCCCGCACTGCAGGCGGATTCTTTACCAGCTGAGCCACAAGGGAAGCTCAGTTTAGATGAGGTCATGATTAATCAGAAAATGAGCAACACAAAGAAAAGTACTCCTCTTCAACTGGCAGAGAAACAATCTAAGATTGGCCCCAATGAAGGGGGAAGAGAACCTTAAAAGTTGGATACAAGAAGGAATGATGAGAGGATCTCACTGAATAAAATTATTTGAAAGTCGCCATCTTAAATGCGTAAATAATGCACAAAAGAAAATTTACCCCATGAGTCAAAAATCCTTTCAAAAAACAGTTTTTAACTTAGGTACCCATTATTGTGTACTTGGGGCTTCCCTGGTGGCTCAGTTACTAAAGAATCCGCCTGCAGTGCGGGAGACCTGGGTTCGATCCCTGGATGAGAGCGTGACAACCCGCTCCAGTATTCCTGCCTGGAGAACCCCCATGGAAAGAGGAGCCTCGCGGGCTACAGTCCATGGGATCTCAGAGTTGGACACAACTGAGCGACTTTCACACACACACACATTACGTGCTTGAGTATATTAGAGTCAAAGAGTTTATAGGTGTTCTTAGAAGTAGAAATGATTAACCAAAAACAGATTTTTTAAAATTCTCACATGATATTAACAATAATAGAATGAATAACATGAAACACACATTTATAACATCTTGAGACACATTTATTTTGTATATTGTCATCAAGTTCTTTTCCTTATGGAGTTTTTTTTCTGTTTCATTTCAATTTTAGCAGAACTACATGTTGACTAATTTGGAGTAGTTAGTAATGCATTAGATGGTGAATTCACAGGGATATATGGGGCAGTTATCCAGGTGGAAAGACGCCAGCCAGAGTGTACTTTATTATAAAGTTGCCCAGGGCAAAACGGCCATGTTGAAAGAAGAAATGAAGACACACAATGGTTATTTTTCAAAAGCAGTGGCATTATAAAGTGATTTGATAATAAAGTACGAAAATTTCCTGCAGCAATAAAAGCACTATGCATTTCCCATACCAAAATGTGTCAGTCTAGGAAGGAAAAATATATATATATTTTTCCCACAGCCACTCTTTCAGAAACTATATTTGAGATTTCTGGAAAAAGACGTTGCAAAATACTGTCATTTTTATAACACATCTATAAAATACTCAAACAAACTACACAGTACAGTACAGATATCTAAGAAAAGGAGTTTAAAGTCTTTAAAAGCCTACTTGCAAAGGAGATGTAGTAACTTTCTAAATACCACACTTTCTAGATACTGACTGCAATCTTATTCGAATGACCCGTAGGACTAAAACAAAAGGAAATGCAAAACAAGAGCATCAGCCAAATTTCTCAGCTGGATCTAGGCATCATCCTAGAAGCTTTCAAAAACACAGAAATCTAGATTTTTAAGTAAAGGAGTAGCCAGACACTACCATAGCAGGAGCAAGCACGAGTTGGGAATGGCAGCAGCTGTGAGGGGCCGGTGTGGTGTGAGGGGGTGTCCCTAACTTTTATTCTGTGGGGGATTAAGTCCCAAATTAAAATGTCAACAATTAAAAAAATAATAAAATAAAATGTCAACAAATTAGGAATTTCTTCACACTTGCAGTATGCTTAATAGCACTTTCCATCACAAACTGAATACATGGGCCCTTGCTTTTATTATGTTTCCTTTAATGTTTTTTAAAAGAGAAGGAAATGGCAACCCACTCCAGTATTCTTGCCTGGAGAATTCCATGGGCAAAGGAGCCTGGTGGGCTACAGTCCATGGGGTCACAGTCTGACATGACTGAGAGACTTACACACACACACAATTATTTTTTAAGCACAGATTTAAATATGACGCATTATCATATTACTTTATAAAACCATTTGTGAAAGCTATGCTTTTAGAAATTTTGATCACTTCCTCCACAGATATTGTTACTAGAGTCAACACTCTTCATAGCATAAATCTTCATCACTTTCAAATCTAGATGGGTGAATACACACCATACAAAAACACGGTGTACACAGGCTGTACACACATATAGCACATGTTTAAAAAATACATAAAAATATGTATTCATATATATTCCCATTATACTAATGAAGTACAAGTATGGCCAAAAACACACAATCAATAACTTCTAAAATGAGATAGTTTTCATTCCAATCCCAAAGAAAGGTAATGCCAAAGAATGTTCAAACTACCAAACAGTACCACACATCTCACACGCTAGCAAAGTAATGCTCAAAATTCTCCAAGCCAGGCTTCAACCATACATGAACTGTGAACTTCTAGATGTTCAAGCTAGATTTAGAAAAGGCAGAAGAACCAGAGATCAAATTGCCAACATCTGTTGGATCGTCGAAAAAGCAAGAGAGTTCCAGAAAAACATCTACTTCTGCTAAAGCCTTTGACTGTGTGGATCACAACAAACTATGGAAAATTCTTCAAGAGATGGGAATACAGACCACCTGACATGCCTCCAGAGAAATCTATATGCAGGTCAAGAAGCAACAGTTAGAACTGGACATGGAACAACAGACTGGTTCCAAATCAGGAAAGGAGTACGTCGAGGCTGTATATGGTCACCCTGCTTATCTAACTTATATGCAGAGTACATCATGCAAGATGCCGAGCTGGATGAAGCACAAGCTGGAATCAAGACTGCCAGGAGAAATATCAATAACCCCAGATATGCAGATGATACCACCCTTATGGCAGAAAGTGAAGAGAACTAACAGTCTCTTGATGAAAGTGAAAGAGGAGTGTGAAAAAGTTGGCTTAGAACTCAACATTCAGAAAACTAAGGCCACGGCAACCAGTCACATCATTTCATGGCAAAATAGATGGGAAAACAATGGAAACAGTGACAGACTTTATTTTGGGGGGCTCCAAAGTCATTGCAGATGGTGACTACAGCCATGAAATGAAAAGACGCTTGATGCTTGGAAGAAAAGTTATGACCAATCTAGACATTGAGGACATTGTATGAAAATCTCAAACAACAATCTCTTTTCTCCTCTGTGTGTTACATCATGTTGATATCAGCTGTCACATGGTGACTTTAATATGTGGTGTTAACAGCAAGTGTTTGATTCTAGAAGGGGACGGGTGGACAAAAAGCAAATTGCCTATCAATAAAAGATTTCAGTTTCATCTACTGTCACATGAAATATATGTGAAAAATATTCACACTGCAAATTACCTACGGCAGTGAAACTCTAGTGATTGGTGTGGCCTAGGAAAAAAATTATAGAACTACTGTGTCAGTATATTTTTATGTCATTTTCAATTCAGTTCAGTCACTCAACCGTGTCTGATTCTTTGCAACCCCATGGACTGCAGCACACCAGGCTTCCCTGTCCATCACCAACTCCCAGAGCTTACTCAAACTCATGTCCATCGAGTCAGTGATGCCATCCAACAATCTCATCCTCTGTCATCCCCTTCTCCTCCCACCTTCAATCTTTCCCAGCATCAGGGTCTTTTCAAACGAGTCACTTCTTCACATCAGGTGACCAAAATATAGAGTTTCAGCTTCAGCATCAGTCCCTCCAATGAATAATCAGGACTGATTTCCTTTAGGATGGACTGGTGGGATCTCCTTGCAGTCCAAGGGACTCTCAAGAACATTCTCCAACACCACAGTTCAAAAGCATCAATTTTTCGGTGCTCAGCTTTCTTTATAGTCCAACTCTCATGTCCGTACATGACTACTGGAAAAACCATAGCTTTGACTCAGTTCAGTTCAGTCACTCAGTCGTGCCCGACTCTTTGTGACCCCATGAACTGCCATACACCAGGCCTCCCTGTCCATCACCAACTCCCGGAGTCTACCCAAACCCATGTCCATTGAGTCAGTGATGCCATCCAACCATCTCATCCTCTGTTGTCCCCTTCTCCTCCTGTCCTCAATCTTTCCCAGCATCAGGGTCTTTTTCAATGAGTCAGCTCTTCGCATGAGGTGGCCAAAGTACTGGAGTTTCAGCTTCAGCATCAGTCCTTCCAATGAACACCCAGGACTGATCTCCTTTAGGATGGACTGGTTGGATCTCCTTGCAGTCCAAGGGACTCTCAAAGGTCTTCTCCAACACCACAGTTCAAAAGCATCACTTCTTCTGCACTCAGTTTTCTTTATAGTCCAACTCTCACATCCATGCATGACCACTGGAAAAACCATAGCCTTGACTAGGTGGACCTTTGTTGGCAAAGTAATGTCTCTGCTTTTTAATATGCTGTGGTTGGTCATAACTTTTCTTCCAAGCAGCAAGCGTCTTTCAATTTCATGGCTGCAGTCACCATCTGCAGTGATTTTGTAGCCCCCAAAAATAAAGTCTATCACTGTTTCCATTGTTTCCCCATGTATTTGCCATGAAGTGATGGGACCAGATGCCATGATCTTAGGTTTCTAAATGTTGAGTTAAGCCAACTTTTTCATGCTCCTCTTTCACTTTCATCAAGAGGCTCTTTAGTTCTTCACTTTCTGCCATAAGGTGTCATCTGCGTAGCAGAGGTTATTGATATTTCTCCTGGCAATCTTGATTCCAGCTTGTGCTTCATCTAGCCTGGCATTTCTCATGATGTACTCTGCATATCAGTTAAATAAGCAGGGTGACAATATACAGCCTTGACGTACTCCTTTTCCAATTTTGCACCAGTCTGTTGTTCCACGTCTAGTTCTAACTGTTGCTTCTTGACCTGCATATAGATTTCTCTGGAGGCATGTCAGGTGGTCGGGCATTCCCATCTCTTAAAGAATTTTCCACAGTTTGTTGTGATCCACACAGACAAAGGCTTTGGCGTAGTTAGTAAAGCAGAGTAGATGTTTTTCTGGAACTCTCTTGCTTTTTTGATGATCCAACAGATGTTGGCAATATGATCTCTGATTCCTTTGCCTTTTCTAAATCCAGCTTGACCATCTGGAAGTTCACAGTTCACGTATGGTTGAAGTCTGGCTTGGAGAATTTTGAGCTTTACTTTGCTAGCATGTAAGATAAGTTGAAAACTACCAGTATTTCACATATGTCTTTAAAACACATCATAGAGCACTGTAGTCTGTTGTATGGATGCTGTAAAAGGTGACCCCATAATGCCACCTTCCTAAAACCGTATCAAGTGGGGGGGCGGCTATCCCTCACTGGTTCGCCTCATTCCTTGATTTGACCAGCAGAACAGGGCAGAAACAGCATTATGTACATTCTGACCCTGAGTCTAAAGGAGCCATAGAACCTTAAGGAGGCAGCTTTGCATGCTCTCTGCTGATCTTGAGTCTCCTGTCACCATCAGCCCAAGCAAGCCTGCCAGAGGATGAGAGCTCATGGGGAATAGAGATAAGACACCCATCTGAGCTGTCTTAGACAAGTCATCCCCCATAGGACCTGGCAACAGATCACAGACTCATAAGCAAGCCCAGCAAGGATGAGCCTGGTACGGCCGACAGCAGCAAAACCAACTAATTGAAACCAGTCCAAGCTGACAACCCACAGCACTATGAAATAAATATATAGATATTGGATTAAGCTACTAAGTTTGGGGGTGGTTTGTATATAGGAAATGCTAATGACCCAAAGGATTATGTATTTTTCTCACCCACTCTCAAAGACTTTTTTTAATGTATTTTCTATTCAGTACTTTACCACACTTTATATACAGGCAGGCAAATTGGCTTCTTTTAGCTGCAACTGATTTATTTTGGTCCTCTTCTGAGAGTAATCACTAATAAAATCACTGTCGTGAGATTTCAGAATTTTTCAGTAGTAGATTGTTCTGTGACTTAGGAAAATTAGTAAGTTGGAACTATGTGTGCCTCTCTGTTCCTTCTTTCAATCATAAATATCCTGCCATGTAGATCAGAGGGCGCAAACTGTTTTAAAATGCCTTTTAACCATTGGCTAAAACCACACAGCATGATGTTCCTTCTTGGTGATATAACTGAAGTAACTTATGTGTCTGAGATCTCAATTGATCTCACCACTGTACTGACAAGGAGTATTTAGTATCATTTTATCTCCATAGATGCTAGTTTTCTTACACAGTTTCTGCCCAGGGATAAAGCCCCCAATTCCAGTTAGGTTAATAATCTAAAAGGAGTGAAGTTTTCACTCAAGTTTTTTAAATGATTGACATTCTAAACAGTAAGTGTGTGTTCCTTGGACCAGTTTCTGACAGCAGGCTGGATGTGCCTGTCTTTGGATAGGAAGTAGCCGACATTACAAATTACTAGAATGTGTAAAAAATGAGGAGACGATGAATACTAAAATAAGTGAATTTATCAAGGCTGCTGAATACTTGATCAATATCAAAACTATCAAAATTGTTCTTTTTTTTAGAGGAATAAATGTCAAGGGAATACCTGTTTAAGATGATCATACTAGTTACTTATTAAAAGACTTATTACAAAGCCACAGAAATTAAGACAGTGAAGTATTGGGTCAGGGAAAAAGGGACCAGTGAAGCAGAATAACAACTCTAGAAACATATCCACATGCATTCAGACAACTGATTTATAAACAACTGTGTCCTTGTTATGCAGTGGAAAAGAATAACCAATGCAGTTCATAGAACTGAGTCAAGGGATATCTATATGAATAATGACATATATTGACCCCTTACCTCACATCATATACAAAACCAACTCTACATAGATTAGAAACCTAAATGTGAAACATAAACAGTGATTCTTATGGAAAATAACGTAGAAAGCATTTTTGCAGCCTTGGAATAGGCAAAGATTCCTGAAACAAGGCAAAGTCAAAACAATAAAAATTAATAAGTTGGAATTAATTAAAATTAAAGATGTGTGCTCATCACAAGCATTATTAGAAAAGGTCATTCCACAGAATGGAAGAAGGTATTTGCAAAACACATCCACCACAGGTCTGATACTATCTATTCACTTCTCACTGTGTTATCTGTCTTTTGCGGGGAGAAGGTAGAGGCAAAAGCCTTGAACAGGCAATTAACAAAGAAAATTGTCAAATGGCCACAGAACATACAAAAAGATGCTCAACAGTATTATTCATGGTAGTAACACAAATTAATATCATGATGAGAAATCACAATACACTCACCAGAATATTTAAAGTTAGAAATTGAATAATACATGTTGGTGAGGTGGTGGAACAAATGAACACTCATATACTGTTGATGGGGTGCAAACTAGTAAAAAGTGAGAAAAAGTGTTTTGTAGCATTTAATAAAGCTAAATATACACCAACCCTATCATCCAGCAGTTTCATTCATTTTCACTCATAACTTAAATGCTCAACACTAACATAATTGTTACTATAAAAAGTGGTGTAAGCTATAAATAGCCTAAATGCTCAACAGTGGCATGAATAAATAAATTGTGGTATAGTCATAAAATCAAACACTTGATTAGAACAATGAAAAATTTCAAAATTCTGCTGAGAAAACTTAAGATGGTTTTTATAAAACCCTGTTTATCAGTATGTCCTTTACCTTACTTACCCCAATCATTCTGAAGAAAACAAAAGGAATTTGTCATTAAGAATAGCACAAATTAAAGTTACACCGCATATTAGAGTTGAGCTCAAATTCCCTTGGAAACACACAAAAGACAGAAATAGCAAACGATCAGCCCAAAGCACTGAGAATTTAAGTCATGATTTCCAGTAGCTGAGATCAGATATGGCCTTCAGTTCTCAGGAGAAAGAAGAGGTCCTGAAACATGATGAAGGAATCCATGTGGAGAAAGAAGAATGGCTCCTGAGTCCAGGAGAGGCAATACAGTCTAAATAAAGTGCAGACACAGTCAAGGGACCAGAGTTCTGGACACGCTTCAGTCCTCACTTTCATATTCAGCTTGGGCCAATCATTCCTGCTCTCTGCCTCAGTTTCCTTAGCTGCTCTATTTTATAGCCTGTATCACCAGCAATATATCATCAGATGTACTTATTATGTTGATTACTTACTGTCCTCATCTTCAGTAGCAGCCACAAGGATAAGGTTTTTAAAACCTAGCTAAATATTCACAAATTACATGAAAATATATATATGAAATATGTATAGGATAAGCTTATTTTGAAAGAAACATCAAAAAGTGCAGGAAACCCATCTGCAGATTTTCCAGGCTCACTGGGCGATGGTGGTGGAAGCGATTTGGGTAGAGGCACTGTCTCTTCGTTGGGTAGCTGTGCTGACTCTCTTCTTTGAGGGACACAGTACCGAGCTACTCAAGAGTAGGTTTCCAAAGCCCTAGTCCCTGGAGTCGCAGGGAATCAGACACGACTGAGCAATTAATCATGGACGCGGAGTTGTACGCTTATTAAAAGAGGGAGGCCCAAGAGGAAGGAGATATGTATACATATATACATATATATGTGATTCATGTTGATGTATGGCAGAGACCACCACAACACTCTGAAACTGCTGTGCAAACATCTCTTTAAAAACTCCTAGAGGAGAACATAGGCAAAACACTCTCCGACATAAATCACAGCAAGATCCTCTATGACCCACCTCCCAGAATATTGGAAATAAAAGCAAAACTAAACAAATGGGACCTAATGAAACTTAAAAGCTTTTGCACTACAAAGGAAACTATAAGTAAAGTGAAAAGACAGCCTCAGATTGGGAGAAAATAATAGCAAATGAAGAAACAGACAAAGGATTAATCTCAAAAATATACAAGCAACTCCTGCAGCTCAATTCCAGAAAAATAAATGACCCAATCAAAAAATGGGCCAAAGAACTAAACAGACATTTCTCCAAAGAAGACATACAGATGGCTAACAAACACATGAAAAGATGCTCAACATCACTCATTATTAGAGAAATGCAAATCAAAACCACAATGAGGTACCATTACACGCCAGTCAGGATGGCTGCTATCCAAAAGTCTACAAGCAATAAATGCTGGAGAGGGTGTGGAGAAAAGGGAACCCTCTTACACTGTTGGTGGGAATGCAAACTAGTACAGCCACTATGGAAAACAGTGTGGAGATTCCTTAAAAAACTGGAAATAGAACTGCCATATGACCCAGCAATCCCACTTCTGGGCATACACACTGAGGAAACCAGATCTGAAAGAGACACGTGCACCCCAATGTTCATCGCAGCACTGTTTATAATAGCCAGGACATGGAAGCAACCTAGATGCCCATCAGCAGATGAATGGATAAGGAAGCTGTGGTACATATACACCATGGAATATTACTCAGCCGTTAAAAAGAATTCATTTGAATCAGTTCTAATGAGATGGATGAAACTGGAGCCCTTTATACAGAGTGAAGTAAGCCAGAAAGATAAAGAACATTACAGCATACTAACACATATATATGGAATTTAGAAAGATGGTAATGATAACCCTATATGCAAAACAGAAAAAGAGACACAGAAATACAGAACAGACTTTTGAACTCTGTGGGAGAAGTGAGGGTGGGATGTTTCAAAAGAACAGCATGTATACTATCTATGGTGAAACAGATCACCAGCCCAGGTGGGATGCATGAGACAAGTGCTCGGGCCTGGTGCACTGGGAAGACCCAGAGGAATCGGGTGGAGAGGGAGGTGGGAGGGGGGATCGGGATGGGGAATACGTGTAAATCTATGGCTGATTCATATCAATGTATGACAAAACCCACTGAAATGTTGTGAAGTAATTAGCCTCCAACTAATAAAAAAAAAAAAAATCTCTTTACTCTGTATGTAGGTCCTCCCAAAGCATTTATGTATAAACAGGTAAAAGGAAGTAATAATCCTCGACTAATGACCTGATTTCAGAGCACATTCTTTCTTTTCCTTCTGTGTAATAGGAAGAAACTTGCTTAATGATAAAGTCAATTTGTTTAACAATGAACTCAATGAAGAATCTGTAAAAAATATTTATTCAACATCAACTCTTTGTATCTGACATTCTGCTAATACATGTCAGACACAAAGATTAGACAAGGGCAACACCTCTAAGAAATGTGCTGTGTGTTTGGAAACACAGGAATATGAAAATGAGAAGAGCATGATATTATGTTAACAACCAAATAAATGGTTTGAATAATAAATATCCATATATGCTAGAAAACAACAAAACTGTGCTGTTTGCAGAGACTTGGATGGACCTACAGACTGTCATATAGACTGAAGTAAGTCAAAAAGAGAAAAACAAACATCATATATTAACACATATAAGTGGAATCTAGAAAAATGGTGTAGATGAACGTATCTGCCAAGCAGAAACAGAGACACAGACGTAGAGAACAAACATAGATACTAAGGGGAGAAGGGGAGATGGAATATCATATATACACTGCTATGTATAAAATAGATAATCAATGAGAAGCTTCTGTGTAGCACAGGGAATTCTGCTCAGCGCCCTGTGGTGACCTAAGGAAATCTGGGAAGAGGGCTATGTGTATACAGAGAGCTGATTCACTTTGCCGTACAGCAGAAGCTAACACAAAGTTGTAAAGCAACTATCCTCCAATTAAAAGGAAAATATTCAAGAGGTTGATATAGTCAAAATATTTTCAGGAACCAATAAATTGGCCATTGTATAGTTTTGGACATATGGGTAAAGCCAGTTTGTGGTAGGCCTTTAAGGCAAGCTGGGTTGATCCTGCAGGGCAGTAAACCTCAACCATGAGCAGAAAAAGTAGAGATAAAGCTGGAGTTATCAGCCCTCAAAGTGCGCATATAAACCTCAAATGTCTTTAAAGGAAGAAGGACTCTGCTGACAGCAAAGACTGCCTTGTGGATGTTAGTGAACGAGGTAATAATAAATCATAATTCACTGTATTCACAAACTACTTATACAAGTAACCCACTGCCATGATAATATAATCTCAATTTTGTCCTAAATGATATTACACGTTTCTGATTTCCTTGGGAACAATATCCATATAAAACACATGATATCCATTTTACAGTTTGAGATCTTGATCCCACAGAAGCAGTCGAGTGCTTAGGCTGAGCGGCTGTTACTTTCCTCACTTTGTCATGATCTTATTTCAAGAAGGCTCTGGAGACAATCCCTGACATCTCCATGCTTCGACTTCCATCTGTGTGAAATGAAATAATGACTGCCTCCTCCCTACCTCATCAAAATCAGTGAGCAACAAAAGCATATTAAAATCAGGGATGCAGGAAGGATTGGAAGGAAAAAAGCTTCTGTCCATTGTCATTAAAAAACAAAACAAAGTTTAGCCAGCCTAACTCATCTGTGGTTCCATGAGGTAATTAGGCCCTACAGAGTATAATCTGAATGATTCTTTTTCAGTTCTCCCAAGGATATTATAATGCTGGTACCATTCTAGATGCACAGGCCAGAAGTTAACTCATTATACACAATAAATGCCTTAGATGATTAGCACTGAATTTTCTTGTGAACTCAGGCTTAGTAGAGCTGACACTGTATGTGATACACAAATTAGGCCAAAGTATTTAATGTCGTATTATTTTTTTTAAAAAAAAAAAAAGCTCTATGTTTGTGGCCCTTATAGATTCAAAGCCTCCCCATATTATAAAGAAAAATAAAATAGTCTGGAGTAATGCTAAAATGAATGGCCCATAAATTTGGAGATGTTAGATACAAGGAACAAAAGAGTAAATGCTTTCATACCTTACCATTTATAAAACATTTTTTTGAAGAGAATTTGTGACTTAACACCTAATACTTGTGTGGCTCATTTAAAATTCTACAAAACATACTCTGCAAGACAAACATTCTTCTTCCTCTTTTAAAGATGAGGACAATGAGATTCAGGAAAAATAACCTCCCTAATACCTAGAGTTGATGTGAAGCAGAGGCTAAATTTCAAGATTAGTTAGAAGAGAGAGCAGTTCCTTTTACAGCCATTTTACAAAAACTCCTCAAAATAGGATTTATCTTCAGGGACAGATGAAACAACAAGTTCAGAGGAGTAACCACTGTCTGGTCCCAAAGCTCAGGGCTAGCAAGTTTCTGACTATGACTCTTACATAACCTGCAAAGCCATGGTTGAAGACAAAAAAAGAAAAAGAAAAAACAGTACTTCAAAATGGCTTCTCTGGGTTGAAGTATGTTCTGGCAAAGATTTATAACATTAAATTCCTAATCTCTGGAATTTCAGAATGTGACCTAATTTGTAGATGGCGCCTTTACAGAAGTCATCAGGTGAGTTCTAATTCAACATAACTGGCATCCTTATAAGAAGAGGAAATGTGGACACAGATACACTTAGAGGGAAGACAATGTGCAGACAGAGAGATAACCAGCTCCCAGCTGAGAAGAGAGAGGCCTGGGGCAAATCCTGCCTCACAGCCCACAGAAGGAACCAGCTCTACTGACACTTTGGACTTCTAGCCTCCAGATCATTGAGACAATTAATTTCTATTGTTTAAGACACCTGGTATGTGGAACTTTGTCTGTGGTAGCCCTAGAAAATGGACCAAACCACAATTAAACATTTATTGGTTAAAAATTCAAAAGCCAGATAAGTACAAAATGAATTCTTCTGTAAATTTGGTTCCGAGGATACCAAAGCTGAACATCGCACTAAGTCTTTTTAGAAAACTTTATCTAAGGCAGTAACATAAAATCTCACTACTGTTTTGGTTTAAAAAAAATAGATCTATACTTTTGTAAAATAAAAATAAAAAACTAAAGTATGTAATCCTATACTCTAGGGTTAAATGTAAAGTATTCACTTTATGGTGAATGCTAATATACATGTTTTATAGTGAATGTCTGACTCTTTAAAAATTATCATAATTACACATCATAAAAACTGGAAAAGATCACTTTTCATTCCAATCCCAAAGAAAGGCAATGCCAAAGAATGTTCAAACTACCACACAATTGCACTCATCTCACACACAAGTCCAGTAGTGCTCAAAATTCTCCAAGCTAGGCTTCAACAGTACCTGAACCAAGAACTTCCAGTGTTCAAGAGAGATTTAGAAAAGACAGAGGAAACAGAGATCAAATTTTGCCAACATCCGTTGGATCACAGAATAAGCAAGAGAATTACAGAAAAACATCTACTCTGCTTCATTGACTACACTAAAGCCTTTGCTTGTGTGGACCACAATAAACTGCGAAAAATTCTTAGAGAGATGGGAATACCAGACCACCTGACCTGCCTCCTGAGAAATCTGTATGAAAGTCAAGAAGCAACAGTTAGAACTAGACATGGAACAACAGACTGGTTCAAAATTGGGAAAGGAGTACATCGAGGCTGTATATTGTCACCCTGCATGTTTAAATTATATGCAAAATCCATCATGAGAAATGCCAGGCTGGATGAAGCACAAGCTGGAATCAAGATTATTGGGAGAAACATCAATATCCTCAGATATGCAGAGACACTTCCATTATGGCAGAAAGTAATGAGGAAATAAAGAATCTCTTGATGAAAGTGAAAGAGGAGACTGAAAAAGCTGGCTTAAAAATCAACATCCAAAAAATGAAGATCATGGCATCTGGTCACATCACTTCATGGCAAATAGATGGGGAAATAATGGAAACAGTGGCAGACTTTATTTTCTTGGGCTCCAAAATCACTGCAGATGGTGATTGCAGTCATAAAATTAAAAGACACTTGCTCCTTGGAAGAAGAGCTATGACAAAACTAGACAGTGCATTAAAAAGCAGAGACATTACTTTGCCAACAAAGGTCTGTATTGTCAAAGCTATGGTTTTTCCAATAGTCATGTATGGATCTGAGAGTTGGACAATGAAGAAAGCTGAATGCCAAAGAATTGATGCTTTTGAACTGTGGTACTGGAGAAGACTCTTGAGAGTCCTTTAGACTGCAAGGAAATCAAACTAGTCAATCTTAAAGGAAATCAGTCCTGAATATTCATTGGAAGGACTGATGCTGAAGCTCCAATACTCTGGCCACCTGATGAGAAGAACAGACTCATTAGAAAAGACCCTGATGCTGGGAAAGCTTAAAGAACAGGAGAAGAGGACGACAGAGGATGAAATGATTGGATGGCATCACTGACTTGATGGACATGAGTTTGAGCAAGCTCCGGGAGTTGGTGATGGACAGGGAGGCCTGGCATGCTGCATCCATGGGATCTCAAACAGTCAGACACAACTGAGCAACCAAACTGAACAGATATGTAACTACATATATGCAATATTACGGGATGTCTATACATTTAAAGTTTAGCAGGCTCTAATTATTTTATTATTCAATACATAATCAATACATATGCTTTGGGAAGTACATTAAACAGGCCCATTTTCCAATCATCTACTTAATCCACAAAGGTAATTCTACAAACTGCATCAAGAATTAATAGTAGAAATAATTTTTAATTTTAAAACCTAAGTCAACTGAACATTCTACTTATTCCAAGTAACTATATACTCTTTGCAAAAAGATACCATCTTCTAACCTCATTATGAGTTCTGTGCTGTCTTTTAATTGATAAGAAAGCAATATAATTAATTTTACAGGCGAGGATGATAACAAAATGATAATGAATAAGATCTATTTCATTTGATGTCCTTTTGGATGATCTATCCACAGATTAATTAATGAAAGAGACACAGAATAATGCCCAATAAATGTTAGGTAATGCAATTATTCAGAAAAATATTTACTTCTGCTTTATTGACTACACTAAAGCCTTTGACTGTGTGGATCACAACAAACAGGAAAATTCTTAAAGAGATGGGAATACCAGACCACTTTACCTGCCTCCTGAGAAACCTGTATGCAGGTCAAGAAGCAACAGTTAGAAACAAACATGGAACAACAGACTGGTTCAAAATTGGGATAGGATTGTGTCAAGGCCGAATATTATAATTAAAAGGCCAAAAAAAAAAAAAAAAGGCAAGAAACACTAGTGGTTAGATAAAGAATAATCTAGTGAAGTATACTGTCACTGATAAAATTTTAACATTCTGTTTTTTCACTATCAATGACATTTCTTTGTATGACTCTTTTCATAAAGCTATGTTCCACCTGACATTGTTACTTTTTGTAATGACTATGAGTGGAGAGGCCAATCAAATTATAGGAGAAAGAAGACCGATCAAGATGGGAGAATAAAAGGACGTGGAGCTCACGTCCCTTGTGAACATAAGAAACATACATCTACACATGGACCAGCTCTCACTGAAAACAAACTGGAAACTGGCAGAAGGACTTCTATACAACAACAGCTATAAAAACGCCACACATGTAATCAGGTAGGCAGGAAAGACAGTGACTGGGTTGAGACCTGTGCCCTGGGAAGAGACTCAGAGGAAAAGGAATTTACAAGAGTGGACATGTGCCCAGGGGTCCTGAGGAGTGAGAGCCACAGACTGGGCACCCCAGTCCTGGGGTCTTATGCGGGTAGTCAAGCCCCACTGTCAGACTGGAAGACCACTGGTATTAACATCTGCTTGTGGGAAGCCTGGGTTCCACTCATGTGTCGTCACAAGCACAGCCTTGCCCCTGAGGCAGGGTGGACAGAGGTCTGCCCTACTGACTCCCAGGATTTCACCACCAATTCAGCGCAGCCCAGTCTGATGCAGCTGAAAACTCCAGTTTCACTTATGAACATCGGTGCGGCACAGGATTTAGGAGCCATGACCAGGGAGGAGATTCCACTGGGTGATGCAGATGGGACCTCATCCCAGGGCAGAGTCTGAAGTTGATGTAGGGGAGGAGGTGGTCAGATTCAAGCCACACCTAGAAGCAAACCAGCCCTCTGCTGCTGGCCACTCCACCACAGCTCAGCCACCAGTAAACGAGGAGAGTCCAGTGGACCCCTCCTGTCCTGCAGAATGGATCCACAGCAAGGCAGGGATGGCAGAGGCCAGGGGAAGTGCCTGGCTGGAAGGCACAAAAGGCGACGGGCACCCGAGGCTGTGGACGAACAGAGCACGCGGAGCAGCACGGGCCCGCCGGGAAGCCCACTGGATGACGCTCGGGCCTCTGTCTGCTGCCGGCGCGAGCTGAGAGCCCGCACACGCCCCGTGTCTTTCAGCACTCCCTGTCTATGAGGTAACGGGAAAGGGAAAACACACAATTACGGGGAACAGAGCCAACTCAGCCCCAACACTAAGGGCTTCTGAGCCAGCGGTCTGGGCCGGACCCTAACCCTAAGAGGGCGATGATGGCCACTGAGCGGCAGGGAAGTCCTGCCTCACACCAGGGTCCAGCTCCAGCCTCACCCCTTACCAAACTGGTAGCTGCCAATACACCGCGAGGAAACGTATGACTTGTGTCCACGTCAAATCCAGCTCTCCCTCCAAAGGAGTCTGCTCACACATGAGAACACCTCATCAGTACCAAAATAGGTAACCAAGACCTAAGTTCATAGAGGTGGAGAAAGGTATGCAAAATGAACAGGCAGAGGAACTGCTCTCAATTGCAAGAGCAATAGGAAAAAAAGTCTGAAAAATAAATGATGCAGAAATAAATAATTATGAGATAAAGAATTCAAAGCATTGGTAATAAAAAATGTTAACTAAATTATGGGGGAAAAAGACATATACAGAGGGAATTTTAACAAGGAACTAGAAAACATAAGACTCAATCAGAAATGAAGAATTCAATAGCCAAATCTGGAAAACAGAACAATGGAATTCAATAAGTCAGAAGAGGATAAAAATAATAAAAGCAATGTAAGAGACCACTGGGATAACATTAAGCATACCAACATTACCTTATAGGGATCCTAGAAAGAAGGGAGTGAGAAGGACACCGAAAATGTATTACAGGACATTATGGCTAAAAATTTCCAAACCCGAAGAAGGAAATATAATAGATATCCAGGTACTGGAAATACAGAGTGTACCAAACAATATGAACCTAAAAAGACCCACATCAAGACATACCATAATTAAAATGGCAGAAGATAAAGAGAGAATTCTAAAGACAGCAAGAGAAAAATAAAGAGTCGCATACAAGGGACCCCCATAAGGCTATCAGTTGATTTCCCTGTAGAAACTCTGCAGGCCAGAAGAGACTGGCATGATATATTCAAAGTGCTGAAAGGGAGAAATCTTCAACCTACAACATTCTACCCAGTGAGATTATCACTTTAAAATAGAAAGATAAATAAAGAACTTCTCAGAAAAGCAAAATCTAAGAGTTCATCAATATTAAATCTACCTGCAAAGAAGTGTTAAAGGATCTTCTCTAATTGGTAAATAAGTAAAAATCTATAGAAAGGTAAAGTCTCACTAGGAAAAGCAAACACTAATGCATAGTACAGACTGGGAATCAACATAGGCAGAATACTCTTTAATAAAATAGTAGCAATGTATTTTGGATTTGTCCCCTAAGGCAAAGGAAACAAAAGGAAAAATATACAAATGGGATCTAATTAAATTTAAAAGCTTTTGCACAGCAAAGGAAACTATCCACCAAACAAAAACACAACCTCCGGAATAGGGGAAAACATTTGCAAATGGTACCATGAGCAACAAGGGGTTAATATTCAAGACATTTAAGAGCTCTACAACTCAGTATAAGAAAATACAATCAAAATAAGGGCGGAAGACCTGGACAGACATTTTTCCAAAGACATAGAGATGGATCAGGAACATGAAGAGATGCTCAACATTGCTAATTATAAGAGAAATGCAAATTAAAATAACAATGAGACATTACCTCATATCTGTCAGAATGGCCATCATCAAATGTTTACAAGTAACAAATACCAGTTACTTAGGATATGGGTACCCATCTACAATAACACTGGGGATATAAACTGGTACAGTCACTATTAAAAGCAGTATGAAGTTTCCTCAAAAAGCAAAAAATAGAACTATCATATTACCCAGCAATTGTGCTCCTGGGTATATATCTGAGAAAAAATGAGATATTCTGGCCATCTGATGCAAAGAGTTGACTCACTGAAAAGACCCTGAGGCTGGGAAAGTTTGAGGGCAGGAGGAGAAGGGGGAGACAGAGGATGAGATGGTTGGATGGCATCATCAACTCAATAGACATGAGTTTGAGCAAATTCCAGGAGATAGTGAAGGACAGGGAAGCCTGGCTTGCTGCAGTCCATGGGGTAACAAAGAGTCGGACATGACTGAGTGACAAATCAACAACAATTTGAAACTATATATGTACTCCAATATTCACAGTAACACTATTTATAATAACCAAGATATGGAAGCAACCCAAATGTCCACCAATAGACAAATGGACAAAGAAGATACACACACACACACACAGAGGAATATTACTCAGTTATTAAAAAAACAAGAATGAAATTCTGCCATTTTCAGCACCATGAATGTATCTAGAGAAAAATAAGTACTGTGTGTTATCACTTATACCTAGAATATAGAAAATAAAGCAAAAGAATATATATGCAAAACAGAATCACAAATATAGAAAACAAACCAGTGATTACCCGTGAGGAGAGGGGCAAGATAGGGGCGTAGGATAAACAGATATAAATTACTATGTATAAAACAGGTAAGCAACAAAGATATATTATACAGCACAAGGAAATCATAATCATTATCTTATAATAACTTTTAACAACAGAGTATCATCTGAAAAAAAAACAGTGAATCACTTGGCTGTATACCTGAAGCTCATATAATATTGTAAATCAACTATACTTCAATTAGGAAAAAAAATAATAATTACAGTAGAAATGCCCCTTCAAAGCATTTTATAACCCAAAGTCTTTACACAAAAATTGGCAGGTGCAAGATAAGCTGAAAAGAGCTAAGATATATCTTCTAAGAATATACAATCATAAGAACACATAGTCACTCTCTGCAAAGCTCGTTTACACAGAAACTAATACAAGTAATAATACTGCTCACAATAATTGTGGTGCAAGGAAAATAAATAAAAAGATAAAGGGTTCCCCCAAAAAATGGAAAAAGGAAACCTAAGGAGAAAAAAAATTTTAAAGATCACTAAATTCTGCCACTGTAGTGGAAGATGAGAGACGCAGTTACAAAGTTTGAGTTTGAAATATACGTGCAAAAGTATCCTAAGAGTGGGAACATTTTCCTTGCTTCTGTAGTCCCAGATGCATCATTAACAAAGGAACCACAGAGGGTCAAATAAACCCAGATGTACCCCCAGATGTACAATTTAGATACATGAGAAATGGTATGGAAGGCAAAAAGTAAGAAGAATAAGACTGAAGATATATCCATTTGTTTTACTGTCCTAAATTATATAAGTTCAGGGGATATCTATGTCTGTCTGTCTGTCTATAATTTATAATAAAACCTTTATAGGAAAGCTTTCCCGACTGAATTATCAGTGCAATTTTCAGTGAGTTTTTTGGAATCCCCTAGGATTTTTTATCATCTCAAATCTTCATTGAGGCAAGAGATTTAGATTTAGCTTTAAACACTAAAATGAGACTGACTTTTTGGATTTTATTTTCCTTTGAAGAGTATAAAATAAGCATCATTATTATTGGGACTATATCAGTAAAATTGTATATACTACCTTCATAGAAATTCTTAAACCCTCAGAGAAATCAGCTATGCTGACAGGATACAGATTCACTACCAAAATAATAACAACTACTCCTTAGCATAAATCATTTATCATTTTTCTAATTTAATCCAATTCCTTGCATTTTCCTTAAATATACTAGTAAATAAATAATTTGCTCCTCAACATCATTACTCTGGCATGGAGGAAAGAAAGCAATACAGACTAACCTATCAAGTCGCCAGATGAACAGGCTCCTTCAATAGAACAGGCTCTTTCAAAATTAATGGCCTGCTTCAGCATGATGAGTGCCCAGGAAAGGAAATATTTATGGTTTTTCTCCTAACTTCTGACCCTTGAAATTAAAAGCACTTTCTCCACCTCCTCTGTTCCAGTTAACCCGTAGGAAAAATGTCTCTCTTTATGGCAGGGAGAAATTTTTATGATACCCAGAGATACAGCTATATATATACACACACACATATACATATATATATGTGTGTGTGAACCATTACAGAGCATCCCTAAGAAGCTGCCTTCCAATGGTGAGGAAAAGCCCAGGATGCCTTGGGACAAAAGGTCGATGGCCTTTGCCACGTCCGCTTACCCCCAAGCTAAGACAAAGGTACCTTCCATAGTGACACAAACACTCACAAAACTTCTGCACTGTCCAACAGGCCTCTATCATTAACAACCAGTCTGAGGGTTCAGGAATCTCAGGATCCTGGTCTAGACAGATACACAGATGCCAGCAGTAGGCATCAATCAAATTAGGCTTCCTGTCAAATAAAGATGAATTCCAGCTAGCTAAGATCTACCAGAGAAAAACATTCTCTCTGTTTGCACTCATTTGTTTCAAGACAGTAGAGCAGACTGTACCACAATCAAAATATAGAACTCCAATGATAAATAATAGTGGCAATGATAACACATTGGTATACTAATATATAGGATACAAAGTATAAATGCAATATTATAAATATAATGCATTGTTATAATATCATTTCTAATGTAAAGATGAGAAAAAAGCACATATGAGACAGAGGTGTTCTCAAAAAAAATAAATAAATAAAAGATGGTAGGCCAGTAAAACTGACTGCAGATTCCAGGTTCTAGAATCATGAGAAAATTATTTTCTGTTGTTTTAGGCCACCAAGTTTATAGTAATTTGTTACATCAACCACAGGTAAGTAATAGCCAAACTTAAATCCTTAGTGCTTTTGCTATATATTGTTTCCAAGTTGCAAATTAAAAAACTGTTTGCATTGAGTACATATAAACAATGGTTACAGAGAAAAACAACCAAATTAACTCCATTATAAAGACCAAAAAACTTAGGTAGCATCTTTTTTAAGTTTCTGAAAACGCTCCTTTTTTTCCTTTTTTGTTTTACTAGGGGGAAATGGTCCTAAGTTACCACTGTCAATGTATCAGATGAAAATTTCTCATCAAAAACAAGATCATAAGCACAAAAACAAGCAAAACACAAGTAATTACATTTCATAAAATGCACAAAACACATTTTTTAATTCCTTTTTTAAGCTCACTCAACATAGTAAAGTCAAAGCTGAACTATTTTTCTCTTGATAATATATTTGGGGAAAGCTAATGCTTTCTAAATGTCACAGTTTGAGGGTTCATTAAAACTTACTGGGGGATTTTTTTAATAATAAAATACAAATATTAAAAGTGAATGGAGTGTTAATTACTTGAAAATGTGAAACCATTTGCAGTATTTAAAACAAATTAAGAATACTCTATTACTCTAATTATTTCAGGACTGAAGTCAAGTCTTAGTTCTCTGTGTTTGCTGGGCATATGGCATTACATTAGACATGGCACATATGTGAAACATGTTTTTTCTCCTTCCTACTCTACATGTTTTACTGTGATGTAAGCCATATGTTTCATTACAAAGGGTGGTATGAAAAGGCTATTGCTAAAGAGGCAAACTCTTGACTCAGAAATCAGCAATACAGAAAGGACTCTTCATTAAAAACGCATTACTGTTTTGCTTCAAGGCACTTACCTTATGTTCCCAGTAACACCCTGACAGTTTAGAGATTAAAAACATCTGGATTTTAGGCATTAAGATTTTAGGGATTATGGGTCTGATGCTAAAAATACAGACCATTATGGAATATTCAAAATAATGGGCTGTTTGGTGGAGAAAGGGATCATGTGATGAATAAATTAACACATAATCATTTCATGATTAAACACATCTCATGATTGAGCATGAAGACACACAGGTTAAAAATTTCAGTGCTTGTATTATCCCTTGTTTATTATCTAGGCAACCTCTAAAATACTGTTAAGCTACCATCTTAATTTTAGAAGTCTATTTTAGCTGTGTGGCAATGATTAAGTGATTATGTAGGCTCCTTTTAGGACCAGGAGGTAAAAGCAAATGCCCTCTGAGCTAAAATTATGACTCTTGTGATTGCCAAATGCTAAATAAATTTTAAACACATATGTAGGGGTTTAAAGATATCTACAATCTCTTTGCTACTCCTCCCCTCAAGACATAGGGCATAATTCTACTCCCTTTGAGTGTGGGCTGGACGTAGTGACTCACTTCTAGAGAACAGATTAGAACAGCAGTGATAGGATGATGTGTCCAAGATAGTTATATAAAGACCATGACTTCTAACTTGGGTGTCTACTCCACTGCTTGCTCTAACCCTCTTCTGCGGACTTACAGGCGGCCTTTGGTAGGAGCTACATGAGCAAAAACCGAGGTCTGTTGGCTACTGTGTGTGAGCTTGGAAGTAGATACTCTTAGTACTGCCAATGGCCATGTGAGTGAACCCAGAAGCTAATATTCTTCCAGTAAAGCCTTGAGATAACTGCAGCTGTAAAGTTACCTTGAGTGCAACCTCATGAGAGACCCTAAGTCAGCAATACACAGTTAGTTTGTATTCTTGATTCACAAAAAATGTGACAGGATAAATGTTAAGTGATTAAATTTGGGATGATTTGTTACACAGCAGCAGCTAACTATTACAATATGTAATATGAATAAAGTGTGCTGGGACAGAGGCAAGGCCAGAGAATGAATCTGGATCTCCAAACCAAGGATTATGACTTTTCAGTTGTAGGACCATGAACAAGATGACATTGCTCCTCAAGGCGTCATTTGCCCATCTACACAAGAAAGGTGTTAATCAAAATTATTTCCAAGATTCCTTCTGGCCATGAAAATGTAGGACTCCAAGTTATAGAGAGGCCACTCTAATCTCCATATAAGAAAAGATGACCACTGGAACTTCCTGGCACTGAGAGGTAGCTGCTTTTCAGGCCCTCTTAAGAAGAGCCTGAATTATCATTGGTATTGACCATACCAAGACTTTTCTTCTACCTGATAGGAAATGTAAGTAGATAACATATACTATTTCTTACAACACTGGTTTGCTATATTTCTGACCTAGCCTTCAGAACAAAGAAAAGGGATAATGCCCCTTATCAAATTAAACCAAAATAATCACATAAATAAGGAAGTTAGCTAAAATATTTCTCTATATTCTTTGAATTTATACTTTCCCTTATGAGACTCACTCACAGATAATTTACATAAAACCCCAAAGATACATGTACATTTATGAAAGCATTTTTTTTAATGGCAAAATTATTTTAAAACGTGAATGCCATCAGTGAGGGTGTATTTACTTATGGAAAGGTGGTCATGATTCATCCTGAATGAAAAGAACAAACTGCAAAAGCTATGTTAGATATCTCAAATTTAGCCACATATCACCAGAGACTTTAAATTTCTTTTCTTTTTTTCCCCTTTTCTCTCTCACTTTTTTCAATTCTGATGCTCAGAACACACACCAGGCTAGTTACGTCAGAATCTCTCAGGGTGAGACCCAGATATTCAGTCAGTTCAATCGCTCAGTCGTGTCTGACTCTTTGCGACCCCATGAATCACAGCACACCAGGCCTCCCTGTCCATCACCAATTCCCAGAGTCCACCCAAACCCATGTCCATTGAGTCGGTGATGCCATCCAACCATCTCATCCTCTGTCCCCTTCTCCTCCTGTCCTCAATCCCTCCCAGCATCAGGGTCTTTTCAAGCGAGTCAGCTCTTCACATCAGGTGGCCAAAGTACTGGAGTTTCAGCTTCAGCATCAGTCCTTCCAATGAACACCCAGGACTGATCTCCTTTAGGATGGACTGGTTGGATCTCCTTGCAATCCAACAGACTCTCAAGAGTCTTCTCCAACACCAGAGTTCAAAAGCATCAATTCTTCTATGCTCAGCTTTCTTTATATTCCAACTCTCACATCCATACATGACCACTGGAAAAACCATAGCCTTGACCAGACGGACCTTTGTTGGCAAAGTAATGTCTCTGCTTTTTAATATGCTGTCTAGGTTGGTCATAACTTTCCTTCCAAGGAGTAAGCGTCTTTTAATTTCATGGCTACAATCACCATCTGCAGTGATTTTGGAGCCCAGAAAAATAAAGTTAGCCACTGTTTCCACTGTTTCTCCATCTATTTGCCATGAAGTGATGGGACTGGATGCCATGATCTTAGTTTTCTGAATGTTGAGCTTTAAGCCAACTTTTTCACATTCTTCTTTCACTTTCATCAAGAGGCTCTTTAGTTCTTCTTCACTTTCTGCCATAAGATATTAATATATTTTTAAAGCCTTCTTGGTAATTCCATACAACCAAAGTTGAGAACTACTTGAGAATGGTCTCATTTGAGTTACTAAAAAAAATATGTCCACTGATGTATGTATATTTATCCACATGTATTTGTGTATATTTGTCCATGTATAGAAAAAGATCCTAAAGGAAATATATTTAACTAAAGATAGTGAAGACTGGAGGGCAAAAATCACTTACCCCTTAACTTTTTTTCACAATGAATATATGTCTTTGCTCTAACTCTCTCTCAGGAAGTTAAAAGATCAGGAAGAAACAAATACAAATTTCTCAAATAGTTATAGAATCTGGAGGAACAAAGACAGTTACTACTATATGGCCTCAATTTGCATCTTTAACAGTTACTGAAACCTTAAGCTACAAAATGACAAAATATTCAAAGAATAAAAAAATATTTAATTAACACTATAAAAGACTAGTCTTTCTGATTTTTTTTCTTTATAAATCATTTTTCCCTTAGTTCTGATGATGTGAGGTTATCATCTAAAGTCCTACACTAGAACAAAAATAAAATAAACCATGCATAGAATTTAGAACATGGATATAAAGCATTCTAGCTCTTCTTTCAAAATACATATAAGGAAATTGACACAGAAAAAAATACTTGCTTAATAGTTTGTAAGAGACTAGTACTTTGACTTACTTATACTAGTCCAATACTATTCCCATTGTATAATAATACTATATAAGAAAGATATACTGCCCATGTTTCAAGGGTGGGGAGGGAGACACGGCAGGGAGGCATGGGGAAGATGTTCATTCAAAAGGAACCAATCCCATCCTTTGCACTAAGATAGGCCAAATTTTATCATTGAGTTGTGAATCAATCATCCAAGGATAATACACTATGTAACAGCTGAAATATTTGAATCTCTAACATCCATGGTAACTCAGAAAGATGACAAAGTAGGTCCATGTTATAATATTTACTAAAAATCATATTGGGAAACATTTATATGTCCACTGTCTTGAGTTCATTCAAAATTTCTTTATTTACTCAGCCACTATTTATATGTCTTGTTTAGGTTTCTCACAATGCTACCGATGTACAGAGAACTAAATGGAAATTGCAGAAGCGTAATTACAGCTGGATAAGAATGGTAAGCATTCACTCTGTTTTAACCTGAGAGTGTCTGGGATGAAGAGCATTATCAATCACTATGTATTGAACACTCAAAGGATACCTGATTTGGCCTAGGGAGTTGACAGTAAAGACTTCTGTAGTTGTGTGGATTTCCCTTCTCAAACGTGATGGAAAACTGCCAAAAATCTAACATGACAGGTTAAAAAATGTGTCCCCCAGCACTTACTTGAATACAAACTTTAATGAAACAGGTTTTCTTCTAAAAAATTAGCTTTCAGTGTGAAAACAAAATTGCTCTACTGTGAGGATATTGATGTCAGAAGGAAAGGAACAGTTTTCTTCAGTTGTTAAAAAAAAAAAAAAAAAACTGATTTTTTTTTTTTTTTTTACAGTTGTAAAAGAAAAAAGCTAATTTTCAGAAGAAAACCTGTTCCATTAAAGTTTGTATTCAAAGGTGCGCTTCCCTGGTAGCTCAGTTGGTAAAGAGTCTGCCTGCAGCGTGGGAGACCGAGGTTTGATCCCTGGGTTGGGAAGATCCCCTGGAGAAGGAAATGGCAACCCACTCCACTATTCTTGCCTGCAAAATCCCATGGACAGAGGAGCCTGGAGGGCTACAGTCTATGCAGTTGCCAAAGTTGGACACAACTGAGCGACTTCACTTAGAAAAGGTTATGGTTTACCTTTTCTTTAAATAAAGAACTTTTTCTTACAAATGGCTGAAATTCACACTTTGATTCTCTTGAAAAATACATAGAAATCCAATCCTAATCCCTCAGTCCCAGTTCAAGGATGCCAGTAACGACAAGCTCGTAGATACGTAAAGGGTTAAGAAACAGATATTCAGATACACAGAAAACAAGAAGTGGTCTGCAAAATGCTAATGTAGTGATTTATCTATGATTAAAAACAGTTTGCTTCAAAGCATCTCCTCAATGTGGCATGATGGCATGAGAAGAGAAAGAGGATCAACTGTGTATTCTAACCCAACAAAATAATTAGAAAAAAATAATGAGATGATTTCCTCACAGAATAAAGAAATAAGTGCAATGAATTCTGTCTATATTCAAGGGTAGTTCATTTTCTTATCATAAAATATGATTTCTTTGAACTGTATAATATGGAAGATTCAAAGATTATTAGACATCAAAGCCTCACTCTAGGAAACTGATGGAGAAGCTTTCACTGAATCTAAAGTCCTACACTTTAAACTCAAAGAAAACCCAAAGAGAGATGTATGTGAATACTTGGTTGACTTTTTTTTAAGTTGAATACTTCCATGGAAATATATATTGTACTTTTTAAACAGTATGTGTGTGTGTGCGTGCGCGTGTGCACGCACGCTCAGTCCCTAAGTTGTGTCTGACCACTTAAAACGCCATGGACTGTACCCTGCTGGCCCTCCGTCCATGGAATTTTTCAGGAAAGAACACTGGAGTGGGTTGCCATTTCCTTCCCCTGGCTCAAGGATCAGACCCACATCTCTTGCGTCTCCTGCACTTGCTGGCAGATTCTTTACCACTAAGCGCCCCATGGAAAACCCTTTTAAGTACTATATATTTTCCTAATTATTTTCATGTAGTATTTTTCTAAAATATTCATATTAATGGGCTAAAACTTTAAATATACAAACTCAATTAAAAGGCAAAACAACAGAAATCTGAATTGTAAGATTTAATCAGTATTCTGTGCTGAATAAAAACTCTCATTGCATATTTCTCTTCATAAGTCTTTGTTCTTTAAAAGCTGTCTCCATTTCAGCTAAATGCATTGATTTGTATAATGTCTTTTTTTGTTAATATTTTCCTAGTTTTTGGCAAAATACTTCCCATTATAGGAAAAATGACAAGAATATATATATATATATATGTCTGTGTATACATCCACATAATACTAAAGACCGTCACTGTACTTTTTGAAATTTTCAGAATTTATAATCAAGTATTTATTCTTTTAATATATCAACTAATAGCATTTGACCTGTCATAGTAAAACATGAAATATATTTTTTCCCACTAGTGACAAGTGATGAATTTAAATCGGAGTAGCAATGTGTATGCAGTAAGAAACACTTAAGGACCTTAAGAACTTCCAGTGTAAATCTTGTCTCTGATTTGTCACTGGGGAATTTGTGGGGTGAGTATAGGGATTTGATATTTGCTTTCCTGTGAAAAATTACTCAAAGTTCCAATGTTCAAAGTAAGAAAACAGTATCTAGAGGATAATTATGGTAGAACACTCTTCTCCAACAGCATCACACATACACATGCTTAGTGACAAGCATTTGACCATTGTTCAGATGATAAAACTAGTAGCCACAGCTTGAGCTGTGTATGGCTAAAAACTGTCAGTTCAAGTGTCAGTCATGTCCTACCATCACGTCATGAAGCTGCCCAGAATACCTTATTCAGAACACAAGGATCTCAGTTTACCAAACAAGCAAAACTGGATCATAAACCAAATAAATGGGCTATTCTTCACAAAGCTTCATCAGTTACTCAACACTAGGAAATATCAGAATATAAGACTTATTAACCACTGAAAAAAATCTATTCCCTCTTAGAAAAACAAATGACAACAACCCAACTTGATGAAAGAATTATTTTGTTATTCCTTTTCTTATTATTTATTTTCTGGATGGTTCCTATTACTATGGTTTCAAGTTCGTGAATCTTTTCTTCCATAATGTGTTGTTAGATGTTTACTCCCACCCAATATGTTTTCATTTCAGATGTCATAATTTTCAACTCAAGAGATCCCTTCATGGTCGTCTTAATATTTACATGTTTCTACTTACTTTCTGAACACAGAATACAGCTGAAAACTTGTTTAAACTTTCTTATCTGCTAACTCTAACACCTAAGTCAATTCTGGCTCAGTTTCAACTGACTGATTTTTCTCCTTATCAATATGGGTATTATTTTTCTGCTTTCTGATAACTTTTATTGGATATCTTATATTGTTAATTGGATATCTGATATTTTCAACTGTCGAGGATAATATTATATCATTAATTTCATTCTGTTGGATGTTTTTGTATTCCTCTAAAGACTCTGACTTTTGGTTCTGGGATGTGATTAAACTTCTTGGAAACATTTTGATCCTTTGGGTCTTGCTTTTATGATTCATTAGATGGGATCAGCTCAGGATTTAACCTAGAGAAATTGTTCTGTTTCTGAAGCTGGATCTTTCTGAGTACCCAAGCTTTCTGAGTATTCAACATTCATGGTACCCCATAAACGATGGTATTTCCTTTCTGGTTGGTAGGAATAGGTGCTATTCCCTGTCTTGTGCCCCTGTGGGGATTGTTTCTTTTAATACTTCTCAGTACTTTTCTCTCGAGCCTGCCAAAGTTCCCTCACATACATTGTCTGGTCGCCTCTCTGTTGAAAGTTCAATGGGAAGCCTCTGTAGATCTCTGGAGCTCTCTGTGCAGCTATCTCATCTCTGGTCCCATGTCCTAAAAACACTAGATGCTTTAGTCTCCCCTGACTCTCAACCCCACTCCCTCAACTCAGGAGTCTGCCAGGTTGCAACAGGGTTCCCATATCCCCATGCCACTTTCCAGAAATTCTCTCAAGGGGGTCACCTGGAACAACTGGGGGATTAAACACTGTTGTTTCATATATTTAGTGTGCTTTTGGTTTGCTTCAGGTGGAAGAATAACTTGGACTCTTATCCCACTTCCCCAAAGCTAAAATCAGAATTACCTTTTCATAACTCCTATACACTTCATTGAATTTCCATCATTGAAATAAATTCCAAGCTCCTGAGCCAGACTTAGAATGTAACTTCATAATTTAAACCTGACTACTTCTCTAGCTTCTCTAATCTTCTGTCATTTACTTTCAACAGTCATAGTTCACAAACAAAATAAGTTACAGTTTCACATATACAAAATATTCTTAGTACATCTGTATTTGCTATTCCCTCTTCAGAGAATACTCTTCCCTGTCTTAGTGACTGAAAAAGTCCTTCTCATTCATAAATAATGAACACAGATGCACCTCTGTGTGAAGCTCTCCTTCCCAACATATGTGGAGCCACCATCTTCCCTGTCCTATGCTCCCACCCAAAGAGGGGTTAATCAGCCCTCCTCAATGTGCAGGAAAATGTAGCATCCCTGTTCCTACTAGCTGTCCATTACTTTGTACCACAGCTATATTTTAAACATCTACTTCCCTAGCTATGATCCTGGAAAGCTCCTCAGACACTTATATTCTCTCATCTGTAAAACAGAAATGATACAGAGTGTGGAAAATTTTTGGCCTTTAGACTTGCTCAGACACTAAAGAATCTACCTGTAATGCAGGAGACCTAGGTTTGATCTCTGGGTCAGGAAGGTCCCCTGGAAAAGAGAATGGCTACCCATTCTAGTATTCTTGCCTGGGGAATTCCATAAAAAGAGAAGCTTGGCAGGCTACAGTGCATGGGGTAGGCAAAGAGTCAGACACAACTGAGCAACTTAGCACGCACACACAGGTTGAATGTATTTTAAAACCTGTATTAGTTACGTCTTCAACTACTACATTTAATCCGTTTGTCTTACAGATGGTGGAAAATTGTGAAAGAGATGGGAATACCAGATCACTTTACCTGCCTCCTGAGAAACCTGTATGCAGGTCAAGAAGCAACAGTTAGAACTGAATGTGGAACAACAGACTGATTCAAACTGGGAAAGGAGTATCTCAAAGATGTATACTGTTACCTTGCTTATTTAACTTATGTGCAGAGTATATCATGCAAAATGCCCGACTGAGTGAAGCATAATCTGAAATCAAGATTGCCAGGAGAAATATCAATAACCTTAGATAAACATATGACACCACCCTAATGGCAGAAAATGAAGAAGAAATAAAGAGCCTCTTGTCTTAAGAAGGTGAAAAGAAAAGAGTGAAAAAGGTGGCTTCAAACTCAACATTCAAAAAACAAAGATTATGGCATCCGGCCCCAACACATCATGGCAAACAGATGGGAAAAAAATAGAAACAGTGACAAACTTTATTTTCTTGAATCCAAAATCACTGTGGACAGTGACTACAGCCATGAAATAAAAGATGCCTGCTCCTTGAAAGAGAAGCTATGATAAACCTAGCCACTGTATTAGAAAGCAGAGACATCACTTTGCTGACAAAGGTCCCTATAGTCAAAGCTATGGTTTTTCCAGTAATCATGTACAGATGTGAGAGTTGGACCATAATAAAAAAGGCTGAGCACTGAAGAATTGATGCTTTTGAACTGTAGTGATGGAGAAGACTCTTTAGAGTCCCTTGGACAGCAAGGAGAAAAACCAATCAATCCTAAATGAAATCAACCCTGAATATTCATTGGAAAGACTCATGCTAAATGAAACTCCAATACTTTGTCCACCTGATGCGAAGAGCCAAGTCACTGGAAACAGAAAAAAAAATAACCCTAATCCTGGGAAAGATTGGGGGCAGGAGGAGAAGGTGGCAACAGAAGATAAGATGGTTGGATGGCATCACTGACTCAGTGGACATGAGTTTGAGCAAACTCCAGGAGACAGTGAAGGATAGGGAAGCCTGGCATGCTGTATGTAGTCCATGGGGTTGCAAAGAGTAGGACATGACAGAGCAACTGAAGAGCAACAACCTTAAAATTGGGTCCAATTACTATTCTTTAAAAAAAAAAAAAGTAGTAAAAGTGCTACAGGGAATTTCGTAAAATAGGAAAGACTTCAGTGACTTCGGGTGATGGATAGGGAAGCCTGGCATGGGATCCTGGGGTCACAAAGAAGCCTGGTCCATGGGGTCGGACACGACTGAGCAACTGAACTGAACTGAGAGACCTCAGTGCTGAGCTGACAAGACCAAGCTGTAGGGAGCCCTAGAGATCATGCAAAGGGTTTCATCATTCTTGTACATTCTTGTGTACAAGGGTCATGAAACTGCATGTGAAGAATGAAGAAAAAATATACATATGAGAGGTGGGCAATAATTGGGTTACTGATTACAGAAACACTTATTTACATGGTGGAATATATTATCAAATGAAATAACAGTGAACCTAAAGAGAAACAGGAGTTTCCACCCACCCGCTCTATACTGCAGGGGTAGGCAACAGAGGAGAGCAATATTTGGTAGTAAGTCACAGACAAAAATCAATCAGCCCATGTCCATTAGCTGTTGTATCCACCAATGCTTTAAATGAAGCAGACACTCTAACGTCTTTAAAAGGAACTTCTAATCAATTGACTATATTGGTATTTAAAATACATAGTTAGGAAAAAGTCAGAGCAAAGAAAAAAGAAAAAAGTTCAAAGCAAACAGCAGAAGGTAAAAGCACAATTTTAAAAAACAAGTAAGGGAAGAGGTGTTTTTTTTTTTTTTTTCCCCCTGAAAGGGTCTGTTTAAGCTTTGTTTACTTTCTCAGCAAGAATAAAAGCCTTGGGCGACATTTAATTAAAATGCTCCCTAAGCTTTCATGCTTCCTGAGGCCATAAGACTAGAGACACTGAGACATTCTTCTTGCTGTGACCTGTGATGGGAACAAGGATGGATAACTCTGAACTCCCTACACAATATGTAGAGGAAAGCCATTCCCCCAGTAATGCCAATTAGGTAAGACACCAAACATAACAGGTATGGAATAGATGCACTCTTTGGGTTAGGAACCAAAAATTGCAAAGGCCTCAACCACATACTCTTTATATGATCTCTATTAAAAACCAGCAATTTCTAAGAGGCAAAAATTTGTAGGCGTGAAGGATTGTATCAGTGCTATTAATTTTGATGTACTGAAATAGCAGGGCACATTATTTAGGCTGCACAATTCAAATCCTGGTAGCAGCCAAAATTTGTGAAGACTGAATTTGAAAATGATTGAATTGTTAAAAATTATGAGTTAAAACAAAAAGAAGTGAAGTTATGGTTTTCTGAGGGTTCTGTCTTATTTAGTTTTAATTTTTAAAGGCAGACAATAGCAAATGTTTACATAGACCATCATAGAGTTTCCTTGATTCATCAACCAAACAGAATTAGGGAAGCTCTGATGGAAAACTAGAAGCATCCAGATGTTAAGACAGTAATAAAATAGGATCAGGTGAGCCATGAAATTGTGCTGAGACTCAGTTCGCTATGGGCAAAATGAATGTTGCTGAAATTAAATGAGATACTACAGACAACAAGCATTCAACAAAATAGCAGCAACAATGGTGATGATCCAAGATGCTCTGTAAGATTACTCTAGCAATCATATATGCGATATCCACACAACAGAAGAAATGGGAGGCAGAGACTCCATTTAGGGAAAGAGATGATCTAAAATGTTAGAATAGTTGTTTTTGTGTGTGTGTGTTTTTTTTAATAAGTCCTATCCTTTAAACTGGGGTTTCCCAGGTGGCACTAGTGGTAAAGAACTCTCCTGCCAATGCAGGAGATATAAGAGATGTGGGTTCAATCCCTGGGTCGGGAAGGTCCCAAGGAGGGCATGACAACCCACTCCAGTATTCTTGCCTAGAGAATCCCAGGAACAGAGGAGCCTACCGGGCTACTGTCCATAAGGTCGCAAAGAGTTGGAATGACTGAAGCAACTTAGCACGCACACATGCACTCTTTAAATCATTTCAGTTTTCTTGTTAAATTAATACATTTTAGAATTAAATTTAAACAGAAGCATTGCCCAACTGGCTAACAAATTAACACATTTGTCCTTTATATTTCCTTCTGGGGAAAAACAGGCATTAAAGGGAAAATGAGTTCAGGGCACAATAGCAGTAATTAATTAACAGCAAGACTTTTACATAACCGTGCAAATAGTTGACAAGCCTCCTTCACTAAATGTGTTAAGAAAGATTATTTTGTTTTCTGTGTAAAAAAATTCTGTAATTTAGGAAAGATAATAGAGCTGGCATTTTTGCTTTTAAAAAATACCCCAAACTGTCCTGAGAATGTGTTTCCTGTTGTGAGCAAGCCATACTTTGATTTTTGTAAGCACTTAGAAATCTTATATAACTTATGCATCTGTAATCATCAGTGGTATAAACATCAGAGGTAAAAGAGAGATGATCATAAATTCAATTTCATTGAAATCCTGTTTACTACACTTCCTGATTTATGTAGTCCTACATTCATTTAACCTAAGATATGGCCTGACAGGACCTAATTTTAATGACTGGACTCAAGGATAGTATATAACTCTTGTTTTTTATTCAATTGTCATCTCACATAAAATCCTTCCCACAATTCATCATGAAAACATCCTTAACATGAACTACAACAGAAAAAAGAACTCTGAGTACATCCTGAAGTATCGACCAGTCCACAGAGCATCTTATAGGACAAAGCTTTCAAAAGAAAAGGTGATGACTCTGATTGGGTTATTTACTTTCTCAAAAGAAGTAATTCACATAGGCTCTCAGATTTGAAACAACTGTGTCCTATGTGCTAATACCCTGCATTTCCCTCTAAAAGTTTCATTCCACTTTTTAGTGTTTGTATGTTTTCATTTCTATTCACATATATACACATATACTTACACACACTCTGTAATTTTAGGCTAGCTTGACAGGCTAGACCACCCAAGCTGATGTACAATGTGTAACATTTTGACAACGATAAGCCAAATCAGTAATAAAAAAGTATTCCCTGCTTACAACCTGAGATAATTTGCCTTTTTATTGTCTTTTGAATCATCAAGGCTCCTTCCTATTTTCAGCCTGGCAATATCTGCCACAGTCCACATAGCTCAGTCTCCTCTGACTGTGAGATGCTCCCTTCTCCTTTGGCTAATAAAGCGACAGTATCTGGACAGATGACTGACCCCAAATCTAACCAGCACTGAAGAAACATCCACGCTGCAGGATCACTGGTCTCCTGTTCTTACCCTTACTCTAGATCCTGGGCCACAATGTCCCAGCCCCAAACGACCAACTTGACTTTGTTAATGGAAGCACTACTGAATACCTAGAAGATGTTTATTCCATTGTTTGCCTAAATGTACAATTCATCCCGCTTTCCACTGGAAACAGAAAGAACATCTGTGCTTAGAAAGAAGATCCGTAATACTACATCAAGGCATGTAGTGGCTGCATAGACCTGGCCAGTCTGAATTTGTGCCACTTACACTCTGGGGCTTTGGGTACAATACTCATCCCCTCCAACCCTTGGTTTTATCACAAAAAGCGGAGATTATACAATACAGGGCTCAGAGGGCTGCTCAGTGGGATCAAAAGAGGTAATGCAGGTAAAGAATTCACCATAGTACTCGGCTCATGGCAAAAGCTATTTTATTACCACCACCAGCAACAAAACTACTACTTTTCAAGAGCAGGGTAAAAAGCCAAAACTGTGATTCTTTATTACACCTTCACCCCAAATTGTTTAACATTATATGAAATGATCCATTCTGAAATGAAAAAGTAATGGAGAAGGGGACAAGACAAGATCACAGATAAATGTATTGAGAGGAAAATGAGCCCCTTTAGCCCAGACTCAAAACAATCTACCCACATTTTACAACAGGAGATGGACAGGAAAGGAGGAAGGGGAAGAGGGGAGGGAGGAAAAGGAGGGGAGGGAAAGAAAGAAGGGGAGAAAGAAAGAGGAAGGGAAGACAGAGAGAAAGGAAGGAAATGAAGGAAGGAAGAAATGGTGAAAAACTACTTAATGATCCGATAACCAAAATACAAAGTGAAGCAACTTTAATTCATCCTGCCTTTTTTTTTAATACACAGTGTCTAGTTATATTCTTTTCTAAGCCTCTTATATCTTCAACCAAGGCAATGGAAGCCTTCTTCAACCCATTCTTTAGGAACTAACAACCTTCTCCCACCCATCTCTTAGCCCTTCCAACCTCACAGGTCTTCAGGGAAGATAAGCATGCTGATGGAGGAGGGACAGAGGGAGGGAAGGGTCAAAAAGAGCCTACCAAGAATGTGCATTCCCAAGGTAAATTTTCCTCCCCTATTTAGGGATAATTTAGAGCTGGCATTCACCAATCAAGGAGTGTCAAACACATCATTACAACTACAAACACCATTACCAAGCCCCTCCCCACCACACACACATAATACACAAGTCAAAATGTCACTCTCTACTGGGTTATTTCAAACTTTCCATTTAATCAGCACAGTAAACAAGCTTCTGTGCCTCAGGCTGGCATTCCACAAACTCAGCCAGATCCCGGGTTTTGTAAAGGCTGCAGTCCGTGGGGCCCCAGGAAGGCATATCTGCTCACACATTATGTTGACGATTTTTTTTTTTTTTGTCCTAGGGATACTTCTTGAACAGAGGGTAAGTTCGACAAGAGATGACATTTAACTTATACACACTTTAATTTCCTTGGGTTTGGATTAGCTGTGGTAGGTAACCAGGTAAACTATTACTAACTATATTATAATTATAATAATAATTATAATTATTACTATTATTAACTCTCACCCCACAATGTAATATCAAAAGCCTAGTGAGGGCAGGGAGTTAAAGTGTCATATATTCAGTCTTAAGCCTCTGCTCCAGTTCTAGGAGTATCTGGAAAACATCTTCCTTCTGGGGGAAAAACTAAAATAGCCTCTTCCAAATAAATGGAAATAAAACTACTCTAAATTCACCAGACCATAATTATAGACACAAAATTATAAAGTATAATACTCAGCATTCAATAAAAAAAATCTAGTCAATTATTCCACCACACCAGATCAGACCACCTATTCAACAGGATCTCATTTGATACGTTCAGAGGCTGTTTCAAGTCCAACCTTTTCCCTTTGAGATGAGACACAAACATGTAAAAATATTCCGTAAGCATCAATCCTGAGCGCCACACTGTGCCAGGCACTGCGGAGGACTGCAAAGAATGAGAACACTGTTGCTAAACCCAGGCTTACAAACTGTCAGGAGCCTCCCGGTCTGCCCCAGGACTGGGTGATGGCTCCCTCAGACACTGGGGATTAACTTCTGCAACACCAGAAGAAGTGGTGCCCAAAGGTGTCCTAAGACAAATGGCCATAGAAGCGTCTGGATCCAGGGTGCTTTTATTCTTTACAGGAGGTACCTACGGTTACCTCATAGTGAGCTGGGCACTTCAGTGTCAATCCCTAGAAAGACCTACTAGAATCTTGGGCAAGGCCTGATGATCCTCCTTGAATGAACATGAATAATCGTGTCTGACCTTTAAGGCCAAGAGATACTGTATTCCCAAGAAGCTGGAGATAAGTAAATAGAAACAAGCAAAGAATCCTAAAACCCAGTTTACAGATGCCAGAAAAGGAAGGAAACAGTGCCAAAATTAAGTGAGGAAGCGGCTGGATACATATCAATTCCTGAGTTGTGTTTGCTTACAGTATCTCCTGCGCGCACTCCTGCACATCCCAGACTTGTTATTGATCCACCGTGGTCAGATATTGTAAGTATAAATTAACCTGCTCCACTGAAAAATGCCCACAGGAGCCATTCAACTCTGAAGAAATCTTCTCTTTAGGTTTAACTGTAATTACCAGAAGAATTCAATGGGAGGGTGGGGGGATGGTGAGCTCTGATTTCCCTGATCACTTCTTACAGCCCTGATTAAAAGATTCTGTAGTACACGACCAGCCCCACGCTCTGCCTCGGCACACCTTCGGACTGAAGGAATCACGCGGAAACTACAATATCTTGTAGCAGCCAGCCATCAGCTGTCAAGAGGCGCTTATCTGAAGAATCTCAGGGGTTAAGGGGCTGCTTTTTAATCAACTTTGGCGATTCCTCTGGAAAGCTTCAAGGTGGTTTCTGAAGCCCAGGGTGAGGCGACTGTTCCATATGAGTTAAATTTATCAGTTCCAAGGATGATACCCTTAGGAGATAAAGCTACTAAGTGAAAGGAGAGAGAGGTGGTCAAGAGAGCTGCACCCCAACTGAGGAAAAGAAGATGTCAAAATATTTACCAAAAATGAAAGGCAGGTTTTTAACGTTAGAGTACAACTAATTAGTACAGGAAAACAGGGAGAAAGTATTACACAGGAAGGAATAAATAGTGAACCTCTGTATTTTGCGACCAATTTCTAAACTTTTAAAGGTCACACAGAGCACTATGCTAATATTTTGCAATAATGGACTCCAGGGCAGTGCTTTAATTAAATGAATTCCAGAGCTCTCTGAATCTTAATCAGACTGTGCAGGGGATGTGGGAAGGTCAAGCTGCAGAGCAAACGATGCAAGCTATACTTACACATTACACCGAGCACCCTCTCCCCAAAGACGTTCCGCGCTTTATCTTTAACGTCCTAATAATTTCTGACAAGGTGAAAGGGCCTTCCACTTCACTCTGTATGTCTAACAGGTATGTCCAGCAAGTATGTCAGGCCCATGGTCAGTCCAGGAGACTTTCCAGTAAGTCATTTTATTTAAACGTATGGTGTTTGCCGCCAACATTGTTGATTTCTTCTAATAACATGGCTAAGACATGCCCGATATACTCCTTTCAAGGACAAACATGAAGAGAGGCTTCAACTGATCCAGGGCTGAGATGAGGATGCACGAAAACAGAAAGACTTTATACATCCTCTTCATATGAAACCCAACAGCCTACAGAGTCAGAAATAATCTCCAAATCCGTAAGCAGTGACATTTTACCTCAAAAAGTTTCCACTCTAACCTTTGCCCATTTTTCTCTAGCCCACTGAATCTTACCAATCCCAGCAACAAATAGAAATGCTCATAAAGGTTAAGAATACAAAAAAGTACTTATAAAATGACTGTAATAATGTTTTTTAAAGTACGTTTGCACAGTGACATTCAGAAATGAATGTAGAATGATATAAGTAGAGCATAATCATACATTAATTTTCCACCACAAAATTAAAGACTCTTCCTAGTATTACAAGTAATTGCTGCCGTTTTTGCTACGTGCTAGGTTCTGTGTTAGGGCTTTCCCAGGGGCTCAGTGGGAAAGAATCCACCTGCCAATGCAAGAGACGTGGGTTCAATCCCTGGGTCAGGAAGACCCCCTGGAGAAGAAAAGGACAACCCACTCCACTATCCTTGCCTGGGAAATCCCATGACAGAGGAGCCTGGTGGGCTACAGTCCCTGGGGTCGCAAAAGAGTAGGAGAGGACTTAGAAACTAAACAACAACAAGATTCTGTGTTCAAACTTGGTACACACTCTTTTGCTTTATCTCCTAGCGACTATTCTGTGAGATAAGTACTATTTAGTTCCACTTCACAGATTAAGACACGAAGACTTGCTGAAGTTAACTTGCCTAGGATGACACAAGGACGAAGCTGGAAATTCAGTCTCACCACACCAATCATTCCGACACTGCCTCAAGGTGAAGTCTACTGCAGCTTGAGAGTGGCCACTGGCTTGGTCTCCTACACTGTTAAGGTGACAAATGACTCCATTCCATTTTGATATTGCAGTACTGGTCTGATGACTAGGTTATACTATCATAGGCCTTTCACTTATATTTTATTCCTCTAGAAATTCTCAGACAGGGCAGGAGAGAAGGTAAAGAAAACATATTACTTTCCAAAAATGGAAAAATTTTTTTAAAAAAATCAAAAAACTCGAGAATCAAGACACTTCAATATTTATGTTAACCCACCAGTGTGATACATCTTAACATACTTTAAGGTTTTGATTTTATTCACACATTCTGCTGTCATGGTATTCCACAAAAGGTTTGTGTGCCTGACCTCTAATGATAATTCATCATATATCCTAATGCTTTCTTACTGGGGCTGTAAAACAATGAATTAGCGACAAATCCCCCACTCTTTGCCCCTTCAGCCCTTGGAGTTTAACTCCTCTCACATTACAGTATTTATTGAATTTCCCAGCCAAACGGTGTTCTGCTCCATAAAATTCTGACAAGTGGACTCTGCCAAGCTAATAATGGCTTCATTCTGCTGAAATAAACTTATTTCACTGCGGCAAACAAAACGACATGACCTGGAAAGGTTATTTTTAACTGGGTAATGACTCAGTCCCAACCAAGCATTTCTCTCAAGGTTCTCCGTTTTAAATAAGCTACATTTCTTCAATATAGAATCTATGCTATGATGCGTGCTCTTGTCTGTCAATCTTTCACAACAAAGTAAAAGCAGATGTTGTGTTTACTTCAGGTATTTGATTCTATCGTTCAACAATTTGGTCTGCTTATTAAACTATCCCCAAGGATCCTGGCATGGAGAAAACCTCCAGAGAGATAAGACGGCATAAAGAAGCAAAGTCCCTTTAAAGCAGAATGAATCTGGTTTTACTGCATTTTTTTTTCTTTTAATTAAACAGCATCAAAAACTTTTAATTCTGCGTAACTTTCAGAGTGTGCCTCTGAGAAATAATTAGCTTTGTTATCTCCCTGTTTTTAAAACACGAGTAAATGTCGCCAAGATTGCTTAGCCCATTTACCAAATAAAGGTACGCCAAGATAAATTTACCTACATTCACATGAGTTAACATTTCCCTCTGGCATCTTACATACTCCCTACCAAAAATGTCGACTTCTAAAAAGTTTGAAAAGCTAAACAAAATTTCCTTCCTCTTGCCTTGATGTTTTATAGTTATCATCCACATCTCTTTCTCTTGCACTGCAAGCCTATCAAGAATAAACAAATGAACACACGGAAACAACTGCTATGATAAGGTCAAATTTCTCTTCAAGTTTCAAATGATCAGGGACTCCGAGCGCACCACTGCAACAGCTGGGATCTTGTACCAACATGCTACACCCTGCCAGTCCTGCCTTCTGAGACTAATAAAAGAGAAAACCCTTGACAGCTAACAGCTGGGCTCCTTATGAAGCTGTTCAATAGAAACGACTAGGCCTCCCACAGCCCACCAAAAACAAGGGCTTGGTGCATAGACAGAAAAATGCATGGGAGAGGAGCTTCAGTAAGGGGGAGTGTACATTTCAAAGAGAACTGAAATAAGATGACAATGAATAGCAGGGAAGAGGCTAATCAGTGGAAGAGACACCCTGTCACATTCAAATCTGGCACAGCTACCCAAGATGCAGGAGTTTCAGAGCTGACTGTATTGTCACTTTGATTAGTGCAAAAGGAATCATGCATGCGTTTTAATCCAGCCGGGATCGCTGACTTCTATTACATACTATGAGTTACAATTGGAGGCAAAAAAACAACCTTCTCAGTAAATTCATGTAGTCATGGTTCCATCCAAACCACAGTAAACATCCTGAATACCCTTCTGATGACCTACAGTTTGTATTCACACTTGCACTAAGGGGAACTAATCTGAATGGATTTGCCATTGCTTCCTGCCAACTCCTCTGCCTCCATATTGATGTCCTTCCTCAGATGGGCTTTGACTACCAGTGTCAACTCCCCTAGTCAAAGCCACATCACAGAGTTCTTGTCAACTGGCTTAATGAATGAAGTGGCATAAAATAAAACCTCACTCAAACAGGATCAGTCCAGTTCAGTTCATTCAGTTGTGTCTGACTCTTTGCAACCCCATGAACCACAGCACACCAGGCCTCGCTGTCCATCACCAATTCCCAGAGTTTACCCAAACTCATGTCCATTGAGTCAGTGATGCCATCCAACCATCTCACCCTCTGTCGTCCCCTTCTCCTCCTGCCCTCAATCTTTCCCAGCATCAGGGTCTTTTCAAGCGAGTCAGCTCTTCACATCAGGTGGCCAAAGTATTGGAGTTGCAGCTTCAACATGAGTCCTTCCAATAAACACCCAGAACTGATCTCTTTTAGGATGGAATGGTTGGATCTCCTTGCAGTCCAAGGGACTCTCAAGAGTCTTCTCCAACACCACAGTTCAAAAGTATCAATTCTTCGGTGCTCAGCTTTCTTTATAGTCCAACTCTCGCATCCATACATGACCACTGGAAAAACCATAGCCTTGACTAGACAGACCTTTGTTGACAGGATACGGTTAAGGAAAATAAACAAGGAGTGGTTACACTGGGATTTTATTAAAATTACCTACAAGCCCCAAAAGTCCGGTAAGTTTAAGGTAAAGCTTCCCACTAGGCTAGTTGAGGTTATAGTCAATATAGGGATGGTACACACAGAAACTAGCAAATGTATAAGGAACACAAAATTCTCCTGTAATGTACTACCAGGTTAGTTTCTAACACTCCTAATAAGGAAAAAATGCTATTAAATCTTTTTCCTGAATATCATGTGCACTTTAGATCGTAAAACAGAGTCATTTCTTTTTTTCCAGAGTCATTTCTAATTGCTACAGGTGGATAACAAACATCAGACAGGAAAGAGTCTGAGAAGCCTTTTAATTGGTTGTGAGTGCATGTGTGTGTGTCTGTGACACGCACTGTGTCTGCAAACACACACACCTCATATAGATACTGCACCACCTCAGATACTCACCCACAACATGAGGGGAACAATATGAAAGTTCAGTATTACTGTGGTAAATCACCATGGCAGAATTAATAAACAAGTTCTCAGAGACAACTAGTTCGCTGTTTAGTCACTAAGTCATGTCCGACACTTTGCAACCTCATGGACTGTAGCCCACCAGGCTCCTCTGTGCATTGGACTGCCCAGACAAGAATACTAAAGTGGATTGCCATTTCCACTAGTTCCTGTTTTGAGTATGAGTTTAGTTTTGATAGACAATTTGGAAATTTACCCCCAATATCCTGTAAGCTCAACCTAAAATTATTGGAATGTGGCCAATACTGTAGTCATTTCTACTTTTGCAGGTACTAGGCACTATCTCCTTTGGAGATCTGTCACAAAAAGACAGAAAATGAAAAGTTTAGATTTCTGTATCTGAATTCTCAGGAAAAAAGTGTATATATTTTCATTGACAACTAGGAAATTATTCCCCAGTGTCTGAAACCTAATACTTATCTTAAGGTAGATAAAAATACTTATTTCAACTGTGACACCCAGGTTTCCACTGAACAGCTATAAGGCATGGTAAGAAAACCATTCCCAACAGCCCAGAACTTACACATTCCTATGGCTGTTGAACTCTTTACCATGGTTACCTTGGGGAGCTAGATATTCATGATGCTTAATGAAAACTGTTCTAACAATTCAGCACTACCATTTGAGAACAATCATCTGCTAGTTTTATTTTGCTTCTAGTTTCTCTGCTTGAGCCACAACAATATGGAGTCAAAGATGCTTTGATTAACATTGCTTCTTCAATAATAGAAATGGGTACTAACCCCCCCAAACATTCTGCATTTCCCTACTTAATAAGAACGATAACATTCTCCCCATTTCATCCAGAAGAGTTTTGTCTTCACATTTCTTCAGCTGACAAGCTCAGGTTGTGGAATTTATACATTTTTCTAGTCTATTAATGTCCAGAACAGGGGTGTGCACAGTAATGCATATTGCTACAAAAGATGTTGAATAAAGCCTATATCCATCTGGAAATAGCTCATTCCTCATAGAAGAGTATGCAAGATACCAAAAGCTAGGAATGATAAATGAAGAGCAGAGAAAGAAGACTGGAGTGGTGAAAAGAGGGGAGCAGCATGAAGAGGAGGGAAGCACAAAACAGGATGCGAGCAAACACAAGTGGGGCACCTTCTCCAGGGGACCTTCCCTACCCAGGGATCGAACCTGGGTCTCCTGCACTGCAGGCAGATTCTTTACCGTCTGAGCCACCAAGGAAGCCCTTTTGCTCCCTAGACTTTTCCTTCTTATTATTTGAAAGTTCTATCTACACTGCCATTCCCATTTAAAAGTTGCATTTTGTTAACTTTGGAAAGCAAACGGATGCAATTCAGTGACTGTCTGAAAATAATTAATTATGCCAAAATAAGGCAGAATTTCCTTAATAACAGGACGTATTGAAAACATTCTGTGCTTGATCACATCTGTTATGATATTCTGCATTGAAAATTCATTTAGGACAATTAGCAAGAAAAAAAAACACTTATGAGTAGCAACAGTCACAGTGGAAAAATGTTTACATGTAAGATAATATTTTTGAATTTAACCTAAAGATAATTTTCTTAAAATAAAAAATGTTTTGATAGGAGTATTTATAAGAACAAATACTTACAGTGATGACATTTCTTACCATTCAAATTAGCTATCATTGTTTTCAAACACAAAATCAAATAAAAATTTATTGGGAATCTTAGTCTGAGTCAAACCCATTGCTTTAACATATAAAACTCATCTTTGAAGACAGAATTTATTTAGCGACCACCTACGAACTCAGAAGCTGATGCAATGTGCAGTATAACTTGGGAAGTTTATGGGAATTCTAATCGAATGCAGGTAAAATGTCTCACATATTGTAATGTTCTCCTATTGCCAATTTCATATTCATTGGACATTATCCGTGCTACATTTTCACAAAAATAACTAGCTATCTATGTCTCATATATAGCTAAAAGAGACCCACAAGTAAGTCATTTCGATTACTTGAGGCAACTCTAAGAGGCCTCTGTAGCAGAGAAAGTGAACTGATTGCCTTTGGAACAACTAAGAGAGCTCCAACAAATATGTCATTTTAAGGGCAGAATCTCAGTCAGACGCTCTACTGATAAAAGCACCAGGTAGCAAGGATGCCTTCCATGCCTCACCTATTCATCCAGTAACTGGAGAAGCTGCTTGCTTCTCCCCATCACCCACATTTTACAGGAAAAGCTTTCACAGTTGATCAGCACAGAAGTGATCACCTGACCCAAAATGTCCCAGTGAAAATGTGGGACATACATGGAAATAAATTCCCCACAGTAACTATGCATGTGGTATGTAAGGCTCAAGAATCATCAGTAGCCATAATTTCCATTAACCTGCTCTGCAGAGAAACACATGGGAATCAGATGTGCAAAGAGCAGCAGAACTCCAATCTGGCTAGTTATGCACCACTCCTACCTTCTATTTCAGCACTCCCCAACCTTTCTGGCACCAGGGACTAGTTTCAGGGAAGACAAGTTTTCCACAGACCAGGGTGAGGGGAATGGTTTCAGATCATTCAAGTGCATTACATTTATTGTGCACTTTGTCTCTAATCTAACGCCACCGCTATCTGACAGGAGGTTCCAGTCCACGGCCCAGAGTTTGGGAACCCTGTTCTGTTTTTTTTTTGTTGTTGGCCTTTTGTTTTTAGATAAGTTCAGATTAAGATTTTGTTTATAACTGCTTCCACTGAGAATTTTAAAAGGTGATTAGGTAAGACTGAAGCAGTCTCATATTAGTAGAACATGAAATAAATTTAATAAGTCACAATCAGAAACATTTTTAAAGTAAAATAAAATAGAATTGGCCATACATACTAAGTAAAAAATTCAACTCCTTCCTCACACTATATACAAAAATCAATTCCAGCTGAACTGAAGACCTAAATGTGAAAATTCACACTATACAGCTTTTAGAAGAGACTAGAGAACACCTCTGGAGCTGAAGAATAGAAAAGGATCTCTTAAACAAGATACAAAAAGAACTAACCATAAAAGAAAAAACTGATGTTTTACTACATTACAATTTAAAATATCTTTCATCCAAAGACACTAATAGTATCACTAAAGAGTGAAATAAAAGCTACATATATTGAGAATATACATATGCAATACACAAAGCTTACAAAGAATGGTATGCTGAAACTGTAAAGAACTTGTACAAATCAATGAGAAAATGGTGCCAATCAAATTTAAAAAATGGACCAAAGGCTTAAACAGGCACTTCACACAGGATGAATTCCACTAGCTAATACACATAGGAAAGGGTAGTCAAGATTCAACCCCATAAACGTGCAAAGAGAAACTTCAAAGAGATACTACCATGAATTGGTCAAACACAAAAATTTAAGTCTGACAATCGCAGGTACTGACAACGATGTAGGACAACAGGGATTTCATACATGTAAACTTGCAAAAACCATCTTGGAAAACAGTGTGGTGCTATCAAATGAAGCTGAATACTGCATATCTAATCTCATGACTCAGAATTTAGTAACTCAGTACACACCATAGAGATATGTGTGCTTATGAATCCCAAAATAAAGACAAGAATGCTCATAGCCACACTATTCACAAATATTCAAAACTAAACAGAACTATCAATAACAGAATAGACTGTGGGATACTCATATGATGGAAGAGTATATACCCATGAGAATGAAGACACTAGAGATAAATGCAAAAATATCAATATACCTTACAAACATAATCTTGAACAAAAAAGTTACAGAAAGGAATTCATGCAATACCATTCCTTGTATACAGATTTAGGAATGCATCTATAAACTGACGAAGAAAAGCAAGAATGAAATAATTATAAGAACAAGGGTGGTGGTTCCTTCTGAGGGAAGGGAGGGGATTCTGATGGATAAGACAGACACAATTTCTAGAGTACCTGTAACAGTAGACACATGTATTCAAGCATTATAAAAATATAGTCACTATCTGCACTGTTCCCAGCACTCTGGTCCACTTCCACCCTCGCCAAAGCTCACCACTCCTCCCTCCCCACCCCCTCCATCTAGCCACCCTTCCCTCCTTGCTATTCCCTACACAAGTCAGGTACATTCCTGACCAGGGCCTTTGCTCTGGCCCCTCCCTGTGTGTGCAGCAAATAAGTCACCTCTAAACATCTGCTTGCTAACTCCACTTCCTTCAAGTCTTTGCTTCTCCTTGGGTAGGCTTACCCTGACCATCCTCTTTAATACTACAACTTGCTCCCCACACTCACCAGAGGTCTGGATTCCCTCCATCCAATTCTGTTTTTTCTTTTTTCCATCACCCTCTAACACTATATAATTGACTTTCATTATTCTTATTATTTATTGTACATGAGTTCTCGTCAATAAAGTGTTAGATTCAAGAGAGCCGGGAATCTTATCTTCTTCATAGATATATTTACAAGGTTTTTAAATTGATTTTTAATTGGAGGATAACTGCTTTACAATTGGCTTCTGCTGTACAACTGCTTTACAGTTGGCTTCTGCTGTACAACATGAATCACCCGTAAGTATACATACATCTCCCCCGTTACATACAGTAGGTGCTTCAATAAATATCCGTTGTGTATATACGACTAAGCTTGTCTTAATCACAACAGAAAACAGATTTCTTAATGTGGATAAAAGGAAAAAGGTTCCAAGTTCTACACTAGAAAATATAATTGGTATATATGCTTTGTGTGTGGAAACAGAAAAAAAGCGATACAAACAAGAAGGTTACACTTTTACCCGACAGATCTACACTGCCCAGCGTAGCCACCACTGGCCGCATATAGCCGTTTCATTTTAATAATAAAAGTGAAAATACAGTTCCTTAGTTTTACTAACCAATTTTAACTGCTCAGTAGCCACATGTGGTGAGCAGCTACTATATTGGGCAGCACAGATAGAGAATATTTCCATCCTTACAGAATGTTCTAGTAGTGCTGATGCAGACAGTAAAAAGACATCACTGTATTTTAAGCCAGGGAATAACATCACATTAGTGTGTGTGTGTGTGTGTGTGTGTCTCTGTGTGTGTGTGTCTCTGTGTGTGTGTGTGTGTGTGTGTGTGTGTGTGTGTGTTTTAAGGCAACTGGCAGCTATGGAGAGAATGGACTAAAGAGAAAAGAAAGAGGAAGGAATACCATAACTATTAAAACGACAAACAGGTGAGAGAGAAGGACAAAGTAGTCGGAGGTGGAAGAAGGGGGAAGTTTAAAGGAATTGCAGAGTTAGCATCAGCATCATCAGGAATCATTTACTAGAGAGCTGCGAGGGAAGGAAGGAATGCAAGCTGACTAAGGATACAGGCTGGCTAAGTAGGTTATTGGTGAGAAAAAGCTGTTTTTACTGGATGGAAACTGGGCAGGCTGACGTGGCTCTTTTGACTTAGGCTTTTTGACTTAGAAGACATTTCAAAAAGGTCAAATCAAATGCAAAAATGTGTTTTAAGGCCAGGGAATGACTGCAGTGGATGCCCAGATTTTCATCCTTTCCCTAATACGTATCTCAGATATGAGATAGTGTGAAGGTCAGGGACCTAGTAAGTAAGGAAGCAAGAGATAGGCAAGAGCAGACAATATGTGAATTATCTGTTGTAATTATTTCTTGAGGGGAAAACGGAAAGGTAAAATGGTCCTAAAAGTAAGATGATGTCTCCACAAATTAGATGCCAAAATGAAGCAGAAAGTCATCCATAGGGAAAATGAGTTCCAGAAAACACATTAAAAATGATAATAAATACAGCCACTTTCTAGATTCTAGTTTATACTGAGCCAAGGTCAGTGGCTTACGGAAACACTAATGACTATCTTACTGTTCTTTCCTAACGGATGGCAGAGCATTTATAATGGAGGTCCGCATTCAATTCTGGTTCTGATGAAGTAATGAGGGCGTATGACCACTGGTGATTTAAATCTAGCCGTTTTGATGACTGATTTACATTCATTTGATTTTAATCAAATCTGCCCAAGCTAAGAAGAGCTCATAATATCTTTTCTTTGTGTAATCCTCAAAAAGACGGTGTTATGAATTTTGAGGACAGAAGCCATTTTGTGTGCAAAATTACAGACAAGGAGGAGGAGCAAAAACAGGGTAAAGACCTCTGGTCCCTGCTAACTGAGATACTTTCTTTTCTAATTCGTCATTCTCTCTTCTTTTTTTCCCCCATTTCCCTCTATTCCTCACTCCCTCATGCTTTTATTTATCACTCCGAAAAATAAGGACAGTCCCTTAATTAACCCTCATAAATGGATGCTATTTTACGTTTACAGAGTGATTTTGCATCTATCATCTGATAAGATCATCACATTTCAGCTCATCAGTAGGAGAAGTGATAAGGAAACTGAAGTTCATTAAAGTTGGTGACTTATTTAAGGTCATAAATGGCAAATAGATGAATTCATGACTATGATAGACAACCTCCAAATTGGCCCTTAATCATCCCTGCATTTTGGTATTCACACACTTTGTGTAATAAATATACACTATAACTTGGTTGCTCCAATAGCATGCAGTACAATGATGCATCACTTCCACACATAAGTTATACAAACACAGCCGCTCCCATCTTTGTCTCTCTCTCTGTCTTGAATCACTCACTTTGGAGAACTCCAGTGACAAAAGGTCCTCACTTGGCACTGCGGGACAAGGAATTAAAAGTTCTTTCGGACAACAAGGAACTAAAGACTCTTGTCAACAAGCATGTTTGGAATCAGATCCTACAGTACCAGTCAAACCTTCAGATGACTGCAGCCCCACCTAACATCTTAACTATAGTTTCATGAGAGATCCTGAGCCAGAAACACCCAGCCAAACCACTTCTGAATTCCTGACTCTCAGAAACTATATGAGCTAAAAAATGTGAACTGTTTTAACTGCTAACTTTGGGGTAATTTGTTAGACATCAACGGATAACTATTAAACTAAGCTTCCTTTTCTGACCCTATCAAACTACACCTGCATTCAGAACACAATTTTGGTTGCAGAGGTTTGCCAAATATTCTGTTAGGTACCATGCTCTAGAAAAATAGGTAAGATTGACAACAATTTGTACATGTAACTTTTTTAAATGGCGGTGTTTTATTTGTATCCTAGAGCAGGAAAAAAAAAAAAACATGGTAAAAAAGTACCTGTGCTAAAAATACATCCTGTGTGTATCTCTCTATTTCTGACTTCATTTAGAAGTCTGTAAATTGTATAAACTCTGTTTTGAAACAGAAGACTAGCAGAGGAGAGGTTTGGTTGGATTCAGGGTTTGGCCCAAGAATCCTAGAGGGAATTACCAAGAGCTGATGAAGTTCTTCAAATCTCAGCAGCACAGCTAGGATACTGATATTGAGTCCTAGTAAACTGAGGAACAGTCTTGCTTCATTGCGGTTGTCACATTATCACGCATTACAGTACGGCAGCCCAAATCAAAGAGAGATGCAAAATTCACCAAGGACAGGAGCAATGCATTTTCCCCTGTATATACAGAAAAGCATGAGGAATAGGAAGGCGGGTGGGTACGAATGCAAAAACATCTGCTCCCTAAACCCATTTGAAAAATATCCCTGCAAAAATAAATGTGAATCATCTATAGACTACAGCAGATGGAAGTGCAATATGTTTAATTTAAGGGGAGAAAAGATGCAATTGAGGAACCAGAGAGTACAGAAATAATACTAAAGCCCATTTTACATACTGCTGCCTATTAGGTTACACTTACTTCTTACTTACTAAGAAGATACATAGAAAATGACCTTTCAACTGTATCAAACTCTTATGAAAGAATTCCAGATAATTACAGTAGATTATCTAATGGTGTTTACAGTTTATAAATTATTTGACAGAAGCCAAATTTGGGGGCAGCACTATTTCCCCTAAAATGAGAAATAATTCTAGAGCTGTCTTTTGGTTTCAAAGAAATTTTAATTCCACTGATCTGCCTCACAGGGACTTAACAAGAAACAGCAAATAAGGGAATGAACTATCTTAGACAACTAACAGCAAACAATGCCATGGCTCAGGATTTGGGGACATGGCTATGCAATCTTATGATTGGCTTACAAAAAATCATCAAATAGTCCAAGTGCTTTTGAAATGATTGACAGTATACAAAGAAATTTTCTATTGCAGATGACTTATCTTTGATTCAATCTTATAATAAAGTTGATTCTCTTTTCAGCATATACTTACATCTCTTTAATTCACAATATCATTTATCCTAAAGCATGGAATCTTTTACATTTTCAGAAGTCATCTAAAGATTTTGTTAGATTTTCTTAGGCACAACCAAAATAGAAATAGTACAATTGCCCGGTACTGTGCTTATTTATTTTATATTATAAAATAGGCTACTTAAAAATTTCAACAAATAAAGAATGATTCTGAGTTAATTTTTTTACACATTTGATAATACAACCAATTTATGAGTCACTGGACTGGTCAATGAAAACTTTCATCGAATGAGTAATGAATACTACCAATCATTATCATGCTAATCACTATCTCAGTAATATTTTAATCAAAGTCCACCTTAGAATAAACTCTAAGGTCCTTTTAGTTGCTCAGTCACTAAATCATGTCCAGCTCTTTGTGACCCCAGGGACTAGAGCATGCCAGGCTTCCCTGTCCTTCACTATCTCCCAGAGTTATCCTTTTAGAATAGTCCAAACATTTTAGTGGTAGAAAATTGCTACAAAATCAGTTTCTTGCAGGAAAAACCGATGACATCCCAAAGTCAAAGTATCTGCAGCAATTTCTGCTATTGTTCACCATGTTATACGTAAGATCTAAAGAATAGCAGTATATCTTCTTAATGCACTGTCACTTTGAAAAATAAACTCAAACAAAATGTACAGAAAGAATCCGCGAAATTGCACATAAAAAAATAAAAAGACACTTTTTTATCTCATATATGAGGTAGCAAAGAACCTTTAACACTGATCAGGAAACACATCTGAATAAGTTAAGTGCCAAACTGCCTGAATTTTTAATTGCCAAGAAATATTGAAAAATAAAATTTAATAATATTGGAATGGAATATTTTATACTTTCTGGGAGGGTATTTAAGAATGAACAGTATTCTATAATAGAGACTAGTGAAGGCCAGTGGAACAGCTGAACTTTAATATTAATACAATATGCTCTTCATCAGGCTGACACTCATATGTAAGAATGGTCTCACTAAATTATAATGACCCTCACTTATCAATACCTTCGAGAAAGTGAATAGTGCACTCCCTGGAATATTTATTAGTCATCCTAGTACCTGCAGCCATGAAACAGAAATATGGACTTAACAACCCCTGCCAATATTTAATTCTGTCAAAAATTCCATAGAATTTTGGCTTCTTGATTTTGGCTATATTAATTTAAAAGCCATATTTATCACATCAAATCACCATGAGCTTGGTAATTTAAAGCTTTAAAAGAAAAATATAATTCACATAATAGATTTACATAGTGGCTTAAAACCAGACACTCTGATCTTATGGTTGAGAAATTCAAGTTTCATTAATCTAGAACTGAAATTACCAGAAAAGCCAAATGGCCATGATTTATTTCCTAGAAAATAAAGAATGACAGCCCCTATGTCTTTTGGTAAATTAGACCACCTACAGAATTTCAAACCGCTTTCTGAACAATTAAACAAGAAATTAAATTCAAGTTATGTTCATAATATTTTAAACATTAATTATTTTCTTTTTTTCTTATTTAGGGAGTTGAATAACCTATGTAAAATATTCTGCAATCTCCTAGCTACCATCTTAGATAACCACAACATTCCATTTCCCAAATGGAATATTTATTCAAAATAAACTGAAATTTTCCATAACACATATTATTGCTCAATATTAGTCCACATTCAAGAGACTCAAGGCAAACAAATTTGATGATGTTATAAAATAAATTCAAGTTGTCAGTGAACGCAGATCCTAACATGACTGTGCTGTGGCCAAGAGATTCACTCTCACTTGTCCTGACTACAGCCATAATACGCAGTCAGACAAAAACCTTGGTTAGGCATGGGTTCCAAACTCTTCCACCACCAATTCATTTCCCAAAGTCATCAAAGAGATCGCTTAGCTTTGAGTTACGTTTATTCTATGTCAACACAAGTCCCAGAATTAGTGAAATAGCCTAAAAGGAAGCTAGATGCGATGAGTTGCAAAGAAGGGCACTTCCCAATAAAGAGGTTTCTAACTTTCTGGTCAAATGCCCCACTACCCCGCAGACTCCATGGGACTCCCTCAAACACCACCACATTGGTGAAACTCAATATTACCCACTGTTGTATCTGATTTCCTCTTTGCTGATTTCACATGGGTCAAAAGCGGAGTTACTTAACCCACTGTACTTCGTATTAAAGATGTTTATGTTTTGGCTTCTGCTCTCTGATAGACTGTAAGGTCCTTGAGAACGGAGAGTATGAATTCTCATGTTTATACTGACTCTGTTCAGGTGTCTGGAACAGTGCAGACTCTCAAAAAATAAATTTCATAGGATGTTTCTTTCAAGAGGCATTGCAACTACGCGCAGAACTCTCAACCAAAGTTGTATAAAATAGCCCATGCTGGGCTTACATGGAGTTACACATTTTATAATTTACAGACTAGAGCTCCTCCCTTTTGGGCTTCATTAATACGATAATTAAACATTTTACACAAATCAAGAAATATTCACCTATATGTAAATTTTCCTTTTTATTCATTGGTATTTCTATTTCCAGTCAAATCTTAATACATTAAGCCTTTAAATAAGTGAACAACTTGATGATGCAGGGTAAACCTAGGGTCATTAAGTCCAGTTTTCTATAAAGTTTTTAAAGAAACATCCAGATAATAATCATTTTAAATACTTTTTAAAGTTTAAATCATACCAAAGTTCATCCTGTCACCCCCTGTGCCAAGAATGTGGTTAATACTGCTTTCAAACAGAGATTATTTAGAGAATGCAAAACCAAACAATTCTGGGTTTGCTGGTCTAAGCACAATAAATCAGCAGAATTCTGATATTTACTAAGAGGAAACAGATTATAAATGGAAGATGTTTAAATCTACCAAAATTATTCTGAATCATCTTTAATAAAGAGAAGCTTCCTGTTGCATTCTAAAGCTAGCATAGCAAGTCATCTAAAAGCAGTGACATTTTTTACTCACCCATTCATTTAATACATATTTATTGATCACTTAACTCTATCTTATGCATTGCTTGCAGGGTGGGGGGTGAGGTGGCAATTCAGGAGTTATTAATAATACAACAAGTTGTATAATACAAGTTATTAATAATACAACAAGTTGTGTCCTATTGAAGTTTACTAGTAGTTAAATATATTTAATCTATAATACTGGCTCCTACTAGGCTTTATTGGTATTAAAGAAATACAGTTATTTCATTGATATAAATTTACCTCTCACTGATATAAATTTACACTTTAGTTACAATTAGCTATGAGTCAGAGCACCTAGGTTCTAGTCTCACTTCTGCAGTTTGAGTGACCTTTCAGAAGCCTCATAAGAATTCCCAGCCTCAGTCTAACATGTAAAGTTGGGTGAATAAGTTTCATTCTGCATTCCTTACAGGGTGACTATGAGGATTAATAAAATGATGTTATGAAGTGACGATACAATGAACATATATGTATATATACAAGATACAGTACTAACTTTACATACATTACTTTATTTAATACTAATTACAATCCTACGCTATAGCAATAAAGTACTCTTGCTGTCTACATGTCCAAGCACATAGGTATCTGTAAGAAACTTACTTTTTGAGTTTTTGCTTTTAAATGAATGCATCTGTTTACCTGCACATATTATCAATAGTCTGGTAGCAAAATGCAAAGGTTCAGATTCCTCAAGAAACCCCCATGTAGGTGATGCTGGAATGTGTTTCAGTTTGGTTACGGTTGGTATGAGAAAGAATCTTGGCAGCCATCTCAGAATTCATAAAGCAGTCCCTGAGGCACTTTAAAGTTTCCCAGCTGAAGTAGACCAAGAAGTGCCTCGTTTAGAAGATATAAGCATTAACCATGTCACCCAAATGAAAAGAAGCCATTCGACTGAAACGTAAGTTGGGGGAAGGAGAGGGTTACCTTGCAAACTCCTAATATCTTTAATATTAGCAAAGTCAAAATTTGCTTATATCTCTTCCCAGAATTGAACAGAAAATCAAGCTCAAAGACTTAGCAACCAACTGAAAATCTCAGCTGCCTTCCTAACTTCTGCCCTCCTCAAAAAAGATGGGGTAGCAGAAGCAGTCAGCTTCCATTAATATGTAATCTTTATTCTTTTGTGTTTAGATGCACTCTGCAATGACTATCCATCATTCTTATTTACTCTACCAGTTCTTCACAGAGAAATCTTCCTTCCTTATTTACACTTTTAATATTTGTTCCCCCCAACTCAACACACACATACACACAAAATTTCTTTTCTTTCCCCAAAATGGTATGTGATTCCAAGCCAATCCAGGCAGATTTTTTTTTCAGACTCAATTTTTTGTTGTTTTTTTCAAACAAAGAATCTCCACTTATTTCTAGGCAAATAAAAATGAGACTGGTGTAAATTAAGAATATAGATGATCTGAGAGAATAGCATTGAAACATGTACATTATCATATGTGAAACAGATCGCCAGTCCAGGTTCAATGCATGAGACAGGGTGCTCAAGGCTGATGACGCACTGGGATGACCCAGAGGGATGGGATGGGGAGGGAGGTGGGAGGGGGGTTCAGAATGGCGAACACATGTCCACCTGTGGCGGATTCATGTCAATGTATGGCAAAACCACTACAATACTGTAATTAGCCTCCAATTAAAATAAATAAATTAAAAAAAATAAGAAAATAGTACTATACCATAATCTTGTATGAGATGGTAAAAAAAATTCATATACATGAGTTTTCGAGAAAAAAGTATACTAGTATTAGGAGATGGTTCTACTATTTTTCAGAGGCACAGACATGTAATCAGACAGCAATCATTATTTCATTCCCTTTTGCCTTCTACATATATGTATAAATGTTTGTATGCATCATGGATTTCTAATGACTGCTAGACATCAAACAGTTTTAATGAGCTTAATTATTTAATAAATTTATTAACTATTTATTGGCTTATTTATAACATATGCATATTTTAATTTTAAAATTTTTTTCTAACTTTATTGAGATACAATTAACACATTAATTGTGTGAAACTAAGCTGTATGATGTGATGATTTCATACATGTTAATATGTAAAATGATTACCATAATAAGGTCAGATAACACCTCTATCACCTCACATAATTAACATACCTTTTTTTATTTCTGTGGTGATAACATTTAAGATCTACTCTCTCATTAAATTTCAAATATATAACACAGTATTGTTTACCATAGTCATCATACTGTACGTAAGATCCCTAGAATGTACTCATCTCATAACTGGAAGTTTTTAGCCTTTTGACCCATTTCCCTCACCCCCTCCCATTCTCTATTTCTACAAGTATCACTCTATTTCTACAAGTTCAACTCTTCCAGATTCCACATGTGAGTAACAACACAAAGAATATTTCTTTCTCTGACTTTACTCAGCATAATGTACTAAAGTCAATCCATGTTGTTACAAAAGGCAGGATATTCTTTTTTACGGCTGAATAATATTCTATTTTACATATTACATGAATACTTTTAAATTGATTCTTGTTCTACAGTACATCATACAAATCATTCAATTCTTTTTCTGAAATGATCAAAAGATAGATGATAGAAAATAAATTAGTGAAAACTGCATGAAGTATATCACAAATGAACGAGCATGGAATTCTAGGTCAGACAGATCTGGATTCAAACATCAATGCTATGGGGCCATGAAATAAATATTTATCTATCTGAGCACGAGTTTTCTAACCTGAAAAGCAGAAGTAATAATAACTACACTTGTTTTGCAAGGGATAAACATTACATAAACCTGCCTTTTAAACAACCATTTGCTCCCTTACCAATTTCTCTTGCTGAGGTCATAAGATCATGAAGGTGGTATTAGGCACTATCGTTTAAAGGATCACAAATGTATGAATAAATCCAGGAATAAAAATGCATTAGAAGCTATTATTAACTCATGTAGTAATTACTAATTCTCAAACCTTTCTATATTTAACCCATTTTCTCATACTGATCGTTTGGGTATTTTCTCTTGAGATCATTAAAAATGGTGCTTGGATAATTATTGCACCGATGTTTAGGAAACATATGAAACACTCTGAATAAATTTCATTAACTTTGATGGTGTGAAGTGAGGGTGGCTGGCTGCCAGTGTTGCATGCTCCACTGTGTGTCATGTTGTTTGACCTCTCCTGAGTCTAAATTTCAAACATTAATGGTATTATCACAATTCTTTGCACACTAGAGTACATTACAAATCACAAGAAAGGAAGAAGACTGGATATAGGCCTATATATAACAACATTTTTGGTCAAAAAAAAAGTCTACAGCCAAAAATAAACATCAAAAACCCACTGATTGCTAAAAAATACTCTAAAGCATACACCAAAAGTGGCTGATCTTTTTAAAAATTTCTTCAGTATGTTTGATAGCCACCATTTATCTTAAAAGAACAAACTCTAGGTACTTTAAAAGCAACTAACCTGACTAGAGAAAAACATATGGCATGAACTTTCTCTTAATCAGAATACTGCACTCCTTCTACTTCTTAATTCCACAGACCTTACACATTGGCTGCCTCGCAGTATCCTGGAGAAATAAGAGTAACTAAGGCATGATCCTTGGCCACAGGAAGCTTGGAGCCTGGTAGAAAAGACAGACAGGTAAGCCTAAGGGCTGTGTTGGCCAATGAGATGTTTTAATACCTCTCAGATCATGTAACATCATGAGCCTTCTAAATGTGAAAGAGAATCCTGATGATGCTATTCAATTAGAGATATGTTTTTTGGTTCTAGTGTAAGAGGGGGAAAAGGGAGACTGAGAAGGGACTCTATTACCCTGAGAGTAGAAACTTCTGTTTCTACTAGACTTCTGTTCAATTAATGACAGATGTGCTCATCAGATCAAAGCCATAGGATCAGAACCTGTACACTCAGATATTATCTGTAAATATAAGAAGAGTGAAATAAAAGCCAATCAACATCATCTTCCTTCAGTGCATAACCCCATGTAATTTCATAATAATTCTTTGAAGCTGGTATAATCCAAATTAGTCCAGAGAAACTAAAGCTCAGACAGTTTGAGCAGTTCAAATCCACACAGTAAGACAGAGCTGGGATTAAAATTCACATTTTCCCCACTCGAAAGTTCAGGTCAAGTGATCTCCCTCTAAAAGCTATGTATCCTTGAAGGCACCACAGACATCAAAGTAATCCCACCTCAATATCAGAAATGAAAATCTTAAGCAAGTCATCTCCATACAGTGATCATGGTAAGAAAGCCTCTAGTCTGTCATTTTAAAATACATATATATATATATATATATATAAACCTCAATTGCAGTATAAAATAATAAAACATAGAGACAGAGACAGAAAATCTTCTGGATGTCAATGCTATGAATGTGTGCATTTCTTGATATCTTAGAAGATAACTGAAACATTTTAATGTGTACATAAATATCACACTTTCAAAGATTTTTAAAACCCTGACATCACTATCAGTAGGTTAGTTTTAAAATTCAAATTACAAGGTGATTTTCTTTTAAACACAGAACCTATATTCACACGTAATAAACAGATTCAAACCTACCACTCATCAGTACTTCTAAAGATTTAAACAGTACCTTCCACACACAAACAAAAATCACCTCATCCCTTTTTACATTAACTTCTAGGAGTTACGTAATTTATTTATTTTTTCCAGCTTTAAGTAAACATAAAGAGTACATGCTCTGAGATTACTTGTAAATAACCAGCATGTATTGACAAAGTATTCTTGGAATTAATTGTACATGTTTATGGCAATATAGTGGGCTTCCCTGGTCACTCAGACGGTAAAGAATCTGCCTGCAAAGCAGGAGACCCAGGTTAAGGCAATACAGTATTTTAATTTCACATTCTGGCTGGCTTAAGAGATGGGATGGTTACTCTTCTGTAACTAACACACAGATTTTATCCAGACTTATTTTTATGCATTCCATCTGATTAAAAGGGTTTTGATAGAAGAAATAGCTGGATTACTAATAAAAATGTATTTTTAAAATCTCTGTTAAAACTAAGTATTCAGACATGTTCCCTCCCTTCAGTTGCTTACTGAGATATACTGTATTGGTGCCGGAAATATATATTTGTACTGATACAACTTAGTCAATGGAAATAAAACCTAATTCTGTCACAGGAGTAACTAGGACAACGGAAATGCAGAAATACCCATGAATTGCCTTTGTTCCATCACAATCACAGTGACAAAAATATTTATGTTAAGGGAATAGCTGCTGACACTGAACAAAGTGGGAAGCATGGTTTTAAAGATGAAAATAGAAGCTGTGAGCACTCACTAACTATAATTTATTTGAAGATATGAACCACTGCACCTACCCAGTCAGTACTAATGAACACTATAATCACTATAATCAAACAAACAAAGCAATTACACATTAGGAGAGAACTGAACTATTATTTAGAAGGTTTCACTCCATTTCTGTATGGGTAATTTTACTTGTGAATAGTTAATGAGTTAAGAGCAGCTTTGTTTTTTGAAGGATTTGGCTTTTTAATATGGACTTAGTCAGAGCTCATTTCATATCTTTATTATCCCTGTGAAAGTTTATAAAATAAAACACAAAAGTCCATCACAGTCCCTCAGAACTTGATTTTACTAAAAAGTCCGACAATTGTGGTCTATGACGTCACTGATTTGCATTTCTTATTATAGTCTTTTTTCCTTAGAGGTAGTAGCAGTGGTCGTGTTAGTCGCTCAGTCGTGTCCGACTCTTTGCGACCCCATAAACTGCAGCCCACCAGGCTCCTCTGTCCATTGGATTCTTGAGGCAAGAATACTGGAGTGGATTGCCATTCCCTTCTCCAGAGGATCTTCCCGACTCAGGAATCAAACCCCGGTCTCCTGCACTGCAGGCAGATTCTTTACCATTTGAGTTACATCTACCTTAACACAATATACAATGGAGTGGGCAGGAGTGGTGTGGGGAGACAGGCAGGCAATATGGATCCAAATAAGAGTCCAGATTCCACTAAATACTCTAGTTCACTCTAGCATATAAAGTTTTACATAAATTAGAAACCTAAATTTCAAACAGTGCTTTGGGACACATTTGCTCTACAAAATAAAAATCATACACACTGCGTAAGGCGCTGGAGTCCCCAGCGGCTTCCCGTCTGCTCTTCATCTCGCACACTACCTAACACCCAAAAGCATCACTGCTTTCCCCTCTTTCACTCTTACCAGCACCCCACTGACAGCTCTAACTGATTGGGTATTTGGCAGTTCAAAATAGTTAAGTAAAGGATGCCACCATAAAGCGTGATTTCTTAAATCAAGGGGGATTGTTTGAGAATTAACCAAAAGCGCACACAGCCTGGCCCCTACTCCTTCCCTTCACCATAATACTACTTGTTGCAGACAATGCATCACAACCTTTTTTCACGGTAAGCACTTCTGGAAAAGCACTAAACCAATTTCACATTTACTCACTCTAACATGTCTATAATGAAACACTCAACACATACACAAAATTCATGTGCTAGTAGAATTTTAAAAGCACATATTGGTTTCATGGCTTTTTTGCTTTGTTTTTGCTTTCATGGCAAAAAAAAAAAGTAAGGATTATAACTAAGTATACAAACCCTTAACATACTATAGTAAACCTCAGAGACACTCAATAATCTTGTTAACCAGCTGGCCCACTGTAATTATCTAAAGTCAACTCAGCGATGCAAGTAAATAAGTAGACTCAGTTCAAAAGAGCAAGTAATCAAAACCATAACTTTTTGACTTTGCAAATCATAATGTTTTATAAAACATATGCATATGTTCTCAGCCAATTTTTCTCAGTTTTTCAAAGAATCACCTGCATCAGATTCAAACTGGATGCCTATAAAAATTTAGATTCTTGGGACACTACACTGGACTCACAGAATCAGACTTTATGGATGTGGAGACTTGGAATACACATTTTTAAAGAGCTTCCCAGATGCTTCTCATGCAAGTAAGTACCACTGACTTTGGCATGAGTAGAATATCTGCACTTCATGATCACAAAAAATGGAAGTAACACTGAGAGATGGAAGAGAAGTGCCCAGGTAGCCAGGTTAGCAAAAGGAGCCATAAGCCATATAACCAAAAAAACGAAAAAGGAAGGAAAATCAGAGACCATGGTCCAAGGAAGCTAGAGAAGAGCAAAGCAAACATGTCCAAGGTAACCAAACTAGTTGTTATATTGTTTGAACTTGAAACCAGATCCCCTGACTCTGGTTGTGATGCCCATTCCAGCTGCCTACTCTCTATCTGTCCCTACAAAATAACAGTACGAAAATACTAGTTGTTTAAACTTCACAGTCAATTATATTAATATCTCCATATTAAAATGACTAAAACAAAGCACCATTTTATGCTCTTTACCAACCTCCCCAAAAATATATTTCCAAGTTTCTTAAAATTCCCTGATGTAGCAGAGTAAGATAGCCAGGGTGAATATTAGTATCTCCATATTAGATATGGGAAAATTGAGATTTCCAAAGGTTTAGTGACTTCCCTAAAGTCTCAGAGCCCTAAAACCCAGTTCAGTAATCCAATTTGGACCATCTCTCTCAAAGTTTCGTCTTCCTTCTACTTACACTATACTGAAATTTATACATACTCTCAGCTTAACCATAAAATTTTTCTCATTTCTTAAAGATTCAGTTCTCAAGCATCTCTTCCTAAAACAGGTAAAACTATCTTCCACCAGAGTCCCCGTGCACATACCTGAAATTCTGGGTGATGATTACATATGATGTCAATGGATTTCTATGAAAGAGTTGGGGGAAGGTTTCATGCATGTACAAATCCCGCAGATACTACGCTGCTGACAAAGGAGTAGTGTTCATTGTATTATCAGTTTCAGTCTGATGATGTGATATGACGGGTGTGAAGCACAAGCGACAAGTCTCTCCTCCTCAACACAATAATTGTGAGTCTTTATTCTTCACCAGGAATATCAAGGTCATTGTCGGGATCAAACCTAAAAGGGAGCTTCCATCAGCGGATGTCATAACAGATCATCACCAACTTGACATGCTCATACAGAACTATCACCTGCTATCGGAGCTGCTATGACGGCCGTGGAGTAACACAATGTGGGCCAATTCATCAGTCCTCTGGGCCCCAAGTGCTCCCCTAGTGGGTATGACAAACATATGCCTCCCTGCCACACAGGGGTGTTTATTACTGTAGGGTTGTTGGTATAGCAATCCAACTAATCAGTGTTGATAATCATGTTTTTTGGTAATTGATGGAAAACCAGAATTCCATAAATGTATTGAATGACTATATCCATTGCCACAGTGGGGTGGACTTTGTAAAGAACAAGATAGACTACTGCGCATGTGTGCATGCATACACACACAGAATCCTGCCAAGATATAAATAATATACAGGTATAACTAATTTTATTGCACTTCACTTTGTGCTCTGCAGATACTAGGGTTTTTTTGCTTTTTTTTTTTTTTAACAAATTGAATATTTGTAGCAACGTTTGTCGAGCAAGTCTGTCAGCACCATTTCTCCAATAGCATTTGCTCACTTTGGGTCTCTGTGTCACATTTTGGTCATTCTTGAAATACTTCAAACTTATTCCCTATTATTATATTTATTATGGTCATCTCTGAGCAGTGATTTTAGATGTTATATTGCAAAAAGATTATGACTCGCTGAAGGTTCATAATAGAATTTTTTAGCAATACAATTTTAATTAAAGTATGTACTTTTCCAGTTATAATGCTATTACACACTTAAAATATTACAATACAGTGTCAACATAGCTTTATATGCACTGGGAAACAAGAAACTTCGTGTGACTTGCTTTATTCAGGTGTCTGCTTTATTGAAGAGGTCTGGAACGGAACCCACCGTGTCTTTGAGGTATGTCAGTGTGCCTGTACCATCTCCTTGGCTCTCCCCCAATCTTCTTTTCATCATGTAGTGCCTGATCCCTCTTGCCTGGCCAAATCCTGCTTCCTCTGAAAGACTCAACGCAAGTGTTATCCTGGGTGTAACACTCCCCTGTTTCCAGAGCCGAGGCACTGGAACTTCTTGGATGGAGATGAGGCTGGACCAAAGCAGCCAGATTACCTCATCTTAATCAACAGCCATGCCTCTGCTCAGCTGGCTGTCACCATGGATATCTGTGCTCAGGGTTACTAGATCCTCCTTGTTTCAAGAAACATAATAAGAAATCTGAATTTTTATTTGCTACCCTCCATTCCATTTTTTTTTTTTTAATTTTGCAACTGTTTTCCCCTGAAATTAAATTTAAGGCAAAGACCTGCAAGGAGATTATTTTAAAAAATGATTCCAAGAAGCAGGAGAGAGAAAAGTGAGGCATAGAATGTACAAAATCCAACCAAGGGCGCGTCAGAGCCATGTCACCTGATGGCTCCGAGAATCTTCCCTGTGAATGACGACAGCAAGAACATTAACCCCCAGCTTCTGTCCTCTCTCGGTTATGGATTATTCCTCAGTGTCCTAACTCTCCTACACTTTCCAACTGTACCTGCCACAGTGCTGAGTGGCTTCCTCAGTTTGAAAGAGAGTCCTGACATGACAGGCAATGACCGCACCTGATGTGGGATGCAATGTTCGCACGGAGAGCCACAGCTATGACTGAACTGCACCAAAAGCAACAACTACAGCAACTAATAAAACTGCAAACACAGTGCAGGTCACACAACTAGTGGACACAGGCCTGATCTGGCTCATGGATCCATCTGCTTTTCATCTTGGGTAAAGCCTCCCTGACCAGAGCCTGAAACAAAGGCCCTGGGATGAAGCGCGCCCACCCTCCACACTATCAGTATTTACACCACTGAGCTGGCCATGACTACTGACCTCCTAGACCATGAGCACCCTGACGAAAGACTCCTTACCCTGTTCGTTATTCCCAGGACCTGGTTTAAGCTAACATTCAGTAAAAGTCTACTGACTGAATTAGTTCACAGAAAAGGACCATTAGGACTTTGGAGACTAAATAAACAAATATGATATAATTTTTAATCACTCAACTAGCTAGAACTATAACCCAAATTCAACAAGGAGAAACAGTCCTAAGGTCACTAAAGAATGAAACAATCATCTCTTAACTCCTGTACCCAAAGAGCCTCATGACTCAAAATCATTAATCACTGACAAAGATGAACTTTGTTTTCTGAAAAGGCTACACTGCTTCCTTCAACTAATATATGTTTTCAACAAATGCTTTTTCAAAAATGTTAACAAAAAAGTTTAGAAAAATTTATCCCTCCCTAGAAAAACAAAACCAGTTATAATTCAATTTCATCATCTTCTACCACTGAAACGGAAATTTCTTTACTTGTGACTTAGAAATTCACCTTATTTACCATACTAACTCTACCTTGATATTTTTACCTCTAAGGTTCTGACAGCATTTTCTTTGAAAGACATCTGGTCTGGCTGGCGCTGAAGGGAGAAGCCTGGGTGACAGATCTGCATAAGGAAGCTTCAGAGAGATCAACACAAGTGAGGGGAGTCTGGAACATTCCACAAAAACAAAGGATTTCCTTCTACCAACTGAGTGGGTACCTCAACACAAACAGCAGAACAGGCTGATTTTCCTCTTACTTCCACATATGGTGAAAGCAAAACAGAAAACGAAGTACTTAATAGAGAAAGCCTAATACACAATGAAAATACGCCCTACAATCTTCTATTCTTGAAAAAAGGTATAGAAAGGAGCACTAGGAAGATTTGGGTAAAGCTTTCCTGTAATTGCTTTAAAAAATTAACAATCCCCTGCTTTTATTATTATTTTTACTCTTGTAGGAAGACATAATTTCTGTTGATAATAATACTCTCTAATAGATTCTGAAAGAAACATGTGGAACTACTTCAGAAAGATCAATCAAAACAGGTAGAGGGTGGAAGAAGTTTGATGAGAATTCAATAAACCAACTTCACTCTAATCTTCCAGTCTGCAGTCCACGCTGACCTTCAACCCATTGTTAAAGGAATTAGCCCTGATAAACATTACAAACTCTTTGGGGGACTGGGTGTGGCTTAAAGGCTAATAAACTATGGAAACATATTTTTAAAGGTTATGATCTTGGCATTACCTCAGAAACATCATTTTTTAAAAATGCAGCTGGGCACATCTTCAAGAAAACAGACTATTGAGTAATAACAGATAGCCTGGTATAGACCCAGTCTTGTCAAATAACCTGATCTCTTCTGATGGAGTGACCAGCCCAGTAGATCAAGGGACAACAGCCAGAGACTATTTATATTTGGATTTTAACAAAGCTTTTGATTCTGTTCCTCATGACATAATCATCAATAAACTGAGAAAATAGGATCCACGCTGAGCAGCTCTGAAACAGCAGGAAGGTCATGCCTGGCAAGGAGCTATCGACAGAGAAGTGTCAGCCTCAGAGGGAGCATAACAAATGGGGTTCCACCGTGGTCAATTCTGGGCAGCACACTGGTGGGTCTTTTTCATTAACCATGTGGGGCATGGAATAATTAGCACCATCATTAAATCTCATCATTAAAGAGACCAGACTAGAAGGAAAGGCTGGAAAAGGGAAGGGAAAAGGCAAGAGGGAGTTACCAGCCATTAAGGAGTATAGAATCAGAATTGAAAACGACCTTGAGAGTTTGAAGAAGCACAAACAAAATGCATTTCAGGGAACAAGCACAACGCATGCTATTCTCTCTCCCAACATTTTCAGTTCACAGGCTCTGAGGTCTTCTCACATGGCCACTTTAATTCATTTGGTACATATATATGAGATGCCAAATTGAACTTTGTTGAATGAAACAGGTTCTAGTTCATGACATTACAGAAATGGCTTGCTTATTGAGAAAAACAATAAAAAGGAAGTGACAATATAAAGGGTGGAATATTACAATATGGACAGAACTTCATCCGAAAGACTTTCTTCTCAATCTTTCTCCTGCCTTCTCTGTCTGACTCAGTTTCTTCTCCCAGGTGCTTTCATATTTCTCTTGGCCTTCTTCCTCCATCACTGAACACTATAGTGTAATCAGATTTATTTATGTGTCTGCCCTCTAAACTGCTAATCTCAGAAAGGGCATGGGCCAAAGATTATGTACCTTTGTATTCCCAGAGCACATTACCTGACACTTAATGGATACTCAATAAATGTTTATTGATTTGGAACTGAAAATTAACTACACAAACGCAAAGTAGGCTTCATGAAAGTCTAAAAAATATCTAGAGATGCTGTCCTGAAACTCAAGAGTTAATGCCCTCAACACTGACGGAAAGTCAAGGTTAAAACTGTAGAGCAGGGCACCTTCTATGTGTGTGGTGATTTTACATGCAAGAGGAAAAGCTATGACAAACCTAGACAGCATCTTAAAAAGCAGAGATATTACATTGCTGACAAAGGTCTGTCTAGTCAAAGCTATGGTTTTTCCAGTAGTCATGTATAGATTTAAGAGTTGGACCACAAGGAAAGCTGAGCACCGAAAAAATGATGTTTTTGAACTGTGGTGTTGGGAAGACTCTTAAGAGTCCCTTGGACTGCAAGGAGATCCAACCAGTCAATCATAAAGGAAATCAATCCTGAATATTCATTGGAAAGACTGATGGCTAAAGCTGAAGCTCCGATACTTGGCCACCTGATGCGAAGAACTGACTCATTGGAAAACACCCTGATGCTGGGAAAGACTGAAGGCAGGAGGAGAAAGGGACGACAGAGGATGAGATGGTTGGATGCCATCACCAACTCAATCAGTTCAGTTCAGTTCCTCAGTCATGTCTGACTCTTTGCGACCCCATGAACCACAGCATGAGAGGCCTCCCTGTCCATCACCAACTCCCAGAGTCCACCCAAACCCATGTCCATTGAGTCGGTGATCCCATCCAACCATCTCATCCTCTGTTGTCCCCTTCTCCTCCTGCCCCCAATCCCTCTCAGCATCAGGGTCTTTTCCAATGAGTCAGCTCTTCGCATCAGGTGGCCAAAGTACTGGAGTTGCAGCTTCAAAATCAGTCCTACCAATGAACACCCAGGACTGATCTCCTTTAGGATGGAATGGGTGGATCTCCTTGCAGTCCAAGGGACTCTCAAGAGTCTTCTCCAACACCACAGTTCAAAAGCATCAATTCTTCTGCGCTTGACTTTCTTTATAGTCCAACTCTCACATCCATACATGACCATTGGAAAAACCAGAGCCTTGACTAGACGGACCTTCGTGAACAAAATAATGTCTCTGCTTTTTAATATGCTATCTAGGTTGGTCTTAACTTTCCTTCCAAGGAGTAAGTGTCTTTTAATTTCATGGCTGCAATCACCATCTGCAGTGATTTTGGAGCCCAGAAAAATAAAGTCAGCCACTGTTTCCACTGTTTCCCCATCTATTTGCCATGAAGTGATATCACCAACTCCTGGAGCTTGTCAAACTCATGCCCACTGAGTTGATCATCATCTGAATTTAACTCAGATGACCAACTCAATGGACATGAGTTTGAGCAAGCTCCAGGAGTTGGTGACAGACAGGGAAGCCTGGCATGCTGCAGTCCGTGGGGTTGCAATGAGTCAGACACGATTGAGTGACTGAACTGAAAAGAAGTGAAGAAGCCCTCCTCAGAAGGAATGTGGGTAGAAGGTGAGACAAACAGAATTGATTTGAGGGAGAACTGCTGTAAGTGGAGGAGAGAATAAACGATATGAAGACTGGGAAGAATCCAAAGAAGGTATGCTCGGGGAACCTGGAGAACAAGGGGAGGCCAACAACCTGAAGGAATAAGACCAATAAAAATCTCAGGAAGACTGAGATCAGCAGTGGCACTCCGGGAGTACACTCTGGATGGCCGGAGGAAGTCAAAATATGTTGAAACTGTGAGTAAAAAGAGAAGACAGACATCCAAGGACAAGGACAAGACAAGGGAATGGACGTGGAGAACACAAAACCAACTGTGGCATACGCTGGTCCAAGTAACCTTAAATAATAATGATTAAGAAGGGACGTTCTTAACTGAAAGAATGGTGTCCATATACAGACACGTGCATTCACACATAGCATAAACTCTGCAACTACTAAGAGAATGCACTGAGGGTAAAAAAATAATAGACACAAGTTAGAAGAGAAATTCTTAACCCTAACTGAGAAGAGGGCTTCCCTGGCTGAACTTAAAGCTCTGTTTGCATGTGCATTCGTGTAATCTTCTAGAAAGGGTGTTCATTTCAGTAGAGTAACTCCAAGCAAATGTATAAATTTTATCTGAAACTACCACTTCTTATTCAATCAATTCTGTTCTCAAATATGGCCAAATCTGTCTCAGCTTTCTTGTGGCTTCAATTCAGGAGATATATGGGAATTGTCACATGCCACATTTAAAGTGGGCATCACTTTATAGAACTTGGCTATTTTTTGCCAATGTCCACCTCATTTTTCTTTTTTTTTTTAATTAATTAATTTATTTTTTCAGTGGGTTTTGTCATACATTAACACGAACCAGCAATAGATTTACACGTATCACCTCATTTTTCTTAAGGGAAGGAGCAGTAGGAGAGCAATGTGGAAAGATAAGATGAAGTAAACTGCTCATTTGAAAACTCCACACCTGCTATAACTTGTTTCCCAGTCCACAAACCGTGTTTCTGCTACCTCTACTGTCAGAAACTTAACTGGCTTACCTTTAATCAGAGAATGACATGTTACTGCAACATATATTTTCCAAGAGAAGCCACACATTCCAAAATACACAATAATAAATATTTGAGTGAGTTGGATGAGTGTGAACCACTTCCTTCAAAATAGTTTAACTGCCAGGGACACTTCAGATAACTTATTAAGAACTGGTTAGAAATTGAAAATGAACATCCATAAGTCATTAAAAAAACTTGAGTTTTAATATTTACTCATCAAAACAAAATGATAACCCTAATATAATCACCTCACATTACTATATACGAATTTTGTTACCAATCATACCTATTTTGTTACCCATTTTGTTTGAAGCTATGTATTGCAATCTTTAAAATATTCATATCAGTTTGAGGTTATGTTGTTTTTTTCCCTCACCTTCTGCACAAAATTATTTCTAAGCAGCTTTAAGTCACTCTATTACTAGCAACAGCAATACTGATACAATTCTTTAGTTAAACCATTAAGTTTATTTTGGAGGATCTGATTCCAAGAATCTAAACCAAGGAACCTAAACCAAGGACCTAAACCAAGGGGTGAAAATAAAAAATTACAAACGTGGCTGATTAGAAAAATAGTTATAATAGCCTTTACTGCTGTTTTTATTGAATGTACAAGTGAAATAACCATTAGCCTGTTTTAACCGCTGGAAAACACCCTATGGTGGTACTTGACTGATTCGATGCATTTTTGTACACAATTGCTGTGTTAATGGAGCAGACATTTACCCCATAACAAAGGAAATCTCAAATGTAAGCCTTAGGGTTTATAGTAATTCCAGAATACCAAACCACCACTAAAGGATTTTAAATGAAGCCCCTGCTGATCTGTTTGTTGGTTAAACCCTTTCGTCTCCTCCAAAGGATAACATCGCTCACAGGACAAATTATTGATAAATTGCAGAATTTCAAACAAAGATAAGCAAGGAATTAAAAATCCATAACAAGACTTTAGCTTTAGGAAACGAGCTTAACAGAATATGATCGTTGGTCTAGATCCAGTTTTTCCCTTTGTGTATTCTAAGACATAAAGGTCTGTTCAAGGCTCCTATTATCACAGGATACTGAAGAACAGAATTGGTTCAGCAAAGGGAAGAATAAGATGAGCCAAGCAGTCTTTTGATGGCTGAGGATAATCTATAAACACGAGACACCATGCTGACCCTTGAAGTCATCTCTTCTTACCTCCTCACAAGGGATGGCAAGCCAGCAATATCGTTATAGGGTACAAAACAGCATTTAGGAAAGGTTCCTAAAGGAAATCATTCTTCCATTCAACAGTGTTGCTATGGTAACCAAACCAATCAAGCTTCTTCACAACGGCTTTTATGTCAAGTTCTGTTAGCAAACTCATATAGAAAGTATAACTCATCTAAATTAACACTACATTTGTTACCTTATTAGAGATAGGTGAGAGGAACAAATCTGTTTAAAAATTAGGGAAATATGTACTCCTTCCATATCAACATCTTAAATTAGTCAAGTTCAGTCTGTTTAAATAAAAAAAAAAAAAGCCTCTTGAAGCCATGCATTTTGGAACAGGAATAAAAGGAAATAAATTCACCTGGCAGCACTTGATCTTTTAAAAATGGATTCTTTCCCTATCTTCTAGGGAACACAAAAAGAATTCCTTAATCTTGCTGAATCTTTTATAGTCATTTCCTTGCAAATACAAATGTGCATTTCAAATACTCATGGACTATAGATATAACTTACATAGAAAAAACTGCAGCATTTACTAACTAGCATTTTTAAGATAAGCAGACTAGATGGAGAAGGCAGATCCATTTTATTAAAGGATATTTTCCTTCACTATGGCTTGATGAAGCTATAATATTGATTACAGCCTTAAATCTGAAGACTGTTTTACATTAGTGACATGGTTTCACACTAGGGTAACTTCACTTCTACTGGACACTCCTCCTGTTAGTTAAATCCACTTATCAAAAGCAAAACAAAAACTCTAGCAATAACTTCAGTGAATTTAATAATTTGACACTTAGCTTTAAAGCCAATGGATTTTATAAGAAAATATTACTTCACTGTATTGAGAAAATAATTTATATTATTTTTTTAAATTTTATTAAGAAATACTAAAAGAAGGCCTAAATCCTCATCCTATATTTTATGTTTATAGAAAGTACACCTTACACTATTTTCACAGAATATAAATGATGGAATTCTTTAGGGCCCCAAAAAGGAAACTGACTATGGAAGTAGAAGAGTGGGGCTAGCCTCTGCTCTAACAAACACCTTCAGCTTTAAATAAGCATTGTCTTTCTCCTGGGCTCAGCGGCAGAATTTAAAGACTTCTGATGAGCAGCAGCTCCTGCTGCTGCAAAGTCGCTTCAGTTGGGTCCGACTCTGTGCAACCCAACACACGGCAGCCCACCAGGCTCCTCTGGCCACAGGATTCTCCAGGCAAGAATACTGGAGTGGGTTGCCATGTCCTTCTCCATCTGATAAGCAGATGTTGCTCCAAAACACCTCATAACTGTGACCACGTAAGAAAAAATAACCAAGATAAGGGCTTGGACCAACTCAACTGCTTACAAGTTTTTAAAAGGCTAAACATCCTCAATACCATTAAAAATGCACGTTGGTACACAAGTCTCTTCCAAAACAATTGTCTGGCTATGATCTGAGGCACTGGTAGTTTGGCAGGAATATTAGCTTAACTAACTCTGAATTACAATTTTAAAATCTGAAACACTGCATAAATTAAGATCGTTCATTTTAAGTTCTAGGCTTTTCATACGAATAGGCTACATGTCAGTTTAAAACTTTAGAAAATATCACTTTAATTAACTTTACTTTTAAACATAAAACTATACACCTAATATGAAATAATGATAGCACTTTACATTTGTTTGTTCACTTGAAATTCTATAATGTATATTCTACATCTCACTTTATTTGATCCTCTCTGCAACTGCAGGAGATAGGTACGGAACAAACAGGGTAGAAAATCAGGCTTAATTAGGTTTAATAACTCGTTTACTTATAATGCTATCCTTCATAATAATAATTTTAAGAACTACTTAGTAAGCACTTATTATAGGCCAGATACTGTCCTAAGAGCTTTTCTCTTCATTGTTAATATAAATTATATTTTATATTATTAATACATGATAACATGTGTATTGTCTACTATGTATATGTGAGTATATTCACATACACTCATGTCTTCAGTTCTCACAATAATTTTGAGATACGGTATTCTCATTTTACAAATGAGAAAACTAAGGTTCAGAGGTAATACATAGTCTACCAAAAGCCACACAGCCAAACACCTTGCTTCCAGAATTCCAAGTCAGATCCACTGAATTGGTATTATATTCATTTATTCTAGGAACAGATTAAATATTCACATGTGCTCCCTACAAGATCACTATCTCTTATACATATGATATTTAATTGTTGCTCATAAAACATTTGTGACATAAAATTTCAGACAAATTGTTAATTTGGCTCTGATAACTGCAATTTTGCCTTTCAAGGATACATCTGGCCATTTTTATAGCAATGTAAATGCAGTAATTCTAAACAGAGCTGGTTGTTCTCACAAACATTAAAACAATTATTCCTGAAGGAACCGGTTCCCCTGTTTTTACTTAGGAATATACAGTACCCTGTTACAAACGAGGAGAAAGACACAACTAACCAATTGCCACGTTTGACTGCTGTGTTAAATATGAAATATCACTATACCAGAACAAGGCATACAATGCTAGCAAGTGATGTTCAACAAGAGCTGCACTTTCAAAATGAAAAGGCACAAGAACATATTACCTTTAACCCTGTTAGTAATATGTCACTAGCTTTGTAGAAAACACCAAGCTTTCTGAGCCCTGACCATCTTATCGCTAATTTGAAAAGATTAATATCTATCAAAGTTTGTCACACATTTGACTCTGTTGAAGGAAACATATAAATCTCTAAATATACTTTATATATTTATATTGATACATTTTACTAGTAATGTAATAATTTATATTTTACCTAAATGTCTCTTTCTCATATAAAAGCTCTTTGGGAAACTTGGAACACATATTGACCTTCTACAGACATCTTAATCATTTCCAATGAAATTATCCAGAAGAATCTTAGTTAAGGCCAGATTGCTTTGTTACCAGACATTGTGAAGTTCTTGATAACTGGAATTACCAGAGAATTCTTTCCCCTGACATATAATCAGAGAGCACAAAATGAGTAGAAAGATCACTTGTGGCCTCTCCAGTGTCCTGTTTCCTGGTCTACACAATGATACACTCTGGAAGCTAGCCTATTATAAAAGTGTAACAGTAACAACTGCCAGTCCCATAGCAATTGAGTTGAGAGCCCTTGATTCAAGATTCCTAAAGTAGTCATTTCACAGCAGACATTTCTTTTGAGGCAATATTTTAGATATTCTTAAATTCCCTTTTCTCTCTGTACTAACAGAGAAGGAGCTATAAATCAATAAATATTTTAAGAGCAAGATAGAAGACAAAATTTGCTAACACTTTATATATATTTATATTTTTCTACACACATAAATTTAATGCAACAGCCTATAATGCAGATGCAGCTGTTATGCCCATTGTTCAGATGTGGAAACTGAAGCACAAATATATTAATTTGATCAAAGGTCACTGAGCTGGTAAGTGGTAGAGCTCTAGAATTCTATCCTAGGCAATGCAGTTCCATAATCCATCCTTTAAACTTCAGCATTTAAGATGAAGGAAGAGTTTTTGCCCTCAATCCAGCTTTTTTGTTTGAAGAAAGGATAAACAGAATATATTCTTACTGTACAAAATATGATCATATTCACTAGCTCATTAGAAAATATTAGGATTTAAATGAATTCTATTTCTCAATGAATGCTTCATTAAAGTTAAAACACACACTATATAACACACATACATACATACATTTGTTTACATATTCAGTAGGCCCTTTGTATCTGTGGCTTCCAACTCCACAGGTTCAACTAACTGAGGATTCAACCAATCTTTAAATGAAAATATTTTATAAAAAATTAAAGAAAAGTTCAAAAAGTAAAACCTGAATGAATTTGCCAGGTTCTGGAAATTATTTACATTTACATTGTATTAGGCATTATAAGTAAACTAGTGATAATTTAAAGTATACAGGAGGATATGCATAGATTATATGCAAATACTACTCCATTTTACATAAGGGACTTAAGCATCTAAGGGTTTTGGTATATGGGGGAATCCTGGAGTCAATCCAACAGATAATGAGGAATGACTGTATACATCTCTGGATCCATAAAGGGTCATGGAGTATAATCACAAAATGCCTTTATTTTACTTTCCACCATTCCTTTAAAATCTACTCACTGGGGAAAGTTCTTCTCTGTCTAAAAATTAAAGCAGTCCAGTAACTTTTCTAACAGCATGAGGATGTACAATTACTTTACTCACCAAACACATTCCTAATTAAGAAATGAGAGTGCTCAGTTAAATACATTATCCATAGTAGAAGCATCCTAGTTAAAGCTACTTCCATTTCCACATTCGAGTAGGCTACAGACCAGCACCCAACAGAAAAGGATGTCAGTCTCTTCTTTTCCTACTTCTCCTTTCTTCTGATTCCACTACTTCTTCAGTGGACAGCTGCATTTCTCAACCACCAGGCTGAAACAGTGAGGAGGAGGAAACTTAACAGGAATGAGAATATTTTTAAGCGGCTGAAGGTGGTAGATGACCACATATCCTCAGGTTCTGGCTAATGATAACAGCTTTTTCTCAGATCATGACTTCTTCACAGGGCACTCATTCCTAGAAGTCTACCCCCGATTACACTTAATGTAGGTGCTATCATCTCCCCTGCCCATCATGTACTCCCTACACAGCCCCTAGGAACCCAGGGCAAGGTCTGTTGAGATTGTTCCTATCTCTTGACAGCCATCTAAACAGGGCCAAAGAGGGCCTCATCTCTCTTACTGGTAGGCCACACCTTGTCGACAGGAAACAGAGGGGAGATCAATCCTCAACGAGTTACCTCTTCTTTCCTCTGCTTTGTGATAAACAGCTGCAGGCCTGCTCTTAATCCTTTTAGATCTTCAAAGCAGGGATAAGGACACCTATTCACCAGATCCTTTCAACTTTGGGAAACATACAGCTTTAAAGAAGTTCCCTTGATTTTTTTTTTTTCCTAATTGGTTTAGACAAGGTGCTGGAAAAGGCACTCAGAATAGCTCTTATCAAAAACCTTGTCTTTGTGAATTCTATCCTTAAAGCCTAGCCCCTAAAACACTTTTCCAATATTTCTTTTGAAAATCAGTCTCTCCTTCTGGAATTTGAACTTGGTAGCCAGTATTTTTCTACTCTGGATCACAGCCAAAGCTACCATTTTAATATTGTTACCTATGTCCTTATAATTAATCCTATGGCCATTGTGATGTTATCCAAATTAAGTTTGAAATCAAATTTTAAACCATAAGTTAATCTTTTTAAACATTTTATTATGCTTATTGTTATTGGTTTTTTTTTTTTTGGCTGTGCTATACAGCATGTGGGATCTTTGTTCCCGGATCAGGAATCAAATCTTCATCCCCTGCCTTGGAAGCACACAGTCTTAAATACTGGAACACCAGGGATGTCTCAACCATAGGTTAATCTTAAGTAAGATATTTTAGACACTGGTGTTGCTGCTTTAAGAAATATTAAATATCAATTATGAATATGTCATTATAAAGGAAATCTCTGAGACTGATGTGATAGTTTACATTTTTACTCTTTGTTCATTAACATAACTGTATTTTCCTTATGGATGTATATAGGGGAAATATACTTTCTCATCATTAATTTTAGAATAAGCTACATTTGTCTTGCAAAATAATGACTCATCATTACAGAAAAATTATTAAGAAATTAGGTGACAAATTACTGCACGGATACACATCATCCCCTACTTGTGCTGTATGTCCTTGGTCTCCTAAGAAAGCAAAGTCGGGAACAAGGCAAGAGGTTTTCAATATTCTGTGATCACATGTAGCTGCAGGACTGGTTGCCACCACTGTGCTAAACATGAAAGTCACTGCAAAAGTGGAAACCACGTTTTCAGTCGTTTTTATGTTGTCCTGCTTTTTGCTTTCCTTAGTAAGTATTTTCCAGCCTCCATTATTCCTTAAATGCACAGGGGGTGACAGCCCTCTCATGTCTGTATTCTGTACCAAGGAGCATCACTGCCAGTTTCCCCAGTGATTTAGGACATCTGTCCTCTTTGACCTTGCCCTTGAAACAGGTAACTGCACATCCTGGTAATGTCTGTGTTTGCCAGGGTTCTAGAACCCTAAGTGCTATAAAAGTAAATGCAGACTAAGAAATGGGAATAAAATGCTAAAAGTACAAACCAATATAAACATGTGTTCTGTCAGAAAAAGTGCACTTTAAGTTGTCCACAGCCAGGCACTCACTACAATTTAGAAATTCTCCCAGAGAGAGTAGAAATGTTGCATTTACCTCTTGGATAGAAGGTTAAGGACAAGGTTAGTGAAGGCTAAAGTTAAAATACTTCCACAAGACACGGGTGAAATGCAAGGATTTAACGTGGTAAAATGATTTTTTAAAAAAGGCATATCTTTGCTTCCTATGCTGTATCAATGATAATAAGTGATGTTATTGAGGACCTATTCCTACTAGACATTAATCCTTACAACTCTCTGGTGGGGGTGTATTTTACCCCCCAAAAACACAACAGGAAACACAAGCTGACAGAGGTTAACCAATTTGCCCAATGTCCCATAGCTGACAATGGAAGATGACTTGAATCTGGTTCCATTAAACGGCAAAGTTCCCCATCTCCCAAATCCAAGTGTTGTACTCATTTATGTTAGGATAAGGCAGTTTAACAGGTTAGAGAGCAGGAAGTATGAACAGACTTCTTCTTCTCTACACTAAATCCAATGTTGACACGGCCCATATTATGATCTTTCTAAGACACACTTCTGGTCAGGTGAGTCCTCTGCATGAAATCCTTCAATGCTTTCATATCTACATCTGAAGAAAGAACAAATAAATGTCCCAGTGACATCAGGGTTCTTTTTCCATCCTGCTAAACCTAACAGCCCACTCCCCTCAGCCTTCTCTTGAGTCCCTCTTCTTTCTTAGTATCCTACAATGCAACACTATCCCAGTTTTCTTTCTATCATTTGGGCAGTTCTCTCTCCGGCCTCTTACCACTTGTAATTTCTTTGTCTGGCCTCTAAATGCTGGCTGTCCCACTGACCCTCCCTTCTTGACATTCCTGGGTCATTCCATCCCTTCAAACCTAGCTTTATATCCCAATGATTCTCAAATTTTTATCTCCATGGAGACTGCACCTCTGATCTACAGACTCCTATAATACACAGTTCCCCTCTTTCCCTGAATATTTCACAGGGGCCCCCAAACAAATGTTTTCCAAAATGACTTCCCCATCTCCTAACATGTCGCTTTGCCAGCTTTCCCCATCTTGATACGTGACACTTTTTCAGGACAAAAACCTGTATCTATCCTCAGTTTCTGCTATTCCTCCTCCACCACCACATACCGCTGAAGGATGAACATACCCCAGTCCATCAGAAATCCTATCTCAACTGCCATCACCAGCTCTCAGCTGGATCGTCTACAAGAGCTTCCTAAATGGCCTCCTATGTCTGCTCTTGTACCCCCCAATCTAGTCTTTACACGGCAGCCAGAGTGATCCTTTTAAAACAAAGATCCAATGTGTCTCTCCTCCATCTACAGCCCTCCCTTCTACAGTGTCCCACTGTGCGCTAAATGAAATCCCACCTTCCCACCAAGGCCTGCAGACCCTGAGCCACCAGACCTCCTGACCAGCTCCCTCCAGTCTTAATCAGTTTCTCCACAAGTCCAACAGCCTCCAGCCCAGCTGGCGGCCTTTCAGTTCATCAAACAGCTATTAATATTTCCTGCCTCTTGTCCTTTACATACGCTGATAGTACTCTCTACCCATATCCAGCTGATTCCTTCTCAACCTTCAGATCTGCTCACATATTGCTTCCAAAAAGAGTTTACAAGACTAAGATTCTAAGAAGGCAGGAAACACGTTTTTTTTTTTTTTCTTTCTTGTCAGAGGCATTAAGCAGTTTATAACTGTATGTTGGTAAGTTCTCCAATGGAAAGAATGGTATCTGCCTAGATCACCAGTAAATGTTCAGTACCTAGCATCAGTCAGCTCAGTCACACAGTCGTGTCCAATTCTTTGTGACCCCACAGACTGCAGCACACCAGGCCTCCCTGTCCACCACCAACTCCCGGAGCTTGCTCAAACTCATGTCCATCAAGTCGGTGATGCCATCCAACCCTCTCATCCTCTGTCATCCCCTTCTCCTCCCACCTTCAATCTTTCCCAGAATTAGGGTCTTCCCTGGGGAGTCAGTTCTTTGCATCAGGTGGCCAAAGTATTGGAGCTTCAGCTTTAGCATCAGTCCTTCCAATGAATATTCAAGGTTGATATCCTTTACAATTGACTGGTTGGATCTCCTTGCAGTCCATGGGACTCTCAAGAGTCCCTCCAACACCACAGTTCAAAAGCATCAATTTTTCAGCGCTCAGCTTTCTTTATAGTTCAACTCTCACATTCATACATGACCACTGGAAAAACCACAGCTTTGACTAGATGGACCTTTGTTGGCAAAGTAATGTCTCCAGCATAGTGCCTATGATATATAGAAGGCATCCTAATAAACAGAACTATTAGAATTCAAAGCCTTCCTTTGAGACAGAGGGAAAGGGGCAGGGCACAACCATTAGCCACTGTGCTGTGCTATGCTTAGTTGCTCAGTCATGTCCAACTCTCTGCAAAACCCCATGGACTGTAGCCCGCCAGGCCCCTCTGTCCATAGGGATTCTCTCCAGGCAAGAATACTGGAATGTGTTGCCATGCCTTCCTCCAGGGGATCTTCTCCACCCAGGGATCAAACCCATGTCTCCAACATTGCAGGTGGATTCTTTACCATCTGAGTCACCAGGGAAGCCCATTAGCCACTGAGGGTATGACAAAGCTGGCTATAATCCATTGTTCCAGGATGACAGAAGACTGGACCTACAGTAGACCTTGAACCTCATTACAGATTCACTGTGATACATCAGCATGCTACGTGACACTCCGACAGGTGCCGTGACAGTTCTGAGGTAAACCATAAAAGACCAAAAAGTGGGCAGTGACCTAATTCCGGGAAATCTCTGCCCCTCCACCAAAACGGCTGGAATAATCTTCCCACCTGTTAACCCATGAAATTACCCAGTCCATAAAAACTAATCACCCCGTATTTTTGGGCTTCTCGCCTTCTGAGATGCCCCACACTTTGTCTACAGAGGGTGTATCTCCCTGAAGAAATCTGTTTTCACTCTGCTTCAGCTTGCATGAAGCCAAGGACTTTCACTTGGCAGCCCATCCCAGAGACTCACCTAAGACCTAGGACATGATCATCCTCCTGTAACAGCAGAATCTGGTCCCTGACGACCACTCCCAACTCTCCAACCCCATACTCCCATTCCCATCATATCTTTAAAAGACTTGAGGGTGACCCAAGGAACATGCCTGCTTGGCATATATGCTCCTTTTCCCTGGAATCCTCTTCCTCTCCTTGTTTAAACTGGTAGATTTCTGCTCACTCCCGGGATCCCATTCTGGGATCTTCAGAGAGAACTCTCTGTACTTCTCTGAGAGTGTACAGAGAGAAGATCTCAGAATTGTATCATCTCCTATTTATATTTCAATTCCCAAAGCTCAGCACACTCTATGGTAAAGCAATAAATGAATCAACCCACCAATCTATTTGGTACTCAAGGAATTTTAATTTTCTGCCACAAAAAGTCACCAAATTCCTATCCCCCCCAACCCTAGACTTCGTAATGTAAATCTCAAATTACCATTTACATCTCAAAACAGAGTACACCTTTAACAGGCAGGATATTTATCATGTCCCTTCACTCAAAAATGTACTCATTCTCTACTGCTGCTAAGTCGCTTCAGTCGTGTCCGACTCTGTGCGACCCCATAGACGGCAGCCTATAGGCTCCCCCATCCCTGGGATTCTCCAGGCAAAAACACTGGAGTGGGCTGCCATTTCCTTCTCCAATGCATGAAAGGAAAAGTGAAAGTGAAGTCTCTCAGTCGTGTCAAACTCTTAGTGACCTCGTGGACTGCAGCCTACCAGGCTCCTTGGTCCATGGGATTTTCCAGGCAAGAGTACTGGAGTGGGTTGTCATTGCCTTCTCCAACTCATTCTCTAGAGGTTATTAAAATTTTTGAATTAAACTAAATATGGTTCTAATCCAGTTAAGCCAAATACCTAGGTGAACTTGAATAGGATCCATTTAAAATAATAGACCTGAAATTAGGTGGAAGAGTTTCTTTTTCGGAAAGCTACATTTTCATAATTATTAGTGTAATACCTCAAAGTACATTTCATTAGTACTTATCACCACCATAAAAATAATAATAAGATGATAAGATATTTAATAATGTGGTGGGCACTGAGATCTATTTTGCCAGCAACTCCATCATCTAAAAAGGAAGCAAACCCTATGAAAGTCTATTGTTTACATAATTGCAGATGATGAACTTCATGCAATGATTATGAAACACACAGGACCCGGAATGGAATCACTTCCATCTTCAAAAGACCGATATTCAATACTTTGGTGACATTTAACATGAGCATGTTAGTAGTACTATAGAACAATAAAATATCCAAAGTTACTAAAAAATATACAGAGTTGTTAAAGAATTGGTAACAATTTTTATGGAAGTTGCAGAATGGGTTGTCAAAAGTGAGATGGTAATAACTGAGATTATTATTGTCCGTAAATTTTTAAAATCATAAAAAATAAAACATCAAGGACATGTTTGTTGGGTTCACTGTAAATCTTTAACATTTGCAACAGGATACAGTGAAGTCATATAGCATTTCTGAAATGCTACTCTCAAGTAAACTGAAATAACTCAAGACATGAGAAATTTGTTAGTATTTTAAAATAACTCAGGGAGTTTTTCATCTTCAGAGCACATGTGGGCAAGGGTGTTCCATATAATGTAGCACTTACAAAAAAAAAAAAATATTCTTAGAAAGACTCTACCATACTATACTGACAACGCCATATGTCCTATGCACCCTTTTTACATTTACTGTTGTGAGCTTAGCAAGTTGAATAAATACTTATCACTAACATTTTCTTGATTGTTCACGTAAATTATTTTTTCATATTTTTTAAATTAAAGTAGAAGTCATGCAGTGAAATGTACAGATCTTAAGTATAATTGGATGAACTGTCACAAATGTGTACATCCATGTAATCCACATCCTAGTGAAGAGGTATGTTATGTAAAGATGCTCTAGAGATTAAAAAGATCACACACAATTTGGAAATCTCAGTAAAATGTGCCTAAGACAGGAGGAGAAATCACAAGGTAAGTAAAGTTTGCTAAAATTTTTAAAAATTGCACACTAAATCCCTTAAAATGTAAACTCAAAGTCCTGAATCAGACATCTCCAAATACAAACAAAAAAGAATTCATACAAGATATGTCTTTTTCATCCAAGTCAGAATGAATTTGATGATTCTGAAAACACTCTGCTATTCATCTCAACACTGAATTACTTTTATGAGTCAACTGTATTGTAAACACTGCAAAACCTCAGAGAGAGTTTCACACAGCAAAGATCATTTACATATACTAATTTGGCAAAAACTGCTTTCCAAATCACAATGTTTTACAAAAGCCATATTCTATTTTTCCTTTAGTGCTTTTTTGACAGTCGGAAATGGGTACAAGTTGTAATTTACTTTAGTAGTGTCCAGTAAAATCATTCAAACAGCATGAGAGATAAAAGGCAATACTGAAAAGTGTTTGCAGGCTTCTGAGAGCTATAATGCACACTGAATCAAATGATAACTGATGGTTAAAATATATATATGATATATACTTATATATATATAATATATAACTTATGCCTGATGAGTACTAAGATAGTGTCTCAATGTGTTTAAGGATCCTGCAATATTAATTTTATGTTACATAAAATTGTGTGCATTGATATAGTAATCCCCAACGCTCCTAATCCGACTTTAATTTACCTTAATGGAGGATTGCTTTGGGAAAAATCCTGCAAGACACAGTGAAATCTGATGATGGGTAGCCGTTTGTTTCTGTAGTCATGAAAGCAGAACCACAAAAAAAAATGTGTTTTTCATCAAAAACATTCCACAATTTGAAAATTATGGGGAAAATAGGCAATGAATCACAAGGAAGAGAGAAAGTCAATTATGGCGATTACCAAAACAGCCACACAACATTTCAGAAATGCCTGACTGAACAGGGTCACAATACACTTGGAGTTATGTGAAACAGAAAATTAACCAGTGTTTGTGCCCAGTATGTGTGTTTTGTTAACAAAGTGATTTTGATTGAGTTTATGGTCACATTGCAGGATCACAAGACTTCACAAAGAGGATTATTTTAAATATGAAATCTTTCAACTGTAAAAGTAATCATGTCTGAAGGAGGTTGGATATTAAATATTTCTCTAAATTGGAGTTATCTCTCTTTTTCTTTTCCAGGTTGCCTGAGGCTTCATTTTTTTCCATGAACTGAATAACTACATATACCTTACAAAGAACAGAAAATAATATCTTAAATGAAAAGAAATGCAACCCTTCACCTCATATTAGTATTCTCATAAATTTAATAGCCACTGTTCATTATACAGAGAGCTACATAACAAAAAGACATTTTCTTTCCTATTCTTACTTTGCACAAGAAAAAAACAATCAGTAGAACAACTGACCTGATATAATCTCTGTGGGCCCTAAAAATCTTAACAACAGCAGTAACATATCCAATTCATCTAGAGGCCACAGCCACACAGCTAATGGTGAAAAGGAAAAATAATAACAATCAAGGTTTAAAGGTTAAGATAGGATGTTTACAGCTTTGCTCTTTTGACTTACTACCTAAGAAGACTTCGCTAAAAAATTAATCTTATTGGATGGTACTCCCACGAGGTGATTATCATGGATTTGAACATGTGATCTTTGAAATTTTGCAGAATGTCTGAGCATAGCTACTTGTGATGATCTACAAGCCTTATATACACTAAGTGACAGGCACAAAGATGGAGACAGAATTGGGTCCAGTAAGTATAAATGTATTTCAATTTATTCATTTATCACCTTAGTAGGTCTTACATAAGAATTCTCATTATCCTCTAGATTCTCTAAATTTGTAAAAAATTTCAGAGAATAAGCATGGTGAAAGTGAAAGTGTTAGCTGCTCAGCTGTGTTCAACTCTTTGCAACCCCATGGATTGTAGCCTGCCAGGCTCCTCTGTCCATGGAATTCTCTAGGCAAGAATGCTAGAGTAGGTATCCACTCCCTTCTCCAGTGGATCTTTCTGACCCAGGGATCAAACCTGGGTCTCCTGCACTGCAAACAGATTCTCTACCATCTGAGCCTCCAGGAAAACCCATAAGCATAGCAATTATAGCTAATAATACTGCATCATATATTTCAATATTTCTAAGAAAGCAGATCTTAAAGGCTCTTACCACAATAAAGAAACAGTAATTAGGTGATAGGATGGAAGGGTTGGAGAAGGAAATGGCAACCAACTCCAATACTCTTGCCTGGAAAATCCCATGGATGAAGAAGCATGGTAGGCTACAGTCCATGGGGTCGCAAAGAGTCAGACACGACTGAACGACTTCACTTTCACTTTCACTAGGATGGGGTTAGCTAATGGTTACCAGGTTAATTTCTCAAACTAATAAGTCATACCTCTTAAATTTAAACAATGTTGTGTATCAACTGATCACAGATATTTAGGGAAAAAAATTTTTTTTTAAGTTTCAGGATGTCACAAGACTGCCATTTACTAGATGATTGATGGATGCCATTTATTGGATGGATAATCAGGAGGTATAATTCATACAATATAGTTGTTCATAATACTATAAAGTTGAGTGGAAAATAATTCTGTATATATTTTACATATCATATAAATTTGAAATTTAGTAATTCACATGACAGGATAGGATCTTCCCTATAGCTCAGACGGTAAAGAATCTGCTTGCAATGCAGGAGACCTGGGTTCGATCTTTGGGTCGCAAAGATCCTCTGAAGAATGGAATGGCAATCCACTCCAGTATTCTTGCCTGGAGAATCCCATGGACAGAGAAACCTGGAGGGCCACAGTCCATGGGGTCGCAAAGAGTCAGAAACGAATGAGCAACTAACACTGACAGGATATAATTTTTATATCTAGAATCGTATAAGAAATTCAGTAATTTGGCAAAGTATTTTTGTTAAACATCTCACCACCTTTTATAATTTGTTCTCATTTGTTTCAGAAATAAGGTTATTAATAATTGCTTACACATCTAATTTCTAAAGTTTTTATACAGAGGGAAAAGGCAGCAACAGTAATAACGATTGTAGCATCAATACTAATAAAAATGGCTCTATTTACTGAAAACTCCATGTGTCAGAGCACACTTCGTTAAATGCATTATCTCATTTAATGTTCACAGCAATACTAGGAGGGAAGCAGATGCTCCTGTCTTTCCTACTTTAGAGATAAGGAAACAGGGGACCAAAGAGGCTATTTATTACACAGCAGGGATTTAAACTCCAGTTCATGTAGAGAAGACACAATGGGCCAAGGAAAGGGCCAAGTATATACAATCTAGGTTTTGAAAGGACCCCACAGGTTACAGTGAGTTAATCAGGAAAGGCAGTGGTCTAGGCAAATATTCAATCGGGGGCCAGTGCTGCAGACCCAGAGTCAGCAAAGCAAAGCTGGAGTGTGGGGTGGGTGGGGGGACTGGATGGCCTTGGCCCTTCTGTGCAAATAGACATGACCCAGGATCTTGGCACCAGCTGGAGCAGGGGTGACATCAGAGAGCAAAGAAGGACCTGGAGCCTCACTGGAGGTCTGGGGCCACAGGGAATGGGATAAGTCCAGAATGGTAGCCTCCATAAATAGATCTAAGAATAAAATTTGCTTTCCAAAAAGAGCTGAGGAATGCCATCCCAGCAAAGGCCTGTCTCAGGATACTGCATTCCCTAGTCTCTCTGCCTACCTTCTTTCCCAGAAAGTCACCTTCTCAGATACCCACCTTCATTAAAACAGCCCTGTTTCCACCTCACCCCACACACAGTCATTCATATCTCTTCCAAGCTGTTTTCTTCATAGCACTTAATCACTATCTCATTTATTTTACACACTCTTGTCTGTTTATTGCGACTGATTATCTCCCTACTGGAATGAAAGCTCCCTAAGAAAATAATCTCATCTTTGTTGATGCCTGCTGTATCTACAGTGCCTAGATCCATGTCTGGGACACAGTAGGAACTCAATAAGTAGTTATCTACTTAATACAAAGATAAATTTCAAAGCAACATTGTTCAAATGCCATTCTTCATTTGCTAGAGTTTGGAGTTTTACGGGCTGCTACATGTTCTATGATGTACATTAAGAGATGGCTAAATTGGTAAATAAAAATAAATATAATCAAAGTTAGTGACCTTGAAACTTGTGAATTAATTCAGGCGTAAATACTGCTCAAAATGCAGAACTTGAATGTTTTGATAGTTTAATAGGATACTGACAAAGCAAACTACAAGATATGCTCTATTTCACAAAGAAAGGGAGCCCTTGGCACATCTCTAAAAGACCAGAGTTACTGGTTAATCACTAAAAACCCATAGTCCTCATGAACTGGTGTTTTTTTGGTTAAAAATAAAAAGGTCCTTAATGTGAGGACATCTACAGAACAACTGATATGTACCACATGCTAAGTTGCTTCAGTCCTGTCTAACTCTGTGTGATCTGATACACTGTAGCCCACCAGGCTCCTCTGTCCATGCGATTCTCCAGGAGGCAAGAATACTGGAATGGGTTGCCATACCTTCCCCTCCAGGGGATCTTCCCGACCCAGGGATCAAACCCACGTCTCTTACATCCCTTACACTGGCAGGCAGGTTCTTTACCACTAGCACCATCTGGGAAGCCCAATATGTACCACAGATATAATCAAAACAGCGCCTTATAAAAATACAGAAATTAACTTTCAAATTCTCATCTTATATATACAATTCTTAAAATAATTTTAGGTCCTAAGTTCAGAACTTTAATATGCTGTTTTTCTTCTAACTGTAAAAAAAACTTAAACAAGATTTTTGAAATCATGAAAATTGAATTTGAAGTCAAATAGGAATTTTCTAGGTAGACGATTATCCAGTATCTAACTTTAAAATAAAACAAGACAGTGCCATTTAAACCAAAAGTAGTTTTATTAATTTGCTTTCTTATTTTATTGTGAAGTTGTAAAGAGAAATGAGAAATTTCAAACTATAGTTAAGCATTTGACTACAATTAAATTACATATTATACATATACACACATGCATGTATATAAATATATGTGTGTGTATATGTAATATGTCCATGTCTCAGAACATAAGTAATTTGCATGATATTATGTCAAAATCTAATTTAAGGCTTCTTGGTTTTTAACTCAAAATTTTAGGGTCAATTAAAGTTCACTGTAAAAATAAATCAGAGAAATTATCAAAGAATAATCTGTAAGATAAACACAAGGGGGAAGGGTTCAGTCCAACCAACCATAATAGCAGGAAAAACCCACAGTAATTGAAGGAATATTATAACTGACTCAGTTACGGACCTACAGAGAAATAAAACTGAATGAGCAAACCAGAGATAAGGCTTGAAATATACAATGGTTTCAGACTATTTTAAGGAACATTGCAAATAAACTGAGAAAGGAAGGACTGTTTAGTTTGAGGATAAGTAACTGGCAATTTTTTATAATCCATTTAAAATCTTGCCCTATATTACAACTACTTGACCCTTACAGATGATTTGAAGGTAAGATTATTAAACTACATTCCTCCCTTTGAAAACAGTCAGATACTATGAGCTACTTGGAAATGTCTCACTTTTAAAATCAACTAATAAGAACCTTTTTAAATTCAACTCAAAATTAACTCATGCAGATCTTTTTACTGAGCATAACACTTTTTTCTAATAAATTGCTTGAGACTAAAAAAATACTATTTATATATAGCGACAGAAAACACTGATTAAAAACTGGCCATTTAACTTGACATCTTTTTAAAAAATCTGTACACATATAACTCTACATTGGAAATTTATAACATGCTCTACTTATACTTTTTTTTAGCAAAGCAGTATTTGGTTTGTGTGCTGGAAATAAACATGATTATTCAAATAATAGTTATTTAATACTTTCAAGTACTTTACCACTTATATAGAAAATCACTGAATTAAAGAACAGATACCAAGTAGTAACAAGCAGAATAAAACACCAGAAAAACAAGACGAAAATCTCAGGGAGAGAGAAAAGTCTCCACTTCTGTACAAGAAGTACACTTCTTGTACAAGGAATAACAACACAGAAAAAGATCATCAACTATTTTGACTATATAACATTAGAAATAAAACTCCATATGTAAATCAGTTATTAAAATAAGATCAATAAACATGCTCAAGACACACTTGTTACAAACATGACAAAGAGTTAATATGCCTAATATATAAAGAATGTGAACTAATGAACAAAAATCTTTAGGCAAAGAAAATGTACAGATACCTCACATAACAGGAATAATTACTTGCAAACATTAGGGAGAAAGCATCACTTCCATAATTAAAGAAATTCATATTAAAACAATAATGAAGCAATGTTTTGCTTATTAAATCAACAAAATCTAGATGAAAATTTTTAAACTGATCAACCGGAGGAAAGAAACTGGCATCCTCAGTGATGACTGGTGGCATTATTAGCACACACATCCCTTCTGGAACACAACCTGGTGAAATGTTTCAAAAGACATAAAAATGTTCATCTTCTTTGACCTAGGGATACCACTTCTATGTGTCAGTACTAAAAGAAATAATGCAAAATACAGAAAAACCTATCCTGATTAAAATGTTCCTCAAAACGTTGAATTTGGAATAGTGAAGAAAAGGGGGGAAAAAAACAAAAAAAAAAACAATGGCTACTGACAGGAAAATAGATAAATCCAGTCAACGAATTATTGGGTAGCCATTAAAGATGACAATCATGATGAGGCAAGATGAAAATATATATTTATTTATGCTAAAATGATAACTGACAAAGTGCTGAAAAGCGAGCTCACCATACAGTATAAAGGTCTAGAAATTTTTCTCAAGTCAGAACAGTGGGTTGTTTTCAAGTGATGGGATTGTTACTTTTTTTAGTTCACGTCTAACTTTCCTATAATGAGGTTTATACTACTGTTATGACTTTAAAATAGATAAATAAAAGTCAGCATATAGAAATGTGTAAACAATACCACTTGACCACTGTATTAGAGTAAAATATTAGAAAAACTACTTTGGGTTCATGCTCTCTTTCAAATCGCTTCACTGTAACCCAATAAAAAAGTAAGAAAGACTTTTCTTACTCTGCTGTTTGTCAAACATACCCAAGTAGAAAGTTCCATATTTCTGGGCTTTTCTGTCCTCTACTCTGAGTGTGAGCGATCATTGGAGCTCAGTATTTAATTCAGTAAGGCTATAATTGCATACATTCAAAATACTAAAACATAAACTACACATTTCTGAAACCTAATCATGCCCATCTTTAATTTTTTTCAGATAATTAAACAACTGAAAATGATAAATTGGCCCTTTAACAGACTTAGCAACTCTTTGGCACCAAGTACATCAATTATCTCCAGTACCACATCGGACCAATATTGTATCTCCTACGGCACATGCAACAACATGAACAAGCGACTCCCATCATGTCACCTGAACTCAGAGGTCTTACGATCCTTTCTGTAGTGACAAATTTAAGTTCTAAGTTATTACCTAGAGCTCTGTGTCCCACAATTGCCACGTGGTGGGGCTGAGGATTTGGAATATTAAATCTCTCTGGGGTGAGAACATGTGGCTGTTTTATACAGCTTCTACCCAACCCTAATATGCCTGTGATCATCAAGATTTAGATCTGTAATTACAAGAGGACCCTGATTTTCACCTCAGTTACTGATGGAGACAGTCTGGATAATCACAATAAAAAGCCAAGACTTGAAAAATGAGACACTGCAAGAGGTGAATGTCCCCAGGCTCCAGTGGATTAATTGGCTCGGAGTGCTTGGAGCCCCTGCACTTTCCCATTTTGTTATGGGGGCTGAGGATGCATGAAGCAGAAACATTTCCATCCTTGCCAGGAACCCTCTCTGCTAAGAAAATTTAAAATAATAATATTAAATCTGCTAGAAATAGAAACAAGCTTTATTTTTTTAATGGACAAATTTTCTGGGGAGAGTGGTGGCAGGCTCAGTCCGTGGTTCTGAACCAACACCAGAACACCCTCAGCATTTCGTGTGTGCAATTCCCTGCCTCTTCACAGCTTTCTCAAAGCTACAAGCATCACGTTATACACAGTTGATTGTATTCTTAATCAATTGTCTTTAAAAATTCTCATCCCTCAGAAACCTGTTTTTGTTCATTTCGATTATTAAAACTGGAGGTACATGGGGAGTCTCAGAACTAATTAAGACTCAAACAAAAAAACTACACCTAGTTGCTGCTACATACTTTCCAAAGCATACTGAAAACAAAACAATTCCTTGATATGACTATAGTTATAGTCGACATTTTGCAATTCAAAAACCAAAACAAAAAATATAAAAAGGTTACCTGAAAAAGACAAATGCAGCAACTAAAATTATAGCGACTCTTAGACTGCAAGGAGATCAAACTAGTCAATCATTAGGAAATCAACCCTGAATATTCATTGGAAGGACTGATGCTGAAGCTGAAACTCCATTATTTTGTCCACCTGATGCGAACAGCCAACTGATCGGAAAAGACCCTGATGCTGGAAAAGATTGAAGGCAAGAGGAGGAGGAGGCAACAGAGGATGGAATGGTTGGAGGGCATCACCGACTCAATGGACATGGGTTTGAGCAAACTCCAGGAGATAGTGGACAGGGGAGCCTGGCGTGCTGCCGTCCTTGGGCTCGCAAAGAACCGGACATGACTTAGCAACTGAACAACAAAATTACCAGACATGGTGATGCTCGCCATGGGAGGTGATAGAGACTTACTATGAGCAAGGAGAAGAAAAAAGCATCTGGGAACAATCACCTCAGGTTCCATGACCAAAAGACAGTCAGTTAGGAGAAAGCAGGGCTCTGTTCCCAGGAATTGTTACAAAGTCCTTCAACTTTCATCCCTCCTCCTTCCCCTGGCTGCTCTAGGACAGCTCTCCAGAAACCTGAAGTGGAGCTTTAACCCTTGCCTCAGCGGCAGGGAACGAGTGCCGAGGTGGGAGGCAGCAGGTAAAGCGCTGGCTTAGTTCTGTCTCTACTGCCTTGCCTCTCATCCCCACTGGACTGTCAGAGGTGAGTCTGGGGGTCCTCATCTGCCTCCACATTTCTTTCAGTGACTTCTAACAGGTTGCAGTGACATGCGTCTGTCAGCATTAATTAATTACATGTGACACTGGATTGGCCTGATCCATGACAAAATTCCAGAGTGCAGAATAAAGCAAAAGGACAGTAGGAAAGATGGGAAAGGAGGAAAGATGGCAAGAGAAGGCTCCATAATGCTTTTGCCTCCCCAGGTTTTCCTTCAAGCTGCCCTCCTGATCAGTCCTGGCCAACCTAACAATACACACATTTGCTCTACTCTGCATATGAAGCTTTAAGATGTCAGATTTATGGGTCTGCTGACAACAGCCCCGTCTACACCAGCTGCCCCATTCAAAGCATCCCCATTCATTCTCATAGCATCCTGTTTGAATGCTAATTGTATGATCACCTACAGAGCCCTTCAGTGAAAAATAGCTGCAGACAGACAAAAATCACTTGGCACACAACAGAAAAGACTCATTGAAGAAAGCCGAGATGTGATGTGGTAGAACTGATAAAACTCAATTTGTTTCCATATTTGACGTCCATAGAAGAGTATTTCTCCACATCAGACAAATACAAAAATCAGAGAGTATGCATATGTGTCATTAGACAAAAAGCACAGAATCAGCTATTAATTCACTTCCCTTGAGGATTATTTCTGAGACACAGTATCTTTCACTTACATCTGACAAGTTGATTCTTTGCTTGTTAAGATCAATGGGTATTCTCAGTATACGAATGGCTTATCTTTAATACATATGTAACCTTGAAAATATCACATGACGTCTCAGAACCATCAGGCAGCTCAGTACTGTCCACACTAACTTTGTGCAACAACAGAATTTTCTGTCTATACTATTCTATACAACAGCTCCTACCTACATGTGGCTACTGACCACTACAACTAAGTTTTTACTTATACTTAATCGGCCACCTCATGCGAAAAGTTGACTCATTGGAAAAGACCCTGATGCTGGGAGGGATTGGGGGCAGGAGGAGAAGGGGACGACAGAGGATGAGATGACTGGATGGCATCACCAACTCGATGGGCATGAGTTTCAGTAAACTCCAGGAGTTGGTGATGGACAGGGAGGCCTGGCGTGCTGCGATTCATGGGGTCGAAAAGAGTCAGACGCGACTGAGCGACTGAACTGAACTGAACTGACTGAATCCCCACTCCAGTACTCTTGCCTGGAAAATCCCATGGACCGAGGAGCCTGGTAGGCTGCAGTCCATGGGGTCGCTAAGAGTCGGGCACGACTGAGTGACTTCACTTTCACTTTTCACCTTCACACGTTAGAGAAGGAAATGGCAACCCACACCAGTGTTCTTGCCTGGAGAATCCCAGGGACCAGGCAGCCTGGTGGGCTGCCGTCTATGAGGTCGCACAGGGTCGGACACGACTGAAGTGACTTAGCAGCAGCAGCAATTTTAATTAAGATGGAGATTTGTTTTCTTATGGTTAAAAAATATATAGCATAAAGATCTGTCTCTTGTTCTTCCCTTGAGTCTTCTTTAAGAAAAAGCAGTAGGTTCCTCATCAAAGCAGATGCTGTCTGATGCAAAACCTTCCTTCATCTGAGAACCAGCAACACATCAGCCAGAACCCCATTTCTTGCAGAATATGAGGGACAACATTAACTACAAACACAAATTCACTTGGGTTCTAGAGACCACGGCGGAAGGGCAGCTAGCGGAAGGAACAGTGAAGTCTCCTCAACAGAAAGTTTAAACTACCATCCTTTCTAGCACCCTTGGAAGATTTCCCACTCACTCTCTGAGAAATGGCTATCTTTATGACAAAGAGGCTACTGCGGTCCATTTTACAGACAAAAATGTGTTTAGTTCTCATTCCAAGATTTGAAAACATAATGTGTCACTCTGGTACTTAAAAAATCCAAAAGGAAAAACTAGAGTCCTATGTTTAAAATGTCTAGAAGATCATTTAGGTACTCTTTGACTATCAGTGATACCACGTTCATGTAGGTTTGTGGATGCCAGCTTTTATCCACTTGTTTATTTCATTATTTTTCTCAATTCTAGTTGCAAAGAAGGTTACTACTATAAAATCCTACTATATTACGTGCATCTTTTCTTCTAAATGATAAAAAAAACTACTGCGAAAAACAACACAAACAGAAATCGTAGCAGGCCTTTTAAAAACTCTAATTTAAAAATATTTATTCACCTCTATACTACTTTTACTTAGTATAGTTTTTTCTCAGTACTAACAATAGTCACTACGTGGGTAGTTTGTTACACTCCTTAAAGGGCTCTATCATTTTTCAAATACTTTGAAATAAAATATCCTTCAGAAGGAGGCTAAGAAGATGCATATTTTTTTAATTTTTCATAGAAACTAACCATCTATACAATAATCCATTGTCTGCTGTACCAAGGTGATTTATTAAGGATAATGAAGCATATGATTTAATAGCTGCCACAAATTCTTTTTCAAGTAGGATGGGTATAAATAATACAAAAAGATGGTCCAATAATAGCCAAATCCTTACCTAAGAGCTATTCTATATGCTGGGTCACAGGAAATTAGATAAGCTCAATTAACTATGGAGCCAAGTGAAGGGTGGTTAGGCAATCAAGGTTCTAACCATCTCCTCTTATTCTAGCAATGATTATTAGTATTATTTAGTGAAATCTGTAAGCGTTCCTGTCATGGTAATTTGAGTAGATCTTTTTTCCCCATGATAACATAGTGTTAGTCATGTCTAACTCTTTGTGATCCCAAGGATTGTAACCTGCCAAGTTCCTCTGTCCATGCCAGTCTCTAGGCAAGAATACTGAAGTGGGTAGCTATTCCTTTCAGTCTCCAATTAGAAATGTACATTATGCTCGAATTAATTTTACAAAATCTTAAGAATTCAGATCTCTGCCTATCTGTCAGTGCAAATTGTACTTGGCAGCATTTGGCTCATCCTTACATGCCCACAGTGCCTTGCATTTCGGTTCAGTTCAGTCGCTCAGTCATGTCCGACTCATTGCGACCCCATGAACCACAGCACTCCAGGCCTCCCTGTCCATCACCAACTCCCGGAGTCCACCCAAACCCATGTCCATTGAGTCGGTGATGCCATCCAACCATCTCATCCTCTGTCATCCCCTTCTCCTCCTGCCCTCAACCTTTCCCAGCATCAGGGTCTTTTCCAATGAGTCAGCTTTAGGCAAGATAAATGTACGATCCTTTAAAGAATAAACACAAAAATGGGAGAGCAGGTGAGTGTATAAAATGAGATTTCTAAGATCCTTACAGGAAAAATATTGCATGTAATATCCCTGTGAGACCTGGTTCTAACACTTATCACTCAAACTTTTGAGTTCTTCTGATGGCCAGTTGCCAAGAAGTCACTCCCTTTGGTGACAAAGCTCTCCTTAGGCCAGTTTCCTATAAAGCATGGGGGAAAAAAATCCACAAAATCATACACACTGTTTAAATACAAGTGTCCAAACATCAGCTCCTGTTTGCAAGTTGACATACTCCTCTCCCAGCTGTCTGTTAAAACTGAAGTCTTTGCAGGGCCTTATGAAATCAGTGAGGCGAAATTTCTGACAGGAAATACAAGCGGTCATACAAGCCAGCTGCTTGGCCTGAAAAGATTGCCTGGCTGTGCCTTACAGACATGGCACAGACATTCATTGATAAGCTGGCACAGCCAGTCCTGTCCCCATGCCACCCAGGGAACCCATCTAAAATAAGATTAGAGGTTGCAAATCCTAGTGTTCATGTAATACTGGGCTGTGGAAAATTTCCATGGCTCAACATAAACAAGGGGCCTACGTGGGAGACATATGTCACCTTCTGAAAAATGTCTGCTTCACCGGGAGCATTCAGCACCAGCATATTTCCACACTGCGGTGCCTACTGCTCCTGCCTGTCCAAGCCAGGCTTGCCAGAACCGAGATCAATTTTATTAGATATCATTAGTCTCTGTTAGGGCGGTCATTTGAATAACAACAGATTGGCAAGTATAAAACTAAGGCACCTGTTGTACATTTGGCAGCCTCATTGAGGCCCCTTAAAAAGAAAACAAATACGAGCTACAATGATGCCAGGCAATGGCTTTTGGTTCAATAATGACCATGTGTCAGAATTAAGTGCATCTGGGAATGCCTACCACAGCCAGATGTAAAGGCAGATTTGTCTTGTCTAGTGGCATATGAGGAGATACACTCAGAATACACAGATTTGGCTTTGTCTTGGTTTGGTAGGGAGCTAGGTAAGCGGAAGTTAGCTCAAGTAAAATAAAATTAATTACTTAAGAGCAACTGACAATATAATCATAAATGGTAAAGTTAAACATTAAACATATGGGCTGTAAGATTTTGGCTATGAGCTAATTGACCTCTGCTTTTTCTCGGCACATGAATTTCTTCACAAATTCCTCAGTAACAATGTGCCAATATTACTGGGACACTGAGTCAGGCGGCCATGGGTTAGGTGTTAGAAATGCCATGGGGGAATGGATTTGGCCTTTGGCTTTGAGGACTTTGTAATGAATCAGACTATTAATAAGCAATTACAATGCATTATGAAAGATGCCATACGTAAAAGGCATTTGCATCTCTACGTGCTGAAAGAAAGGGTATCCAGGTTTGTCAGGATGAGACTTCCTGGAAGAGTTTTCAGCTCAGCTAAGCCCTGAAGGAAGAGGGGAATCAGGCAAAGATGGAAGCAGAAAGGAGTGTCCAGGAAAGGGAGAAAGCACGCTCAGAATTACACACAGAAGGGTGAAAGCAGCACATCAGGCAAATAGCAAATACTTCAGTATGGCCGGACTGCAAGTGTGCTGGGGGCGAGGGGAAGGGGGACGGAAGAGACAATGATGAGAACGGCAAAGCGGCAAGAGACAAGGAAGGGAGAAGGGCATCAAGGGCCAAGTGACTTCTGCTGAGTATTTCAAGCTTTACATAGAGCAGAAGGGAGAGCCACTAGGATATCTGAAGGAGAAGGGTGACATAATCAGATGTGAATTTCTCAATGAACACGCTGGCTACAGAGCACCAAAGCAACCACACTGAGGCCCCAAGTAAACACAGAGAGGTTGCAATCCAGGCAAAAGATGATGAAGGCCTTGCCAACAGATGTCAGCTAACATATGAAAAGGTAGTGGATAATTTGGTTGAAAGAAAGGTAATAGTTATTTCGGCATACTGGAGTAACAAGAGCTGAAAACAAGTTTTAAATGATAAATTTAAAATCAAGATTTAAATAGTATATTTCCGAGTTTTCTCTCTAAAAAGAGATCAGATTCAAGGTGAGTCTAGGCAAAAGTACAACTCAGATTCAATTCAATTGCACTTAGCCAACCATTTCTTACAGTAGTACCTGGATATTTTTAACAATATTTATTGAACTTCTCACTCTTAATTTATAACTATTATCATCAAAAAACATTTATTATGAGCCTAATTATGGAAGAACCTTCACTACACAGTACTCAAACTTTCACTACACAGTCCACACAGCTCCAGGCTCCTAACAGGTTATGTTTATAGATTAACCCACAGGAAAACATGACTAAATAGGGCAGTGCATGCATGTCAGAAACCAGGGCATTTCAGAAACCTGGGCAAAGAAGACTCTTAATTGGTGACATACTGTAAGACCATAAATGACCAAAGCATTTTTCATGTAACTTTATTTTATGTACCATGTCTGATTTAAAACTTCAGGGTGTCTTGTTGTCAGAGAAAAAAATAATTTTCCAAATCATCAAACAAATGCAACATCCTGTCTTGTATTATTATTTATAAGACCATAATTAACCAGAGATAGGTTATCTGTTGCCTGAGCCCCTCCCACAAAAAAAGCTAAACATTTATAAAGATGGGTTAAATGACAAAAAAATGTTATAAAAGCACCCATTACTGAAAATGAAATTAACAGGTGAGTTGCAAAAAGAATATTTTAGAAGACAGTATAACTGGCAAAATTTCCCAGATACAGTTGTGCAGGGTAAGCTGCCAGTAAACAGAGCACATATGTAGCAGTCACTTGGCATAATTCCATTTCTTTGACAGGAGGCTGTTCATCAGATATCTCTGCTCAATCTATAGTTCTCTTTGTAAAAATGCTTTTGATTCCCTACCTGTTGGGCAGCTATGAAAATGCCAGCCTTTGTGATTTTTAAAAAAACTATTCTTGGTGAAAATATTTTATTTAACCACTTCTCCAGGACTAACCCAAAAGCTCAGAAGTTGTGTCACTGGCCTGAAAGAATATAATTTTAGAGCTGAAAGGCAACGGCAAAAAAGAAAAAAAAAAAAAAAGTTAACCAGTCCAAACCAAACAGTTTAAGTTAAAAAAACAAATTCAGTCCCAAGCAGAGAAAGAAACACAGAGACTCTTCAGAAACAATAATGGGAAAACCTACATAAGGTTTTAGATTCTTCCTGAATTTCGTTAAGAAAGCACCATGTTATTGTATATATGTGCCTGGCATATATGAAGTAGTTTTAAAAAAAAAAAAAAAACATTCATATCATACACAAGAATATATTGAGGGTTTAAGAGTGGAGTGGATAATAGTTGGGATCATAACTTAAAATCTTGGCTTTAAGTTCCATCTTTATTATATCTAGCTATGCAACCTTGGGCAAATACTTAACCTCTCAAGCTGTCTCTTCAATGTGCCGGCTAAGTTGCTTCAGTCATATCCAGCTCTTCGTGATCCCATGGACTGTGTAGCCCGCCAGGCTCCTCTGTCCATGGGATTTTCCAGGCAAGAATCCTGGAGTGGGTTGCCATTTCCTCCTCCAGGGGATCTTCCTGACCCAGGGATCAAACCCACCTCTCTCAGTTCTCCTGCATTGAGAGGCAGGTTCTTTACCACCAGAGCCACCTGGGAATCCCCTCTTGACTAACTGACGATAATAAAAGCATTTGAGTTACTTAGTGTTGTCTTACACATTAAACATAACAGTGAAAGTAAAGTGCTATGCTGAATGCCTGGCACATGGTAAGTGCTCAGTAAATTTTAGCAACCATCACAATTACAACTCTATATACCAATCACTATTAGTGTACTTCTAAATAAAGAAAATAAAAAGGAATTCGTTTTCCACCTATCTCAATGTCTTGAGCATCATCAAAGGTTTCAACTGAACAATTATTCTTCACATTCATGATTTCAATTAAACTCAAGTCAAAATAAATTCAAAGCAAAGGACATGTAGCACTTGAGAATCAGAAAATGAGAATAATTAGGAGGATTTCAACAGCTACAAGTTAGGACAGCTGGCAAGAAGAGAAAGGGGATTCTAAGAACAGCATTGGTAGAACCAAAAAGGTGCCTGAGGGCAGGGGCTCCACACTGCAGCAGGTCAGAGCTCTTGAGGTTCTGCAGAGAACAGAGACTGGACACACAAGCTGGGATTCAACTGCAAAGGGCTTTGACTGCGATGCTGGGAATTCAGCACTTGAGAATGCAGAGTTGAAAGCCTTGAGTTTCAGAGAGCAAAAGTTTTTAGGAAGAACTGAAAAGGAGAAAAGAGAAAATGAGGTACCAAGAAAAAAGTATGGATGAAAGATTATATTTTAGGTTTATAAAATACAGAATGTGGGACAAAGGAGAACTTTCTACTTCTCAACTATCTAACAAGCAGATTAAAAAAAAATATTCAGACCTGGAACCCCAGAGAGAAGTTATAAACTTTATTTTCAGAGTCATCTATGCAGAAATTATTGCTTCTATGAGAAGTAGATAGGTATAGCTCATGAGACAGTATAGACAGTGATCTGAAAAAGGCCATGGATAAAACAATAAGAGTTAAAATGGAAATGGGACACAGAGGCCAAAGCGTACAATGAAGGGAAAGCAATGTTGATGAAGAAAGTGAGGATCAAAGAAGGGACTCAGGTCCTCCATCCATGAGATATTTCCAATGGAAGATGCTCCCCAAAATGCATCCCTCTAGTAAAATATTATAACTCCCTTCTTTTTCCCCCAAGAAAAATGTGAAAATCATTAGTTAGCCACTAAGTGAATTTAGAATACCTAAGACATTTCCAGTAGATTACTATTATTACCAATTAGCCTACTACTCCATTTAAATTAAGATATACAACAGAATTTATAAATAAGGATATAAAACCATGTATCTAAAAATCACACACTGAATTATTTCAATCAGAAAAGTCAAAATGAGTAGCCATCTTTTGTTTCTCTCTTAAAATCCTTTAACAGTATGTTAATTAAGTTCCTAGTACAAGCAGTTCAAATATGCGTTTGCAGGAAGACTGGGTCTACTTGTGCAGTAAGAAACCATCAGCTCATGCATGATATGTCCTTCCAGTTAGGGTAGAAGGAGACTGGAGGAAAAAAAATATTTTAAACTTTGCAAACAAATGTCTTTCGGGCCTATAATGGAACACTGGATCAGCATTTGATGTGTCTAGTCTAATTTAAATTGTACTGGCGGATCTTAGGGACAGACAGAAGGCAGTAAATTCCTATCCTCCATCAATACATTTGACCTCAGAGCAAACCCCACAACTGGCTACAGGCACCCACCATCCATCATTGCTCTTGAAACCTGATCTTTCATGGAAGGACAGCTGCACTGGGCAAAGAGCTAAGGAGCTTTCTAAGATGCACCACCATTAAAAAAAAAAAAAGGCAATTCTGTCGGTTCGGTGTTTTAATTAAACGCTTTTCTAAACATTTCTTCCTCGAGACTTAGCTCAACATCAAATATGAAGAATTTATTAAGACATTTTTTACTTTTAAGCAAAATTCTCTCTTTGTACGTTGTAGGTAAAATCATTTCTAGCTTTTCCTTTAAAAGCTTTCTGAGATAAACAGCATACTATGGCATACTGATGTGTACAGACTTCAAAAACAGTGGACAGGAAAAGGTAATTCTAGCATCTGTAGTAATTATACCATGTACACAACAAAGTGTACACGACTCATATCCAAGTCTTCATTTTTAAATCAGGAAGCAATAATTTATAGTAGATAAAGATAGCAGAACACTATCATACAAAATCACGTCATAGAATACAGCATGTCCGTTATATCACTCCTGCATCCAGGAATTTTTTTAATTTAAAATACAAAATAAGACAAATTCTTATCTAATTGTATCTTCATCACATCTATGTCTATTTTCTCCATGTTATGATGGTGAAACATGACCCTAAAATGTTATGTAATTTCTGCCAAGATTCCACAGAAAATAAGTGACAAAACTAAGGTATAAATTTAGTTTTTCTTGCATCAAATTTGTTTTTTTTTTTTTAACTGTAGTCAAAAAAAAGGAGTTGGTCCAGATTTTGCAACCTTTAGCATTATATTTATATACACTATACATCTACATGCTTAAACAAAATTAAATAACTGTTTTTCAATTATTAATAAAATCAGTATTAATATAAACCTTTTTGTTAATAAAAGGAATCCGCTTACTGAAGCTTAAAAAAGAAGTCACTTGTTACTTGGGACCCAATGATTAAAGATGACCATTTCATAGATCTAAAAGCACACTTCCCCCTAATCCCGAAGCAATACTGAGAAACACAATTTTCTAAATGCAATTCACAAATCTCAATTTAGTTAGCTACTGCTACATTAAAGAATACAGCTTGAGGACTGTGGAAAAAGACAATTAAGAATTTATAAATTCAATCAATCTCATGACACTGACAGAGTTACAATGGTTAAAGCCGGTAAACAGCGAAATGGTAAAGGTCACAAGGTTCCTGACATTGTTATCTGAATGTCAAAGTTAAGTCCTGCTTCTGGGCAGTGAATTCAAAGAACGAGGAGAAAACCCAGCTTCAGACAGCTGCTTTTGCTCTTATATTTCGTTATAAATGCTGAAGAAGCCAGAGGGGAGCCTGCCACCTAAGAGTGGCCATTTGCAAAGGAGAGCAGAACTTGCTTGCTGCAGGTGGGAAGCAAGGACTACTCAAGTGGTCTCGACACTGTCTGTGTATGGGTGCACCTGATCTGCTGGCTCATAGACAGAATCAGCCATCTTAGCTTTCTAAATTGGCATCTCTTTCATTTAATTTACTGACCTATGACATAGACGGATTTGATTTAGGGGGCAGCAGAGGTCGAAAAGCCAAGAAAAAGTTCCATTTTGCTCTTTGTTTCTTGTAATTTTTAAAAAGTTATAGAGTAACTGACAAGTATTGATATGACCCTATTAAAGATGTCAGCATCAAACAGAAAATAATGAGCAGAAAGATACCGAATGTATTAGTTTCAGAGGAAGGAGGCAGAACATGGCAGGCTATTTCAGTTATTCTTTCTTCCCAACAAGTTGACAGTATAACCGGACACAATATTTAAATTACCTTAATGTCTGTCTTAAGAATATGTTAAAAATGTTAAGAAAAGAAACTGCAAACTGCTGATTACATAAAAGCAAATGGGTGATGTATTAAAGGGAAAATGAGGGGCACAGGCCCGAAATGTAATTGTGTGAGTTACGTCTTTCAAGAATTCTATTTCATTAATGTTTCAGTCTTCTACCGTTGTCGTGACTCTATTATTTAGGTTATATTAGGTCAGAGACCTCTATAATGTATAAGCGTTTGCTCTTTAACTTCCCAAGACTTATGACGTAAAGAAAACAGTAAACTTTTACATCTGAGGGTACAATTTCATATAATGAACAATCAGTAAGCACAGACCACTTATTCTTTTAGCTACCTTTCCTAGGGGCTTGACTGTGGAGAGCTGGAAACACTTTTTTATTTTTAAAATAGGGGTGGGAGAATTTGGACACTATAAATTGTCAAAACAAATGCAAGCCTTACATGACATTTTAATAAGGGTTACCAACTACTAATTAGAAGCAAATGAAATTATCCATACAGAAAACATATTCCCAAACAACCCTATCCTTTGGTGGAAATGTCACTGTGCCGTGATATTATGGAAGCTTAAACAAGGGATGTTTGTTGCAATGAAATTTACTGATAATTCCCTCCTAAGTAATCTTCCTCCACATTTTCAGGTTTCTTCTGTTGATGTGTTACATAGGAATCCTCAATCTTGTAGCTCACAGAAAAAACAACTCTTCTCTTTGCAAATCATTGATAATGTAAAAATTCTTTAAACACTGATTTTGCTTGCAGCTGCAAGTTGTCTTTATGCCATCACAAGTAAGTAGCTTTCTTTAAAGATTTTTCCCAGAAATCAAACAGTACTAAGAACTGAAAAATAACTCCATAAGGCAAAAACACACTGAGTAGGCCTTGCTTAAAATAAAACTCATTTACTCGAACTAACCTTTTCAATCAAAAACTCCTGGCCCTTTAAGAAAACAAGGGGGAAAAAATAGTCTCTGAATACTCTGGAAAACTGAATAATTATATCTTTCTAGTTAGCATTTCATATATTCATGCTTATAAAATGAATCCTAAAAGTGTACTTTGTGGCTGCTAAGTTAAATATATTACATTAAAGGTAAAGTTTATTTTCGTGATGACCAGAAACTTTGGGAAAAGGGCACCCATGATCAAAGGTTAAATGTATATTTAAAGATGTGAGCCTAAAAGTTTGATGCTCTCAGAATCATAAATTAGAGCATATGCATACTTCAACTCTCTGACTACCCACAAATACACTGAAAGGGTGTTTTTAAAGCCAAATCACCTTGAGAAATCCATCACTCCTGAAATGGCACTTTTAATACATGATTGTGTTAATGAATTCTTATTTACCCATAGAATCCTTTTAAAAATAGAAATGTTCAATGACTTGATAAATCAAGTTTGGTCTGAAGGAAATCCAATATGCAAATACTCACAGTGTGCTCTTTTACAAATAGTCACCCTTGTCAGTTTGAAAAACTGAAAATCAACAGAAGAACAGTGTAAGTATACTTGACCTTATTGCCTAATGTCTATCAAGATTGCCACAGCTGGTCGATTTCAAATTTGTGAAACTGACACTTAAAAATGGACGGTGCATCCTCGGTGCAGGTCCCTCAAGTGCTGACTAAACTGTAGTCACAGCCTCAGATTCTCCTTCCACACAACTTGCATAGCACTTACAAAGCCAGTTTAATCACACCATCAATCTATGACTATACATTCCTTAAAGTAATTCTGCTTCCTTCTCTTTTAACCTTACATTATGCAAATAACATCCTTATCAGTCCAATAAGGAAAACTTATTAACGTTCCTACTTGTTTATCCTTGACATACACTGAGAGCTTGGATCACATATGAATTTGCACAAATACCTCTCCAGTGTTCCACACACTCTGTGAAAAGTCATCCTTGCACCACCATAGTGTAATGCTCTAAACGATATTCTTGAAAAACCCTTCAATCAAAGTCTATGCCTAACATCAGAGCATGAGTTAATAGGTTAAAAAGACAAAATAAAAACACAGGGGACTGCATACCTGATTCTTTTTAAATGTTTCTCTAGGAAGGCTTTGCATATGGCATACCAGGCTATCTCCTGGATATAAGAACAGTTATACAGGCCCCTAGTGGTTTAGCAAATAGCAGCAATGAGGGGATTCCAATTCTTAGTTCTGGACTTTGAGATATTCTGACTATAAATGAATGTCAATCTTAAAAGGAAAATCAAATCACTGTATTTAATACTTTAAGCAGTTTTGCTTTTATGATTATCCACTGAAATACATATATATTAAAATAGAGCACTGCATTTCATTACTTTAGCAACTACAACTGCACTAAGAAGAATTTGTTACATAACCTCCACAATAAAATATTTAATTCATTCACCTCTTTTCATGTCATTACAAAAGTAATATATTACTCATACATTAAAATATATTAGAGAGACACTTTTCCTCTTTGAATCTTATTTCTATTATACTAGTATTACTGAGGGCTATAAGAACAGATTATTTCTATGTAAAGTGCTCACTGTTTAAAATGAAATGTAGATAAACTGACTGCCACTTTTAAAATAGTAGAAATCTAAAATAAATGTGCTTCCCAACAAATAAAACCAGTGTTTTATAAACAAAACCAGTGATAAAACTTACATTAGAGTGCACCTATTTAAAAAAAGCTACAATTAATAACACCACTTAATCCTCATCCCCTAGCTGCCTTTCCTTTAAAAAAGAAAATTCTAGGCAGGCATTTTTACAGCTTTTAGCAATTTTTAACTGGACACAGTCTGACAGCTGAATTCATAGAACTGACCAGCTTGTCAATTTCACACTTTGAAAGTACAATAATAGCTGATAACATGAGGGTGAATATAAGAAATCTGTCACAGAATTGCTAGCTCCATTGAAAAGCAAAGTATAGTATATAATTATGGGAGGTGGGAGGTAGGAAAATTTTCCTTCTATTGTCCATTTCGGAGATCTGTTTCAAGAATTTGGACATTGAGCATTGAAACTGTATTCTCTCTTTGCTAAGCAAATAACATAACATCCATCTGTGGCATATAACAAAATGTTTTCTAAATACGTATAATATCTATTAAGCTTTGTCCTGGATATCATCATATTAACAACATGAGAATCTTTCCGTTGGTATCACTTAAATATTCCTTTAATTCAGAATATTTCAAGTCTTGGCAGTAGATCACCCTGGTTTTACTCAAGTTGAGTGGTGAGTGTGTACACTTTGAAACAGAGATAGAATAGCCAAAATGGTCAGAAGTATCAGTGGCTGGACTAACTCCCATATGTGTGCTACAGGATGGGTGCAAAGAACACACCAAAAGGAAAGGTCCACGTCTGAAGCTCTGGAAGTCCAGCAGCGAATCTATCTCAAGTCACAAGCAGTCACAAGTCTCTGACAGGCTCAAAATGTATGTGCTCTGCTCTAAGTCACTGGTACTATGACTGTGGGCATTTAAAAAAGGGTGGGGGGGGGCGGAGAAAAGTTTAAGAGAAAATACAGGAGTGCTCCCTCAGGAATCTTCCTGGAGGTTTAAGGCATCCTACAAAGTGTAGGCTGGTCTAGGGATCACTCTAAGAACGTTAGAAAACAGAGGAGACATCAGACAAGTCATGTACTGAGAAGCAAGCTGAAAACAATACCAATGAATTGTGATCATCCAGGTTTTGGTGAATGGAACAATACGGGAGCACCCAATTAATGAAAGCCAAGCTCACAGTGTCCAAGATTTTTTTATTTTTAAATAAGAAAAGTGACTTACTTTGTTAATGCTTCTAAAAGAAAATCAACCTCACACATAAACGATTCAAGTTTTCTACATGCCAATGTGAAAGCTACAATAAATAGGAAAGCAAAGAACGTTTGGTTTGTTCTTGGTTTTCTTTTCAAATTGTTTCCTACAACTTGGACTTTGCATTATAAATTTGGCGTTGCCTTCCCCATGGAATGAGTGTGTAAGGGCAGATCGCCACAGCAAAACTACGAGCTTTGATTCTGCCACGGAAAGGTCTCCAAAACAGTCCCCCTTCTCTTTGGCAGCCGCGTAGACTTTCATTCCTGCTATTTCTCCTTCTCCCCAGTAGTTCAGAGGAAAGAAAGAAAAAGAAATTGCCCCCTCTCCGAACCAGCCCTCCTTAAAACAGTACTCACTGCCTCTTAAAAAAAAGAAAAAAATTGCAGTGGCAGAATCTCTGGGTAGGGTCGTATTGCCCCGCCGCTCCACCATTTCCCCAATACTACGCCCACCCCAGGAGGAGAAAGCGGGGATGGCAGAAACACACAGACTCCAACACCCTCATTCTCTAGAACTGCCACTCTCCCAGGTCTGAGGTTTTAAGCGAGAAACGAACCGTGCAGGGGAGGACCTCTGCCCAAGGAGGTTCAGAAGAGCAAACTGTTCGCTCCAGTGCCGGGGCGCCGGGCTCGCGGACGCGGGAGAGTGGAGCTCCGGCCCCCGGAGCGCGGGCTGCGGGAGTCGGGCTCTGGCGAGCGCAGACCCGAGAGGACTCAGGGGGGCGGACCGGGTCAGCTCGGAGGACTCACCTGGTCATGTTGGCTCCGGGCAGCCGCCGCCACCGCCTCTCGCGTCGCCAGCAGCACTTTCGTCCAGCGCCTTCGCCCCACGCCACGGCCGCGCAGCCCGCGCCTGCCCCAGCCGCCGGAGTCCGGGCGGCCGATTTAATCCCGCGCAGCTGCGGCCCCCGCCGCGGGAGCACCCCCAGTGGCTGCCGCCGCCGCCGCCCGGTCCTCGCGCGGCCAGCCCAGTCCAGAGCGAGGAAGTGGAGGAGAGTCTGCGAGTGAGTCCAAAAACCCGAAATCCAGCATCCAGAGGAGCGCGTCCCCCCGCCCTCCCTCCACCCCTACCCCCTTCTCCTCCTCCTCCTCCGCCGCCTCCTCCTCCTCCTCTTCCCGGGCCGTCCTCCTGGCCCTTCTGAGCCCGCGGCTTCCGCGGCGGTTTCTCCTCCTCCCGCTCCTCCTGCTCGCCCTGCGCTCGCTCCTCCGGCCGCCGCCGCCGCTGTGTGTCTCCTCCTCCTCCCGCTCCTCGACGCTCCGCCGCTCGCGGCTGGGGGGTCCGGGGCCGCGGCGCCTCTCCTCCCTCCGCCTCTCCCGTTTCCTCCTTCCCGGTGCTGCTGCTTTTAAGGAGGATTCTTTGGCCACAAATAGCAACTCGGCTGCCCCCCTCAACGCCTCCCTCTCCTTCTTTTCTTCCCCCCCAAAAAGTGAAGCGCGCTCGAGAGGTAACCAGAAACTGAGGCCGGCGGGGGAGCGGGGCGAGAGGGGAGGCGGGGGAGAGGCGGCGAGGCGACGCCTGCAGACCGGCCCGCGCGGAGTCGAGGGCCCGGAGAGGGGCCGGCCGGTCCAGCCCAGTCCCCGGACCTGGCGTGAACCTGGCGGCGACGCTTGAAGGCGAGGTGGTTTGGTGGGGAAATTAAATGAAAAAAAATCTCAGGAAAGTGATTGGAAAAGCTCCTCTCTTTGTTTCCTTGTCTGGGTGATTTCGAAAATCCTCGTAACGTGCTGGGGATCCCACGGAATCGCGGTGCCCCAGCGCTGAGGGATTGTGCGTGCGCGTTGCCAGCGCGAGAGTGTGAGTATGGGTGCGCCCGGGCGAGGGGAGGGCCAGGCCCGCTGCGCCCACTGGCGAATCCCTGAATCCGGACCACTGACCCGCTGAAAGGGCCAGGGAGCTGGACCGCGAAGGAAGGAGGCAGGAGAGCTGGGAGAAGGAGGCGCGCAACACACACACAAACACACACTCACACACACACTCTTGCAGAGGAGGGGGCTGGGTGACGTCACTCCCCAGCATCCATCCACCAGGCCAGAAAAGACCCCCTCTAACAAATTCACTCATCTCCTGAGCTGCACACCCAGTGCTTCCTGCTCGGGGTCCTGGCACAAGGGAGGAAAGATGCTGGTCGCATCCCATTCAAAGCAGCGATAATGATATAAGGCGCGGGCGGTGATGAGACGGTTTGTGTCTACAACCCCAGTTCACCTTTGTAGCTTCCATTCAGGGAGGTTTGGTGGATCCACTTTGGAATCGGAGAGGAAGAAAGGGAAGTATCGAATCAGTCTTAGTGGACTAACCATGTTTCCATGCCACTTGCTTTTATGATGTTGATAACGCAATACTCCCCAGCTTGTCTGAAGGACACCATGTAACCCTCTGCCTAGACGTCCGCTCAGTTGTGGGGCTACACGGGCTTCATCAACAGAACACTGTGTGGACTGTTAGCTGAAGAGGCACCTTTTTACCTTCTTCATTCCTCAAGGATCTCCAGCAAGCGCAAAAAGTCAGCAGCTGGAAGCCATTGGCAACTGGCCTACCAAATTTTAATAGAAACTTGGTCAGAAAGGTTAAAGGAAAGTCAAGGTTTCCACTCACCTGCCTTGCTCACTGTGTGCTCAAGGCAGCATATACACAGAATACTTATTCCTGCAGGCTCTAGGCAGTCTTTGAAAGACCAAAGGTAAGCCAGCTCCTTAGACTGAATCAGCCTAATGATTCAGCTGTTGTCTCAAGCTGCCCATTTGTTCCCACTCTTTGTATGTAGTGCACCTGAAAGCCACTGAAGGATTGGTCAGTAATCCTCTGCCCACTTTGTGCTCCAGAAAGAAATCACGCATTTTTGAAAGGCTTCTTGCTAAATGAAGTTTAGTTTTCCAGCAATTTGCGGGGTGAGGGGGAGTACCATCCTAGCGTGACTATTCCTTGTTCTTTTTTTTAAATGGTTAGCCTTATAGTCAGGATGAAGAAGACAGCTATTCCTGAGCAAGCCTCCAGAACTTTCTGATAAACCAGGGAACTGAAAGGCTGAGCAGGTTTGCTGAACACCTGCCGCTTATGCCCTAAGGATGAATTCAGAAAGTGGAGCCTCTGACAGGTGATTCTCACTGAAGGTATAAACACAAACTTGGCTTTCTCATTGAAAACCAGTGAGGCCCACTTTCCTCTTGCAAAGTTGGGTGTTAGAGGAACAAACAGAAAGTTTTTCAGAACCCTGGTATTTCCTCTATTGTCTTTGAAGGAAAGACACATATCCAGTTACCTTATTTAAGAAGATCTGACTAGTTCCGACCTTATTTGAGATCCTGGCTGGGAAGTCTGATTGCTGTCTAAGAGCACCATCAAAGAAGAAATAGTATCAATATATTCCACTCATAGCAAGTTAGATAGGCTAGAGAACTCAGTGGTGCTGGTTACCAAGGTGAGCAACAAGCAAAAAGAAAAGGGATGCAGAAATCAGGGGAGACAGGGCAGTGTAAATGATGCAAGCCCAAGGACCCAACCTCCCTGACACCACGGGGTCCTCGATGTGCTTGTCCCACTACAACCAAACATCTTGGAGAAAAAAGTTAACAATGAAAGGAAGGGACTAGAGAATCTGAGCTATTATTGTATTGGGTTGGTCAAAAAGTTCTTTCGGGTTTCCCCTGTAACGTCTTACAGAAAAACCCCAATGATCTTTTAGGCCAACCCAATACAAAAGAGTGTTGTTCAGGGTAATAGGAGAGAGAGTGTGCACAAGTAGAAAAGCCAAGCTTCCTCTGTACATCTAAGTCATGTTGGGAATAAGACTGCAGCCCTGTATACACATATTAACATATTCAGATCAGATTTGTAACAAAATAGCTCCCTGTGGCATCTACTACAGTATACAAGAGAGTTTACCATTTGGAGCTTTGAGGTCAAAAGGGGGGGACTAATCATCTGCCAAAATCACCTAATTTTACAAATAAGGAAACTGAGTCCCAGAGAGTTTAAGGTGACCCAACTGTTGGTTGGCAGAACAAAACCCCAGATGTCATGGTCCAGTGTCCCCGCCCCCTCAGCTACTCCTAACTGCCTCCCAGTTCTGGATCCAAGAAGCCAGTTTTTCAGCTTATCAGTGAGCAATAAATACAGAATATTTTAAAACTATAAATACTTCCATGAAGGGAAATGAAGGAATGGTACTAGACATTTCCTTAGTTCCTTTCTAGCTCTCACATTCTTTGATGAACAGCACACAGAAGCTTTGCTATAGCACAACCCCCTCTAGTGCATAATTCAGCATACGATGAGTATGAGTCTATCTTGGACCCCATCCAAGGAAGTTAATTCCTAGAAGTACTGGGAAGATTTTATTCTTATCCATCATGAAGCATCCTAAAAAGGCTGAAAATAATGTTTAAGGACAATAACAGTAATCACTTGTATTATGTACTAAACATCACGCTATCCCACTGTTTTTCAAAAGGCACATCATGACCTTTTCTGGGTCATGAATCTAGTGTGTCATGAAACATTTTTTAAATGAAAGTAGGAAAGAAGAGTGCATTATCTCTATTAAATATTGTTTTGTAAAACTTTTGTTCCCACGATGTGGCTAGTGATTAAAACAAAAAGTTTCAAAACCTGTCACTTAAGAATCATTAGCCCCATAGTATAACTGAGGAAACAGAAGCCAAAGGGATAAGTAATTTGGCCAATCTGACACAGCTAGTGAGTGGCCAAGCTAGAATGTAGAAACCACTGTTCTACTTCAAAATTTTGTGTTTTTACTTCTATTCTGATTATAAATTATTATCCAAGGAACTGCATTAATTGTTGCTGGTCACATTTCCTTTGTGAAGACTATAGTGGTCTATAGTAAATCCAGTTAGGATGGAGAAGTATGACATAGGTTCAAATGGCATGTTTTGAAGATACTAAACCCTTTCCTAAGACACTGAAATGAATATTTGAGACCTCTTCCTATAGGTGCTAGTTATGCGTAATATATTTCATTAATTTGCTGCTAAATGCACACATGGAATAACAATGGTTTTAATCCTCAAATAACTTAATCTCTACAAGTGTTAAAATGTTTGCGAGAGCTTTCCAAATTTAATTCATATGACATTTCTCAGTAGCTTATTTATTGATCAAACACAGACCTGGCGCATGAGAAAGATAAGATAGCCACCAGGGAAATCCATGAATACTGGAGTGGGCAGCCTATCCCTTCTCCAGCAGACCTTCCTGACCCAGGAATCAAACCAGGGTCTCCTGCATTGCAGGCGGATTCTTTACCAACTGAGCTACCAAAGAAACACCATATACAAAACACAGTCCCTAAACTAAACAATATTTCTATTCATTTCAGAACACAAGATATACACGTTTAAAGTAATCAGACGACACTATATATTCTACCTAAACTGTGAAGAAGAAAGGAAGAAAACTCAGATTCCATGCTAATATTTTTTACTTACATGGAGAATCTATAGACCATTAACACTGCAGGTTTAGCTGCTGTTATTCCCATTCCTCAGATTTGAAAGCGCAAACTCAGAAGTAGAAGCTGATCAAAATGAGCCTCTATTCTTGACCTTTCTGATTTCACTACCTAACATCTAAAGTCTCTTTACAAACAGGTGGGCATCCAGTAGACAAAGAGGTGGTTAGAGATGTTGAGACTTGCTATGCAAACATTCCAGCTTTTCTCCATAAGAAGGAAATGTACTCTCTCTTTCTCAAAAGGCATCATTTCTTGTTGCAGCAATGTTCTCTTTAAAAAATCCACATCTTTCTCTAAAGACAGGCCTAGAAAAGCCAGGCCCTCTCTCCTGACTGTTCAGTCTGCATTTCACCCTCACCTGCTCTGTGTAGAGGACGTTATGGTACGATGCTATTTTCCATTGGCTCTGCTACTGGAGATTACAGCATGCGACTGTGACAAATGGATATTCCCATTAAATTCTTTAGTAGAGTGGGGCATTCCATTAACCACTGGCAACTATCCCAACCCAAGTGAAACATTGGGTCATTTTTTTCTTGTGAGCAAGAAGTGAAGGAGGAAAACAAAGGATAGACTCTAATTATCGTTCCTATTTTTTTGTGTTGCATGCATTATGATAGCCGTATATTACAATTATTTATAATTAATATATGACAAGCTGTCAGCTAAAATTTAACAGGTGATTTGTCAAGAAGTTGCACTAACTCATACACGAAGCTGTGGATTTCAGTATTTCCAGCAATAAAAGTGTGTTTCGGTTTTGTTGGCTTAAACCGATTGTTTAAATATTCAAAGGCCACCTCTCTATGTGTATGCAGCATCTTTAAAAAGGCAACACATGCTAACACAAATGGGTAATTTGATAGTAATTTTAAGGAATAAGCACATTCTTCTGAGACTTTAACCTTTAAATGCTAATGTTTTCACTGAAGAAATTAATTGCCTTGTGTTTATTTTGAAATTTTAAACTTTATGATTTGTACACATTTTCAAATGGTGTCTTTGGTAGTAAAGGTAAAGCTGAATGGTGAGAAAAGTAATTGCCATTACTTACATTCCGTTTAGGGTTTGTATCTTACACTAGGGAATTCTGAATATAAAGACTATTTTAAAATACAAAAAAAGAAAAAACGATTAAGAAGTCACCAGAAAGCCAGTAATTAATCACGCAATGAGGGGGAAATCTAGGGAGACCAAAAACTGATGGAGCAACCTCCATTTTGCTGAATGGCACAAGAATGGGGCA